>NW_004524578.1:30420859-30466883 GCF_000260255.1 Octodon degus
TGGCATGTGGTGCTGGGGGATTGAACCGCGGTCCCTGATGCTTTGCCAAGCTTGTTCTAAGTAGGTGCTTTAGACCACTGAGCCATCTCTCCAGCCCCTGCATGCACTCCTTCCTGACCTTTGGAAATGATGATGTATATTTGAGGCTGGGCATCACTTAACAGGTTTCAGACATTTCCCCAGATCTTAAGAGTCCAACATTTGTTCTTCAGATTTAAAGGTAAAATAATTGAAATATAATCAAGGCCAAACTTTCCAAGACCAATATAATGAATGCTTTGGTTCCCTAAGTAAGAAATGAGCTGGGGAGGCTGGACTCAGATCCCTGGCCACACCAGCTTTTTCCAGTGTCAGATGAGCACACAAGGAAACCTATGCAGGATGAAGTGTCCACAGACCCTGGTCAGATAGGAGGAGAATCAAGCCTGAGACATCTTGTCTTCATTCTCCGTGGGGATTCAGGAAAAGGTTAAGTAGGAGTTTCTTTTCTTTCTGCCTGCTCCCAAAATTAGATATCAATATGGTAAAATGATTATTTGAATTGAAAGTCCCTCAATGAATGCTTAACTTTCTTGGTTTTGCCATATATTATTTTAACATGCCTCAGAACCTCTAAACTTCTCATTTTAAGAACTTTTAACACATTTTAATGTCAAAAAAACTCCAAGTATGATGAGTCTGCCCATACAGCCTGGGTCTAGGAAGCTAAACTATTTTGCAGTCAGACTCCTTGTGGTGAGTTTTAGTGCACTGTGTCTTTTATCAGCATGGGGTTTGGTTTTCCATTTCAAAACAGATCTCCAGTCGCATATAGATTGAAAGTTACTGATCTGCGGCATTACTTTATTTTTCCATCACAAGTTTTTGTCTTTTCTGGGTTCCCATTTGTAATCCTGGGACTTTTTTAAAAAATGTATTTAGTACAGGGTCCACAGAGTCTCACTTCACAGATCGGACTCGAAGTGATTCTCCCGTTTTCAGCCTTCCAAGCACTGGGATTACATTTGTGCACCAGAGCACCCGGTCTCAATCACCATCTCAGTGCGCTTCTGCGGTGAGGTTGGCTGGCCAGGGATCAAACCCTGGTCAGTGTGCTCTGCCTAAGCAGATGCTTTAGTCTGGTGAGTATCTGGCTGGCCCTGTTCTGGAACTTTTCTTGACCTATGTCCATCTCCATTTTGCTATCTGTAAAGTGTGGATAATATTGCTATCATTCTGATCAGCTTCCTTTTAGGACTAAATTAAATGAACATTTTTAAAGCTCCTAACAATATGTGGCACAGTCAGTAAAGTTATTCACTTTGTGCATGCCTCGCTTAATAGAGACATTGAGACAAACATAATGCTAAATATAGAACATCACCCCTCTTTTTTTGGAAATGGTTTTGATGTGCAGTTCAGGCTGTCGTTGAATTTGTTTTTTAGCCCAGGCTGGCCTTGATCTTGTAGCAATCCTTCTGAGTTAGTCTCCTGAGTGATGAGATACAGGTGTGCACCACCATGCCTGTCCTCACTCCTCTCTCAGATAGAAAACATATATAAAAGTTTGTCTTATGTGACTCTCAGGATTGTGCTTATTTAATTGCAAAAATGTAGTATGAATGTGTGGTTCGATTCTTCATCACACTATATTTCTTCTGGGCAAGACGATGTCTCTTTACACAGAGACAGTGACCTGAAGCCAAAATCTGGTCATTATGGAGCTACTGACACATTCACATGGAATAAGTATTAGGTTACCTGTGAAAGTACAGGATTCAAAAAGACTCGGATCTAATCCTATGTTATGGATTCCTTGGCATGTGAACTCCCTGGGCTTTGGTGTTATTTGTACAATGGAGATAACAGTAATGCCTCACCCTCTGAGTTGTTTTGAGCATCAAAGAGGTAACATTTCCCCAGGCACTTGGCCCTTAATGATGTGCCACTTTATTAAGGAAGTAATTGATAGCATATCAATTTTTAACCAGCATGTGCTTCCTCTCTGCTGCTTCGTGACTTTGTTTTCACTGATGCAAGAAGCCTGTCAGAGCCGCATCTCATGGAAGGAAACACTTGTTTCCCCGGTTGAGAGATCAGAACTCTGCATAACACATTGCATATAGAGACCAGACCCCTGGGTGGCACACTGCACACCTTGGTTATCCATGGCATTGATGAGTGAGGTATCTGCCACCACCCTCTTACTCTGGGCCTAGCCATGTTCCAGGCAGCCTTCAGCACAGTTTTTGCAAGATGTTGATCTCATAATGCCATCCCACTATCATAAGTCTTTTAATGGCATCCAAGTGTACTTGGGATAGATAACTCCTCAGAGTTTCACCTTGCCCAGCCTTATATACCTTCCTTTCTCTTCCCAGATTACTCTGTTCTTCTCTCTAGCCATATCTCTGTTCTTCCATATCTCTTGGCCACAGGATATGTGCATGTGGTTTTGCTCCTGTAGGGAATGCTTTTCTCCTTCTTTGACTTGTTAACTCCTACACACTCTTCAGATCTTAACCCGAGGCTATTTCCAAGAAGCAGTCTTCCCTAGCAGTCCAACATAGCATACCAAAATAATAGTGTATGCTCTCCCTGTAAGGAATACTTTCTTTGGGATATCCTTTGCAGTCATGTTTATTTCTTAAATTTTGTTCATGCATTTTAGGTGCACATGATCACATTCATCATAGGGAATTTGAATTTCATATATCTGATGTATCTTGATTCTTTTTCCCCCAATGTCTTCTCCTCCCTTCCACTCTTCTTTGCCTCTTTATTTACAAACACTTGTTTCCATTTTCTCCTGCTATTCTTTTTTCTTTTCCCTTCCTTCCTTCCACCCTCATTGGTGCCTTGTTTTTCTTTCTGTCTCAGTTATTCTTCTTTCATTGCTGGGACAAATACCTGACATTCAGAATTAAGGAAGGAAAGGTTTGTTTAGCTAGCTCACAGTTAGTGGAAGTTTTAGTCCATATGCAGGGGGCTCTAAGGCAGAGTGGCACATGGTAGTACAGAACAGCCATTTATGGCATACAGCAAAGAGCAAAGGGGAGAAACAGCAGCTCCAGCAGCTAGCTAGCCTTTCTCCCGGCCTTACATTGTAATGCAGATTACCTGCCCCAGGGCAGGTGCAGAGCCCACACAACAATAATCAATCACAAGTTCCAGAAGCTGCCCCACGGGGGAACACCTAGACACAAACCATAACTCTTCCCATTTAAACAGTTTCCCCAATATCTATTGTACATTTCATTTTCTCATAGCAGAAAAACAATCCAATATTTAAACATGTGAGCCTTATCTCAATTGACAGTATAGTTTCACGGTGCATCCATTTACCTAATGATTTCTCAAGTTTATCCTTCTTTATGGCAGAGTAACATTCCATTGCTTAAAACCCCACAACTTCTTTATTCATTTATTGATGGGCATTTGGGCTGTTTCTAAGGTATACCTATTACAAATCCTGTTGCCTCAAGCATAGGTGTGCCTATATCATGCTGCTTTTAAGTTTGGGAGGAGGGTACAAATAGGGGAATAACTCAGTCAAATGGAACCTCTACTTTTAGTTTTTTGAGGGAGCTGCACAATGATTTTCCTTTCTTTCTTTCTTTCTTTTTCTTTTTTTTTTTTTTAGATAGGGTCTCACTACATAACTTAGGCTAGCCCCAAACTTGTACCAGTCCTCCTACCTCAGCCTCCTGAGTACTGGAATTTAAGGCATACACCACCACTCCTGGGTCCACTCTGATATTCATAGTGCTTACACCAGTCTAAAACTCCTCCCAAGAATGAAGAAACATTTACTTAACCCCACAGCCCCTCAAGCAGTTTCTATTGGTTGACTTTGAACGTTGTTTTACATATTTAATTACCATTTATAGTTCATCTGAGAAGTGTCCACTTCAGATGCCTATTTTTCAACTGGGTCTTTATTTGAGGCATCTGATTTTTTCTGAGTTTTTAAAATATATTCTAGATACCAGTCCTTTCTCTGAGGAACAGCTGTCAATTATTTTTTTTATTTTTTATTTTTTATTTTTTGCTCTATGGGTTGTCTCTTCTCTCTGTTGGTGATTTCTTTAGCTATGCAAAAGATTTTTAATATGATGCAGTCCCAGTTGTTGGTTGTTTCTGATAGTTCCCATGTAATCAGTTTTGTTCACAAAGTCTTTGCCTACACCAGTGTCTTTGAGAACTGTACCTATTTTCTCTTCAAGCAGATTTAGTGTTTCTGTTTTAATATTAAGCTCTTTGATCAATTTTGATTTTAATGTATGATGAAAAGTATGTTTTTAATTTTAATCTTTAGCATGTAGAAAGTCAGATTTTCCAGCACTACTTATTAAAGAGGCTATCTTTCTTCTGGTGTAGGTGTTTGTCTCTTTTATGAGAGATAAGGTGGCTCAGTTGGACTTGAGTTGTCTTTGCATCTAATAATCTGATCCATTGATCCTTGGGTGTATTTTTCTTGCTAGTACCATGCTGTTTTTTTCACAGTAGCATTGTAGTATAATTTCAAGCCAGGGATTATGATTGCCTTCATTGTTAAAAGTTGTTTTGCTATTTTAGATCACTTCTGGTTCCACATGGATGTTAGGATTGTTTTCTCTAGTTTTGTGAGGTATGTTATTGATCAGCATCGAATTAATCTGCGTAACAATTTTGGAAGTATGTCCACTTTCATTATATTGGTTCTTCCTACTCAAGAACAAAGGATAACTTCCAATATTTTGATGTTCTTTTCAATCTCCTTTTGTAAAGTACTGTAGTTTTCAGTGTAAAACTCTTTTACTTCATTAGATTGATTCTGAAGCATTTCACTTTTTGAAGTTATAATGAAAGGTGTGGTCTTACTAATTTCTCTTCCAGTGAGTTTGTTATTTGTGTATAGGAGTGCTATTCATTTTTCAGTATTGACTTTGTAACCTGCTGTACTACTAAATTTAGTTATTAATTCTAGGAATCTTTTGGTGGAGTTTTTACGGTCTTCTATATAGAGGACTGTGTCATCCAGAAATAATGCTAACGCAATTTCTTCCATTCCAATCCTTTTTTATTTTTATTTTTAGAAATCTTTTATTTATTTATTCATTTAGTACATGGTCTTGCTACACAGCTTGGACTCCAAGTGATCCTCCTGTCTCAGCCTCCCCAGCACTATAGTTGGAAGTTTTAGTCATACTCAGCTGGCTCCAAGCAGAGTGGCACAGGGTAGCACAGAACAGACCTTCATGGCAGTGGTATACATCAAAGAGCAAAAGGGAGAAGCAGCAGTTCCAGAAGCTAGCTAGCCTTTTTCTCTTCCATACATTGTAATGAAGATTACCTGTTCCAGGGAAGGTGTAGCATTCACACCCACAATAATCAATTACAAGTTCTAGAAGCCACCCCATGACTGCATGAGGCTTTCGGGGGACACTTAGACACAAACTATAAGAGGTATGCACCACCATGCCTGGTTTTGGTGGCTAGCACAGCATACCCAGAGTTCTGGGGATTGAACTTTGGTGTTTGTGCTTACCAGGCAGGAGCTTAGACTGCCAAGCTATCTCCCCAGCCCTTCTATTCCTATTCATATTTCATTTACTTTTTTTCTCTTTTCTAATTCTTCTGGCTAATGCTTCTAGAATTATATTGCATAGGAGTGATGATAGATAATAATCTTTATCTCATTCTTGATTTTAGAGTGAAAAATTCATTTTTAAAAAACATTTTGTATGATATTGGTGGTTGGTTTTCATAGGTGTCTTTTATTAGATTAAGATCAAGACCTTTTACTCCAATTTTCTATAGGGTTATTTTCTTTACCTATGAATTAGTGTTAGACTTTGCCAAATGCTTTCACTTCATTTATTGAGATGATCATATACTTTTATTCCTTGATTCTGTTAATGTGGTATATACATTTATTGACTTGCATATATTGAGCCACCTTTGCATTCCTGGGATGAATCCTACTTTGTCATAGTGTATCATTTTCTTGTTGATTTGCTGAATTCTATTTACCAATTTTATACTGAGGATTTTTGCATCTAAATTCATTAGGGAGATTTGTCTGTAGTTCTGTTTCTTCATTTTATCATTCTCCAATTTTGGTGTCAGGGTAATTAATACTTGCTTTCAGGAATGACTTTTGATGTCTTGTTTCTCTTTAAAATTCTTAAAGAGATTGAGAAGTAGTGTCATTATATTTTCCTTATTTTTTAAAATAAAGTTCAGTAGTGAGTCCATCAAGACCTGGGCTTACTTTTTTTTTCCATAATTTTATTGATAAACAGATAGCAATGAGACAGTTTCAAATCAAATCCTGGGCTTACTTTTTGTAGATAAGTTTTTAATTTCATTTTCAATTTCATTGACTGATACTGGATTATTTAGAATTTTTATATCTTCTTAATTTCACTTTGGTAATTCATATGTATTTATAAATCTTTCCATTGCTTCTGTGTTTTCCTTTTTTTTTTTGAGTACAAGTTCTCATGACTCTGGATTTATTCATAAATTGTAGATTTCTGCAAGATTTGTTGTGATTTCACCTCTTTTCATTTCTAATTGCATGGATTTAGTCTTTTCTTTCCTTTTTTGATATGATTGGCTAAGGTTTTGTCAATTTTATTTAATCTTTTAAAGAACCAAATCTTCTATTCATTGATTCTTTGTGTTGTTTTCTTAGTCTTATTGCATTAATTCTGTTCTGATCTTTATAATTTCCCCCCTGGTATGAGTTTTGGGCTCATTTCTTATTTATTTATTTATTTATTTATTTATTTATTTATTTATTTTTTGCAGAACAGGGTATTGAACTCAGGCCCTTGCGCTTGCCAGGGAAGCACTTATTCCACTGAGCCATCTCCCTGGCCCCTTAATTTTGTTTTTGATCCATTGGTTGTTCAAAAAGGTGTTCTTCTGCCATTGATTTCCAATTTCATTATATTATGGTCTGATAATATGCATGAGATAATTTCAATTCATTTGCTTTTTTAAAGAAATTTATTTGGTTGTTGCAGGGTCTCACTATGCAGCTTGGACTTGTGGTGATCCTCTGGCTTTCAGCCTCCCCATCACTAGGATCACAGGTGTACACCACCATGATGCCCAGATCCTGGCCAGCATAGCCCATCCTGGAGATGGGGCTAGTGTGGCATACTGTGCCGGGAATTGAACTGCAGTCCCTGTGTGCCTAAACAAGTGCTTTAGTCTACAGAGCTATCTCACCGACCCTCATTTACATTTTCTTAAATATGTTTTATGAGCTCCTATGTGGTCTATTTTGGAGAAAATCTCACATGTTATTGAGAAGAATGTGTATTCTGATGTCCTATGGTGGGACACTCTGTAGATATCTATTAAGTCCCTTTATTCACAGGTTTGGTTCAGTTCTGATATTATGTTGCTGATTTTTTTTGCTAGTTCATCTATTTGTGACAGTGGGTTATTCAGGCCCCTCCTATTACAAATATTTGATGACATCTGCTTTTTCATGTCAATTGATATTTGTCTTATACAGATGGTATGGTGGTATTTGGAGCACATATATTTATGTTTCTTTTCTCTTCCTCTCAGTTTGTTTCATTTATAAATTTG
Organism: Octodon degus; assembly: GCF_000260255.1. Lineage (NCBI taxonomy): Eukaryota > Metazoa > Chordata > Mammalia > Rodentia > Octodontidae > Octodon > Octodon degus. Next base: position 30,428,432 of record NW_004524578.1, read on the forward strand.
TAGTGACCTTATTTATTTGTCTTGATAGTCTTGGCTTAAATTCACTTTGTGTGCAAATAAAATAGTTACCCTGATTTTTTCAGGTTCTTTTCACATGGACTATTGTTTTCTTTTTTTGACTTTCAGTCTATGAATTTGTTTTGGAATTAAGTGTGTTTCTTTTATGCAGTATATTGTTGGCTTTTGTTCCTTGATCAATTTTGCCAGTCTATTTTTTTATTGGTGAATTGAGGCCATTTACATTGATGACTATTACTGACATACATTGACTTATCCTTTTTATATTATTATTTTTCTAGCTGTCTTTTCTTCCTTTCTGTTTAATTGCTTGCCTTGCTTGGTGGATTCATTATATCTGAATTATCTTTTACCAACATATCCTTCAGAACATTTTTGAGTGATAACTTTGGGGTAATGAATTTCTCCAGGTGCTCTTTGTCATGGAAATACCTTATTTATCCATTAATTTGGAAAGGTAAATCAATTCAGATTGGATGCTGTTTTCTTTAGGCCTCAAATATTTCACTGTAAGCTTTCTTTGATTTAAGGGTCTAGGTTGAGAAGGCTGCTGTGATCCTGATGGACTTTCCTTCATATGTGATTTGTTTCTTTCCTCTGATAGTTTTTTCATTCTGTTCTTGTGTTGAGTACCTGGAATCTTGACTAATATGCAGACTTGGTGCAGACTTTTCTGGTCATGGCTAGTTGGAGTTCTGTATGACTCATCTTCACATCAATTCTTTTTTCCATGCTTGGGAAAGTTCCTGCCACTACTTCTGTGAATAAGTTTCTGGTTGTTTTTTTTTTATATATTCTTTGCACTATCTTCTGATTGTTTCATTTAGTCCAATCATTCTTATAATATACATCCTCTAGCATATGATGTATAAATTTTTTGTGATCTTTTGCTTTTTTTAAGAAGTCTTTGTTTTCATGGTTGATAGCAACAAACCTGTCTTCTAGATCCCATATTCTGTGCTCACATTGTTTGCTTCTCTCTGCATATTTTTACTGTAATTTTTTTTTCTTGTGGAACCAGGGATTGAACTCAGGCCCTTGTGCTTGCCAGGGAAGCACTTATTCCACTGAGCCATCTTCCTGGCCCCATGTAATTGTTAATCTCATGAATATGTTTGAAACTATTTCATGGATTCCATGTTTTTGTCTTATTTTGGGCTTTCGTAGTTTCCATCATTTTCTTGAACTCCTGTGTTTTTAAATATATTTCTATTTTAGATTCACTAACTCTGTCATTCATTGTGGTCATTGTTCCTTTAGTTATCTGAGAAATTATTTCATATTTTTTAGAACCTTATTTGTCTGCTTTTTACTTTGGCTGTTTCCATGTCAGAAAGTTCAGGTGGGTGACTTCTGATTTGTTCTACCTCATTGTTCCCTGAATTTGCCTCCAATGGAGTCAGTAGTTCTGGTATTACATCTTGACTCTGTGACCTTCTCATTTTTTTTCAAACGTATTTTCTTCATTGTTGCTTATAAAATAGCTTATTGTAGGTGGTTTTCTTACTAGTACTTAGGACTCTTTAGGGAGTGACTACTCTTCAGACATGTCTTCTAGGTGTTGCTGGATTTCACTCTTGAGTCTGTTGCATGACCCTTCTCCTTTAATTTGTTAGGGAAAAGAGGTAAAGTTGCTCCATATTTCACATAGCCTCTCTTTGTCTGGTACTGGGCTATAGTATTGTTTATGATTCTCAGACAACCTTGGTTTTGGTATAGAAGGAAGAACAACTGATTAAAGTAACTATGTTGCCTTAGCTAAAGTAGTGCTGTCACTAATAGTAATAGAATCTAGCATAGCCTAGAAAGTGACAACCTGTGGTAACTATTTTAATTAATTAATTAATTAATTAATTTTTTTTGATACAGTGTCTTGCTACATAGTATGGACTCATAGTGATCCTCCTGTCTCAACCTTCCTAGTGCTGGGAATACCTGCTTGTGCTATCATGTTCAGTTCCAGGGCTGTGCTTGGGGTTCCAGGACTGGCACAGCATGTACAGGGGATGAAACTTGGGAACTTGCTTGCCAGGCAGGTGCTTATGACACCGAGCTATCTTCTCAGCCCCTGTGGTAACTATTAATTGGTTACCTTTAACAATAGAGAACATTTTAGTCCTCCTTGTGGTCCAGAAAGTTTATACTTAGAATCTACTTTTTATAATGGGAATCCCATCAAGTTAATTCAGATCTACCACTCCCTGTACAACCCATAGCATTCATAAATACATAATAATATATCTAAAATAAAGGAGTTCCTGAGTCTGGCTAAAATAATGGTTACTTGGTCTTGACCCAGGACCAAACCCAGATTTTATTCATTGGTGAGGAAGAAAATAACTGTGAGAGTGGTGGGAAGTTATGTGAATGCTATGAGCTGGGCTAGGTAGGAGGCCTGAATCGCATTTACCTTTGCAATATGCAATGGGAAGGATATGTAGAAAAAGCAATATTCATAACACAATTGAGATAGCATCTAATGTTTTGAGGTCAGTGCTTCAGCTCTGATGTGTAATTTTTTAAACCCTGGAAAGTCATAGTCTCTATCTCAAGGCTGAGGCTCAATTGTAGCTGGTAATGTGTAGCACTGGTTCTTCATCCCACCTTGTCCTGGTTCACACAAGGGAACAATACAGATCTGGGAAAACCACTACCTCTCCTCTTTGCTTCAAAGACTACAAATCAGCAGCTTGGCTGGACTGATATACATTGTGTAAAGCCAATTGAGGGAATAAGGATAAGTCCTAGCCAGCTCTGTACATATCAGCACATGGAAATAAGGCCTGACCCAGGCTGCTCAGGCCCAGCCAAAATGGAGGCAATGGCTCCCCCTTCACAGAGGGTCACCCTAGTGGCCCCCAACATTTAACCATATGAACACGATTTATAGATATATAACAAAATATAAAACAAACCAGAAATTTACATACATTAAATATCTCCTCAACTGAATGATTTTTATCTTTTGGTAAGAAAATGTAGAAGAGACATGAGAAAGAGAATAGAGAAATAGGAGAAAGAGATTAGAAGCAATTTTGAAGGAGAAAGAAAGATTACCTAATTTATTAGAGACTGGTGAAGAAGACAAGAAAGAAACAAAAGAGGAAAATACAAAAATAACTATACAACAAGGAAAAAATAAAACAGTGTTCATCCTCATGAACAAAAAAGAATATACAATTAAAAAAGAAAAATAAAACAACAATAAATGAAAGAAAAGGAGAAATAGAAAATTCTTGGTGATTTCAAGCCTGTGATTATCTCCTGGGGTCTGTAGTTTTGTGATAGTGTCCACTTCAGAGTGTGTCTCTGATGCTTCCTGGAGAAAATGAGATATCCAGAGTCCAGATCGTATTGTATGATCCCAGCAAGCCTACAATAGGAGTTGGGCAAGTCGTGTGTTGTATAATCCCAGCAAGCCTGAAGTAGCAATAAGGTGTGGTGGTTGTTCATCTCTGTGGGATTCAAGTAGATCCTGGTCTCTGCCTTAGGGCCAGTACCTGTGTTGTTCAGCCCTCAATGCCATGTGTGTCTCTTTGGCTTGATCTTGGCTCTCCAACCCCAGACATCTCCCAGATGTGTCTGTGTCTCACCAGACACTGGTAGAGATGGAGCCAACCCAAGGCTTCTCTAGGTCCTGAATTCAGCTGGCCCCACTCGAGTGGCATCTGGTCAATCAACCTCCCTGCGAACATTTGAAACAAAGTCACTCACCCAATGCAGCAAACCACACATCACTGCTCTGCCTGCTGCTGCCTTTCTCCCTGGGGCCTCCAGGGTCCTCTGCTGTCATCCACCCCACTTCTGTAGACATGAGGTTCCTCTCACACCATGAGCTGAGAGTCAGGGGAAGTGCAGATTGCCACTTCTCTCCTCTGCCTTGAGGTCGGTCATCTTGCTGTCCCTGTGGACTCCAGTTTGCTCTCCAGAACTTTCCTGGGTCAGCAGGATCTGCTTCCCTCCTTCTTTCTTCCCCATGTTGCTATAGTCTTGCATCTGGACTCCCAGTCTCAGAGAGGCCGACTTGCTGCTGTTCGCTGCTCCACTGTCTTTCCGGGACACTCCTCAGTGATGGCTTTGCACTTGGTAATTTTTGTTTGAATTGCATCTAACATTTTTGGGTGTGATTATAGATTCTTGGGTATATTCTGCCTTGTACTGTGGGTCCCATGAAGTGAAGACCCTCCTACCATTATATACATTACTATATTTCAGATTCACATTCAGTTGGCTTGGCCTGATGTGGCCCTGCCAGTTATTAAATTATTGAAAGATTCTTACACCAAAAGGCCAATGACTGCTCCCCTGAGGACTCTGAGCACTCATCTGTCCCAGATGCCCCAGCCATTCCTCACAAAGTCCAAGACCATCCCACAATCTAACAAGGAAAGGAGCCATGCCTGGGCCAGCCAAACAAGTGTGTTCAAGACCCACTCCAATACCTCGTCATGGCATACCAGGTGTGAACTGTTTTGGATCAGTGAGTGCTTGGTAAATACTTATTGCATGAAGTCAGTGATCATAAAAAGGACACACGTGGCTGTAGCTGCACAGCAGGGCCCATCTTGGCCGGTAGCCCTGTCTCAGGCTGCTCCTATGCTTTGAGGGCCCAGAGATCCTCTTCTCCAGAAGCTTCTTTTCTGACTCTGCACATTTCCTCTGATAGGCTTTGAGAACTGTGATCCAAGGGCCAGCCAAATAGCTCAGCAGACTAAAACACCTGCTTAGGCAGGCACAGGGACTGGGTTTCCATGGCAGATGTGCTATGCAGGCCCAGCCCCTTGGGCCTGCTGAGATGGCGATTGAGACTGGGTCTGGTGGCCCATGCCTATAATCCCAGTGCTTGGGAGGCTGAAAACAGGAGGATCACTATGAGTCCAATTCGTGTAGTGAGACTCTGTAGACCCTGTACTAAATACATAAAAACAAACAAATAAAAAAAACTAATCCAAAGTAAAAGTAAGGATTTCTTTTTAAAAAAAAAAATCCCTCCAAACGAAGTCAGGCTCTCCCCTTCTCCAAACCCCCAAATGTCTGCTCCTTGATGGATGAGTTGGCAGGAATAAGAGGAAGTATAGTTGGCAGATGCTAAAAAAGGGGTCGGTGCCTTCATCTCCACCTGAGGCTGGCCATTTTCTTTTCCTGTATAGAACTGTTGAATGTTAAGACTGCTTAGTACATTTCTTCCTTCCCTGGGTTAAGGAACAGGGCATACTGAGAGCCACTGCTTAGAAAATGTTGTGGATGAGGGAGAAAACCTAGTGTGGCATTGGGTCTGTACTGGAAAAGTGTGCTAATTATGAAGGTGAAGACAGAGAGCAGAGAAGGAATTTGGGTTGCACCTCAAAGGAATCTCTGTTTCACAATTTCATAGGGGCAAAGCTCTTTGCCTTGATCCCTGCTAGCCTGGGATGGCGTTTTGGAATTTTTCAATAATAAGACTTGTGCTGAGGTAGGGGAACAGCTGGGCCCCACTCTCAGGACTTCGTGTACAGCTAATGAGCCCAGAGAGGAGGAGTGAGGAGACCTGAGAATATGAAAGAAGCTTTCAAAAGTCAAGCAACAGCATCCATATGAAAGAACTCACCCTGACTTAGATTTCATTTACCTTTTGTTTATTTTAAATCTATGTTAAAAGATGAATAGTATGTAGCTGTTGTCCTTAAGGATGTCTTGGTTTGGAAGAGAAGATAAGAGGGTGCAGACATAGCAGTAATATCAAGTAATATAGGGGAGAATCAAGAGGGGCTTTGAGAATTTAGAATAAAAAGAGACAACTTATTATAGGGACAAGGGATTCCTACTGTCCCACAGGAAGGTACCATTTGGGTATGAAGGGTCCATGGACCTCAAACATAGGCAAATGGCAGCTTGCTGGACCAGTTCAGGATGGGATGAGGGACAGGAAGGTATGGGGGACGCTTACATTGCTTAGGACCATGGTGATTGAAAGACCTGTGACCTGCTTAGTCACAGGCTCTGAAACACATGTAAGCTTGGGAAGCTGTGGAAAAGGAGGCAGGGAGAAAAGAGGATTCCAGCATTTAGGTGAAAATCTGAGTGTGACATAAATTTTCATATAAGTACAAAGTAGCAATAGATAAAGAAGCAACACTAAATTTGGTATAGTTTCTGTTGAGGTTGAGAAGTCAGCAGCATGGAGGATGATGACCTGCAATGACAATGAGAAACTCTGAAGGGGAGGGGAAAGAACAGACTCAGCTACAGAGCTAGGGGTAGACTACATGAGAGAGCAGAGGCAGAAGCAGTGGTGAGATGGCCCAATGGCAGACCTCAGAGAGGAACTGGATGTTGGCGGCACTGATGGCAAAGAAGGATGGAGAGTGACCCAGCAATTCCACAGGCAGTGGTCCAGCTGCGGTCAGTAGAGAGGGTGGTGCCTGCTGAGAGGTGTGAAGGTGACTTTTGAAAAAAATTGGATATAGGGTATCATTATGCAGTTCAGACTTGTAGCGATCTTCCTGTCTGAGCCTCTCCAGCACTGGGATTATAGGTATATGACATCACACCTGGTTTCATGGCTGGCACAGCCCCCAGATGACCCAGGACTGGCACAGCACGCAGTACTAGGGACTGAATTTGCGACCTTCCATTTGTCAGGCAGGCGATTAGATTGCTGAGCTACCTCCCCAGCCCTATGAAGGTGACTTTTGACCACTGAAGTCATGTCTAGTCCCAGATAGCTGGTGACTTTCTTGGATTTAGCATGGAAATTTCCAAATTCAAGAATAGCCCTTGTCACTATCAAGCCCAGAAGAAAATCAACCTCTTGCATACACAACTTTTCTTGCTTTCTAATAAATTGCAGAACTCATTTCTGCTGACGCAAATGTACAAGATAAAACACTTGTCCACAGGTGACTCAGCAGCACTGCTGTGCATCCAGAGGATGTGGCTTTACTTGCAGGCAACTGATAAAATTTACCCTCTCATGGGCCATGTTTATTCTTGAAAGTAGCAAAATGGGCACCCAGCTGTGATGAAAAGTAGACCAAACATTCTGATTCAGAAGTTTGAAGCAACAAGCTCCAAGAGAATGGTCTCTATCATTATTAGACATTCTCCATTTGCTATGGATATTACCTCCTTGGAATTTGGGACTTAGAGATGCATGAGTGACAGGGAGACAGAAGCAAAAAAATCAAGACATGCCAGGCTGATGTGTAATTCACAACTCCAAGGAAGTTCTGTATCCTTCTTTGGTAGGAAATAGAATTGGTGACCCTCAGTCCAAAATGCTGTTTATAAATCATGAAGTTTCACTTGACTTGATTCAAGTAAGCCAGTGATTCCAAGGTCAAGATCTTGGGAGGGGGGGCTTATCAAAATCATATAGTAGGTATCTACTTGAGGCTTCAGATGTGTTCAACTCCATACTTAATGTACAGGAACTCTAAAGAACTGTAATGTATAGTTTTGCTCACTTCAATTATGAGGTAGAGGTAAAAACACCTGAGTGACTAGAACAACATAAAAAAGCCCAGAAAAGCTCTGTTTGTGGGGCATAAAATCAGTGCTCTAAGAATTCAGAAGAGGGCTGTTGGGTGTTGGGTGGGAGATGTCCCTGAGGGCTTCGTGGAAGAAGAAATGTTGGGTATTAAAGAACAAGGGAGCAATATTGTCTTGGCTGCCACAATATTAGTGAAAGTTAAAGACCAAGGACTAAACACTCTTTCTTTGAGTCCAGCTTCTCTGTTATCACTTTACTTCTTGCTTTTATTATGAAAGGCTGGGTTTAAGACATGATAGATGAGGTGCTAGGCAGGAAGACAGGACTTTCAACTTGCTTCCCTCTCTGTATCCCTCCCTGATTGATGATAACCACCCTAATTTGTTTCTCACTAAACTTTGAAACTCTCCATCCAGTTGTGAGCTGTTGGGTAGATATTAGCGTCATAAATTACTGAATTTTATTAAAAATGATCAGAGCTGTCAGTGTTTATCTTTATTATTTCTTTTTTCTCTCTCTCTTATCTGTTTTCTAAAGCAGAGGCACCAGAATAAATTCTCTAGGAACTGTTGAATTTCCAACTCCTGACAAATGAGATATGAAAGGCTTTACTCCTTATCTTCTTCTTTTGATGATTTTTGTCAGATCAATTCTGTGAACAAAACCAAATGCTTGTGGTTCCATTTAAGCTTGGTCAGCTAATGTTCCTGTGTGAGATGTTTAGGGAATGATGCCCTCAGGCTTCCCTGCTTGAGTTTGAGTTAGACTCTGCAGGGCTTGAGTTTCACAGCTTCACAGTTTCACAGCTTCCATGGCAAAACCCAAGTGTCCTGAGTAGTTCACTCATTTCTGGGAGGGGTCTGGTTTGCAGCACATTCTTGGTGAAGCAAAACTCTCAAATGACATTTCATAATCACAGTGTAGTTACATTTTTGCAGAAAAAGAGAAATGCAGCTGGCTACACAGCTTCCTGCAGGGCTGGTGGGAGTGGGGAATGGAGTCAATAAACTGCGTGAGTTTGAGAGTTGCCTTGGGGCAAGTGGGGCAGTGCAGAGACTGATCAGAAAGTGTTGTGAGAGAGGCAACTAGCTGCACCTCCCTCCTGAGGCTGTGTACAGGGGCTAGCTAGATGCTCATGAGAGTTTTGCCCTTGGTGATGAAATCTTGTCTGTCCTCTTTGTTGTTTTCACTGAACTTGAATTTGTACAGTTGGGCAGATGGTTTAGTTCCTTTCTGTAGGGTGATGTCTCATCTCTTTTGCTGGTCTTGCGTGACTGATGTGAAGTATCAGGAGGAAAATCTCTGAGAATTTGACTCAAGGTGCTTCTTGAATGTGACTAGGGACAATTTCCCTGGTTTTAGCATTGTGCCTGATTTGTGCTCAGTACTTCACACACAATGCATGTTTGGTGATTGAATGAACAACCATGTGGGACCAGGAAAAGACTCTTATGTGAAAGAAGCTGGATAACATTCCTTTTTCTTGGCAGTACTTCTCCTGAAAATCTCAAATATGAACGTCAATTCAATCTTCCAGACATTTCAGTGACTCATCACCCCTTCCCCTGGGCCCTCCTCTCCCTCTAACATAAGGCTTGGTTAGGTTAGTGAGGTAACTTGCAAGCAGGGCCAGTGAAAGTGGTTCTGGCAGGAAGGATGGCACCCTATACTCTTCACCACCGACTCCAGCAAAGAGCAGCAGGACCCAGACTTTTGTCTCTTGCAGGCGCCAGCCCACAGCCCCTCCAGATTCTTGCCCTGAACTGCAGAGGAGATGACTGGACTTGAAAAGTTGCATATACTGACCTGCTGGGGTTATGCTATCACTTTCTGGAAAGTCTTGTCCTGCTCTAAAAGTTTGTGAAAAATCTTGCTTTCACTGTCTCAGAAGTCCCAAGCCAAATATTTGGTACAGTTCTGCTTGACTTTTACTTTCATCAGTGAAAAGATGAAAGATGCCTGCTTACAACCTCATTGTGCTGGACCTGAGTATGGGGGTGCTTGTCAGCTTCACACACACACACACACACACACACACACACACACACACACACACGCACACACACATGCATACATGTACATGCACATTCACATGGTCACATATAGGCACAACCTCCCACAAATAAACTCATCACACAGACACACACAGGCTTGTACACACAGCCATGCACAGACACACACACATGCACAAACATATAGAATCACACACACAGACACACATGAATACATACAAATGGCAGAAATAAAGTAAAAATTCATAATAGAGATATAAAAGTATTGTCAGAGGGCATTCAGATGCAGAAATGGCCTCTACAGATGAATAGAAGACAATATGAACAACTGGAGAGCTCTAGGCAGCTGTGCTGTCTCTGAGGAAGTGCCCACTGGATTCTGGCTAGATCTGAGGCTCATCTGTGATGGCACAGAGGGTGTGTGCGGAGCTGGGCTCTCTACCAGCATTTCATCTTGCCGTAAAATTTAATCCATGGAGAACATAAACCTGGGGTTCAATTTAATGATTGCAATCAGGCTGTACATAAGTAACTTGGAGTTTGCATCCATATTTTGCCAGAAGAGTCAGTGCTATTTTAGCAAGTGCCAAGCCAAATAAAAGCAAGCTTTAGAGCTTGTCAAGCTTCCCCCAACCCCTTCAGAAAGGACTTTAATTTCATCTTATTGGCCTGAAGGTACCAGAAAAGTGACACTTTGACCAGGTTGCATTATTCTTCAGGAAATCTACTTATATGTATTTCTAATACAACAAAACTGAGAATGTGCCCAGTGCTGGAGGGCATGTAGGAGATAATCACAGCAATGAAAATGAATCCTTCCCTTCATCATCATTGGACCATAAAGGAAATGGCCCAGAACAATGCCATGAAAGTTGCCAGGCCCAAGGATGAGTCTGGTCCATTGTTGAAAGAACACCTTCCCTGTCTGGAGGTCTGTTTTGATTAGGAACCCTATACTTATCTTAGATGAACTTATGACTGGCAATAAACTGTCTGGTTATTAAACCAGTTTCCTACCCTCAGCCTATTTCCTGGCCAGCCACATGTTGGTCACCTGACCTTGCTGACTGACTGGTTGTGGGGCATTTCTACCAGAGCACAACAAGCAACCTCTAAATTCAGTTTTGGATCCTGTAATTGATGATGAATGAGTGGCAAGAAGCAGAGGAAAAGGCTCCAAGGAGCAGAGGAAAGGGCTCCGAGGAGCAGAGGAAAGGGCTCCCAGAAGCCTCCAGCTAGGCTGGTGCTGACCCATGTTCTCCCCTGAGCAGAAGTCAGACGCTTTGTGAAATCAGTTTGCTAGGTGTGGTTGCCTGAGTTAGCCGTGGCTTCTGGTTAGCTGTGTGCCAGGAGGCTTTCTGTGTAAACCACATAAGCCCAAATCTTGCAAAATGCTTCACATTTTCATTTCCTTCTATTTCATTTTTTTCATTTTCTAGCCAATTTGTGGGCCCTTAACACGTACATCTGACCAAGTTTAGATTCTTGTTGGAATCTTAAAGATCTGCAGAGATCACATGCTCTTTCCTATGCCTGCAATAATTTTCTAGCTGCTCTTCTCAGCTGGATTCTTTTCTCCTGTCAGACTTCAGCTTTGTCTGGAAGGCTTTCTCCATAGGCGAGCACTTCAGGCTTTGTAATTTTCACTGAGAACCTTTCTTTTTCTTTCTTTCCTTTTTTTTTTTACAGGACATTCACCATAATTGGTCATAACATATATGTTTATTTGTTTTCTGATTTCTTCCCAAATAGGAATAAATACCCAAATCCTTGTTGTTCATTGCATGACATCTAACACTTAGACACTAATAGAATGTCAATAAATATAATTTATTGAATGAATGAGGCTACTTTCAAACCCTGAATTTGATCAGAACCCTGAAATAATTTACCCCCAAATGCTCAGAAAACAATTTTGATACTCTTACCCTTGTCAAACTATGAGAGTGGAGAACAGAGTTAACATAAGAGGGAATAGCATGATACTTCTAGCAAGACTTTCATTATCATCCAAGAAAAATATTAGTAGGCTAAGCTAACACCTTTGTGTTGAGCCCTAACATGCCTGGCCCTCCCAACCACCATGCCAACACTTCCCACTCTGCCTGGCCTGAAGCCTGTGCCAGAGACCCTGTTTCCTGGTATGGTTAACTATTAGAGTTGACTGCAAAATTATTGGCAAGTTACTTATCCTCTGGCACCCTTTCAGCAGGGATGAATCATTCCCATGAGACTTACCTATGTACTTGATTGATTTTGATAATTCCTGGTGCATTCTGCAGGGGCAAGTCCTCAGCTTAGATCTTATGGAAGACCAGGTTCCTTCAATCCTATGTTGCTCTCAATAACATTACTTTTAGATCTTTTCAGTCCCATTTTACACAATTTAATTTTTATAAATGTGGTTACAAAAACTCCTCTAAATCATTTGAAAAATTTCTTCCATGGTGACCTTGGGATTGGCTGGTCACTTTGGGAGCCCTACTTGTTGCTACATAGACCTCTAGATCTCTAGGTGTTCCCTGGGGTTGTGGAGGAGAGGCACAGGGTGTCTGGTTCACCCACATCTTCCAGAGTAGGCAGGAACCACTCATGGGAGGCCATCTATTTGAGTTAATGGACTCTTAAATCTTTTTTTCTCATTTCTCTCTTTCATTTTGTATCCAGTCCTGATCTTTTCTTTCCTGTTTTTCCTTTGTTATAAGAATATACACTGAGAATTCATGGGTACCAGTCTCCCACCATGTCTCTGGATTTGGACAGTTACTGGTAGGCTCTGACTCAAGTTGGCAATGTCATTTCAATATGTCATATAGCCTTTCCTTTACTACAATTCACGCCAACTGATTCTTGTTATAAAGGTAATATTGCCTTAACTGAGTACTGTCTGGAGGCTAGGAACTCTAAGCCTTCTTTTAAAATTAGTTCATTATGCATTAAAGAAAACAGATGCTTACATAAACATGAAACTCTGTAATATTTCATGTTTATGCTTAACACATACACACATGTACACACACACATGCTCACACACATGCGTAATTTATAGAGGCTACTATCAGAACCTGATGATGACCAAGTCCCTGGATATTTCTTATTGTAGTGGTTTTAAATTTAAATATCTACATAATTAAAGGCAGAAAATATCTATACAATGTGTTGTGACCCTGTGGTATATTGGGGAGAGTGTACATCATCTAAAGAAGTCATTGGATATGCCATGTTATTTTATGTTTGTTATTCAAGAGTAAAGTATCAATATTTGTGATCTATTTGATCACCCAAGAGAATAAAGATTTCTCACATAACATTTTAAATTATACTATTAGAAAAAAGTCCAGCCCAAGCCTGAATATATTCTACCTATTCATAAAACTGATTTGTACCAGATGTAGACTTATTTATGAAAATCTGGATTCAACTGCAATTAGTGGGATCATTTTACGAGTTTTCAGCCACTTTGGTTCTGAAGTCATTTTGTGTCCTGCAGTGCTGACGGTCTTCAGCCTTCAGCTGCTGTGTGTACTGTCAACTTGCTGTTGGTCCACTGTCCTCTGGAATATTCACCCGCAGAGCTGCTGTGCAGCTCAAATCCCAAAAGATGCCTCCACAAATCACTCAACCCATTGTTCGAGTACCCCTGGGTTGCTCTGCTTTTACATGAATTCTGCCTTATGTGAGTTCACCCCTGGAACCCCATTTTCTTTTCCATATATTCTCTTGATCCCCTAGTGAAGGCTAGCTAGTTTTTCACACAAAAAATATTTATTTTTCTTCATGAGCACAGTACTTGATATTTCTTAACCTTCGCTGCATCTGAGGAGGGCCATAACTGACTGCCCAGTGGTGTTTGTGTGGACTGACCAAAAAAATACCTCCTCTGTGCAGGTCCTGTCACCCCACCTTTCTTCAGCCAGTGGTTTCATGTTGATAATTAAAGCAACCTGAAAGCTAAGTGTTAAGTACAGAACACAAAAATGGATAAACCTTGGATTCTTTCATTAATACTTAGAAAGAGCTTTCTACTGTTCAGGAACTCCTGATTTATATATGTTATATGCATGAAAAATTAACTGATGCTGCACTGAGGTTATTTTCTGGTTTTGTGTGTATTAGTAGTGTACTGGATAGCTCTTAGTTATAAGTCACACACAGAGAGAACACCCTAGTTTTCATTTCCCTGCTATGTTCTCAGGGCCTAAAATAGAAGCAGACATCAGAGGTGACCAATAAATATTTCTAAAATAAATAAATGAATGAAAGAATGTCCTGAGGGGACTTCGGTAGACACTTAGGTCTCATGTATCCCAGTTCTCATAATGAATCTCAAAATCGTATTTTAGGAGAGATTTTGATATTGTAAATTAGATAGAATGATAAGAAAATTGAATAGAATAAAAAGGAAAACCTCTACTGGATAACATGTGTAGTTGTATTGAGCAAAGTTGTATTTCTGCAATTCTTATGGTTCATAAGGAGCTCTTCTAAGTATGGGGCAAGAGATACCTATCCTCACAGGTTTTGGAGTTGCCCATCACTTTCACATATGGCCCTTTTACCCCTATCAAGCACAAGCTGCAGCCCTGCACCACTGGGCAATGAGCCTTCACACCTTCTACTGATGATTGTCATTTTGTAGTTACAAAGTTAATAGGTAACATCTGTGTCAAAGCATGCTTTGAGATTTCTGTTGATGGAGCCTTTGGACAAAGAGTTGTTCTTTTGTACCAATAACATGCAGGATAGGAAGATAGGTAGATTTCTGACAGTTTTTAACCTAACTCGTTTTCAAAGTTTGATTTGTTTTAAAGATTCAAACTGATAAAAAGAAGGTCCATCCCTCACCCTTACCTCATGGCAAAGTGCTTCAGTTTCCAGAATGATCTATGTTGGGGCCCAGACAAAACTTGAGAGGTTGAGCCCAAAGGGAGATCAAACAGGTTTGTTAGAGTCATGGGCAGGTGGAGGAAAGGTATTGTTTTTAATTATATCTATCATGAAAATCTGTACATAAGCCAAGCTGCTACGTGCCCTGTGGTGGACAGTTGAGGAGTGAACAATGAGAACTTTGTGGAACTTCATCTGCACTGCAACTGTTTTCTATACCTCAGTTGTCCAGGCAACAGCATTGTCCAAAGCAGGGACTTCCCTAGAAAGGGAGTTTGCAGGTGGAGGCCAGGGAATGTGTCAACAAGCCCTAAGATGGAGATGGGGCAGAGAATGTGAGTAGGCATTCGTTTCATCCTTTATATTAAATGCTTAGTGTGAAATCTACAGTAAATCCCTAGAATATTTCCTTTCTCTGTCATCTACCAGGATGAGAGGTTCTTTCCCCTGTGCATTTCCCCTAATTGTTGGTCATCTGAGCTTCTGGAAGAACTCTGTGAAATATTTAGGCTCAGAAATGGTGCTTCTCCCTTCCTGTTCTCTTCCCAAGAGGACTGCACTTGGTAGCCATAAAGCACAAACATATTTTCCTTTCCAGTTTAAAGGTCACATAACTTTCTTGACCTACTTTTCATACAATAACACTGGAGCCAAAAGCATACCTTTCCTCATCAGATACGGGCTTTGCCTGCCTGGTCCTGATTCTTTTCTGTGTACAAATATCTCTTGGCGGAGGAACTTCCATTACAACCTGCTGTCCTGGGGCTGAATAAAAGGTACCTGACACTTAGCTGTAAGTGTAGCAAGGAAAATAGCTCAGCAATCCAGGTTTTGGGGTGAGGATTGCTAATGTATTGTATTTTGCTCAAGTCTAATTCATTTGTGTGTCATTCTTTTGAAATACATAAATCTTTTCTAATTTATGTGGAGTGTGGGAAGAAGAATGATACATGATTTGAGAGAAATGCATCAAAGCTCAGATAGATCTAGGGAAGTATTTAATAATTATAATTTCAGGAAGACAAGTTAAAATTACTAAAAAATTTTCTTCAAAGAAGTCTTTGATAGCATTCCTGACTGAATTTGGTCTGATTCTTTATTAAATGTCTTGAAGAAATTTAGTAGAAATTATGCAAGGAAGTGTTCTTCTCCTGAAGAAAGAGGTAAATAAGAACCCCAGAGAGCGGGAGGTACTGAGTTTGATCTTCAGTACTACAGAAGAAAAGATAGCCTCTGGAAGCTTTCATGTCTGTGGTGTAAATAAAGTATGGGGATGTATTGATGGTCCTCATGCAGTGCAGAGGAGAAAGGAAGAGGAGTAGAACTGCAAAAGGAAAAACCAAGACTGCATATGCTTTTAAAAATTACTTATGAAAGCTTTTAAGTTCATTTTATAATTTATCATCAGAGGACAGAGGCCAACTAACTGCAGATTGTAGAATTAAGTAAAGAAAGAACTAGAGGAAAAAAGAGCAAAGGTTGGGACAGAGAAGACGATTGAAAAGATATTCATCCATTAATAAATCTTTTAGCTTATGAAATTTAACAGTATTTCATGTTATCCCACTCTCTGTGCTGATCATCCACAGCTCAGCGTCCCTTGTGGAATGTATGAAAGGTGGGCCCCAGAAAGGAATTCCATATGTAAGATTCAGATTGTGTTGGCAGGTGATTTAACCAAAAGTATTTATTCTCTGCAGATGTCTAAGGCACTCACAGGGGAGGACACACCTGAGGAGGCAGAGGCAAAGCCTAGCCCAGGGGAAGAAGAGAACCCAGACTGACTCGATGTCTTGGCATGCAGACTCGTAGGAGTAGAGCTGAGGCAAGTTCAAGGTGGATGTGGTAGCACTGTGAGCCCTGGCCAGGTATGAAGCAAAGTTGGCTCACTTTGCATGGTGACCATGACAAGCAAGAGGAGGGAACTCAGCTGTGGCAGAAGGGCCAGCCACAGAAATCTGACAGACATTACATGCTGTGTGGGGTTCCAGTATGGGGCTTCTGTTTTCTCAAATCCAAATCATCACTGTAGAGGAAATGAAATCTAAGACCCTCTGTTTACTAATGAGCTGTTTTGCAAAAGGTTTTGAAAACCACTCGTGAGTGACACTGTCATTTACAAATGGCCAATATTACAGAGCTTTACTTCAACTAAAAAGCAGTGAGAGTATAATTGCCCTTTAAGGAGAAATGCTGCTAGATTTGCCTTTGACTATCGTTTCCTGAGAAGATCTTTCTGTTATAACTTTTAGTAGCCAACGAGTGGTCCAGGGGTCCTGGCCCTTATGGTTCTGTCTCTAATTCTGCAGAGTTCAGGAAGCTGTGCTCCAAAGAGTGAGGGAATCTCAGGCCAGGGGAGGTTTCCTTTAATGTTTCCAGAAGGGTAGGTACACTTGGCTTAAACATTTAGCTTGTGGAAAGAATAGTTCTGACAGTAAGTAGAATCAAACTAAAATGATGTGATTTATTCAACTTTTCCGAAATTCCCTATACTTTATGTAAACCGCCTCTTAATTTAATACAGTTTTTGTGAAATATGTGGGTTTAATACTCAGGTTCTCATAATATGTGACTGTGGCACAAATTCCATGCTCCTACACCACTGGACGTATGCTTTGTGCCAAACATGGACCCAGAGTCTGAGTTAGGAGGTACTGACTTATAGGTAGAACTCAAGAAAGCAGACAACAATCAGTTTGGTGCAAAGAGACAGTGTCTGCTAAATTAGACAGAAAAACAACGCATACTGCCTAGTTTCCTCATAGCACAGCTGTAAAGCTGACAAACAAATTCTGATGAGAATGTGGAGAAAAAGAAACTACACTGTTTCTGGGAATGTAGGTTAGTATAATTACTAGGGGAAATAGTATGAAGGTTTCTACAAAATATTAAAATGGCTCTTTGGATTTTGTTTAAAAAGCATTCTGAATCATTTATCAAAATTCAATAAAACTCATTCCAAAAAAAGTTTAGAAATCTCATTTCAGAAACAAAGAAATAACATCTAGGCTCTCTGAAAGGGCTTGTGTGTACACTTAGGTTGCACACACATCACTGTACCACAGGCAGGCTTGTCAAAGTAGGAAAGATATATTCACTGCTACAAAAGCAGGCAGTGAGTACCTGATGTATTCAGAGAAAGCCTGCACTTAACACTGTATGCATCAAGGTAGTGTCTCTCCACAAAGGCCAGGTGTAGCTGCAACAGCTTTTTGTAATTGAAGTGGTGAACCTTTCCAAATTTCTCAAAAGATTTTGCCTTTTGCCTTCCATGAACCTCTTTGTATGATACCCCAAGACCTCACAAATAAGATCTTTTTAAAATCATCCATTTGACATTTGCACAAATGTCTTCCTCCCAGAGAAAATGCAGGAACTATTTTAGTATATACTAAAATCATAGAGAAGGGGATAAATGGGGATAGATCCCAGCTAGAGGACAGTAGCGCTGTTACACCGAAAGCTCTGGGGTCAGAGTTCTGAAGCTATCAGGAACTATCCTTAGACTGCAGCATGAGGGCTCTGGGATCCTTCAGGAAATCCCAAGAGCTATATTTGGGATGGATGAGTCAGTGGAAGCTCTGTTTCCGGTGCTGCAGACCCTGACTTATCAAGAAATCTGTCACGTGCAGGCACATCACAAAATATCGGTCTATGACTACAGCCTCAGTAGGCCCTTCCCTCAGTCCTTGTCACATAAGTCAAAAATAAGTGGGAAAACATGTTACAAACTGTTGAAAAATTCTCTGAAGGAAGCATTTCCATGTTTAGCTCACCCCTTCAAATGGAGCCAAAACTTTCTTATGTCTGGAACCCAGATAAATTCCCAAACCTCTGACCTGATCAGTAGAGGTTAAATCATTGACTACAAGGGCTACTGTATTTGTGTACATTTTTTAGTCTCATAAACAGAGGATAAACTTATCTTTTGAATCTCTTATCCATTCATTTTTAGTGATATAAAATCCAGTGCATTTAAGAATTTTGTCCTTGGACTACCAGTTAACGTCAGTCATCTTTCTCCACATCTAATGAGCCTGGAAAGTTTCTTCTTATCCTCATCTATCCCTATTGAGAATGTTATGCTTCTGCCTCTTCCCCCCTTTATAAATTAAATGGTCTTCTTGGACAAATGCAACCAGCCTGAGCATCTCAAAGGCCGTGCATTAGAAAGAAGCTAGTTGGGATCATGTGTCTGTGCATCTATAGCTTCAGACCGTGGTTTGCTGGTGCCACTTGTGAGTTTGGAGTGCAAAACTCCTCAACTCACCAACTCCTTGCCCCGGGAGGGGTGAACTGAGCTCAGTGCTCAGGTTCTGTCTGCTGCTGGCTCATTCTGGCTTACATCAAGCAACTCCTCATGGAAACAAACTTCACTCACAGAGCTAATTCTTCAGTCAGTAAGTAACTATATTAACAATTGCCTTATTTTCTAATTTCTAACAATAAGTGTTAGGTGCTCATTAACTTGAATACTTTGTCTAACAGTTCCTTTGTTTAAATGTAGGAGGTAAATGTAATATTTAAAACTGTTCAATATAAGCATATCAACCAACAACCACTAAGTATTAGATAATTGGATTCTTGGTGAAGTTTTAGGTAGGTGTTGCAATATGCTTTTGTGATTTTGCAGGAAATTGGTTTGGAGTTTTGGGAGAGCTAAACACACTGATGTTTTATTCTTGTTTGAAATAGTGAAACAGAGGGTCATCTATACAAATTCACCTCCAGTATTTCAGGGATGTATTAGCCTTGGATAGCAAGGGATTCTTACACTCATGATCTTAGAATTTGTGATCAAAACAAACTTGTTAACTAGTTTTGACATTTTATAATGACATATTCAACTCAAGTTATGTTACAAAGGATAAATAAAAATGAAAATATATCAAATATTTATTTATCTTATGAAGTATAATTTAATAATACCTGCAGTTGGAGAGACATAAGGAGGAAGATGGAGAAGGGATTGAGTTCTGGTAATTATTCTTCAAATAACTGAGAAAAGGTTTGGCACTACAAATTTTCAAGAGTACTAGGGAGAATACATCTCATGGAATTTTCAACAGCTCCAATGTTCAATTTGATTTTAATATTAAATTTCTCTAGGGACACACTGCATTCTCTGAGATTCCACTGAGTTTTAACTATTAATAGTTTATATATTAATAGTTTTTATACTTATTTTATTCTTTTCTGTATACATTCCTGGGCAGTTAGTGGAAAACACTTATAAGAAGATATAATAGTAGTGAATTTAGTCAATGTTTTCACATGATTAATAAGTGAGCATTTTGTCTTCAGTGGTTGGGATTTTGTCTTTCCAAGGTTTTTAGCCAAGGGTTTTTATTCTCTTCCTTTTCAGCCTTGTTAGGCTTTAAGGAATGGCTCATTTGAGTTACACATTAAATCAAGAATATAGGAATGTTTTAATGAATGTAAACATTATATCTCATAGACAGGAATTAGGAAAATAATAACAAAAAGAATAAAAACAGGGAATGGGGACTTAGAGTTGGATGGAGGGAGGAAGGTGGAAAGGGAAGGGGATTAAAAAAGAAAAAAGGGGGCCAGGGAGATGGCTCAATGGAATAAGTGCTTCCCTGGAAAGTGCAAGGGCCTGAGTTCAATCCCTGGTTCTGCCAAAAAAAAAAAAAAAAAAAAAAAAAAAAAAAGAAAGAAAAAAAGAAGCAAGCTGTATTATGCTCATGTATTTACTCCTCAAAATGAATATAAACTTTGTATACTGAAAACATGTACCAATAAAATAAAACATGGGCTTTTTAAAAATTTATGTGTGTGTGTGTGTGTGTGTGTGTGTGTGTGTGTGTGTGTGTGTGTGGCCAGCTCAGCCCACCAGGGGGCGGGGCTGGCTGGCATGTGGTGTTGGGGGATTGAACCGCGGTCCCTGTGCTTTGCTTTAGCTTAGCTTGTTCTAAGTAGGTGCTTTAGACCACTGAGCCATCTCATCAGCCCAAAATAGGCTTTTTGTTGAATGTATAAAATCAGATTTTGTCTGTTTTCTTTAGTATTTCAGTTTATTCTACTGTTTTATATTATGCTTTAGCCTCTGTTCTCCTCCAGTCTAACACATTGTGTAGTAGGCTGCACTCAGAGAAGGAAGCTTGGTATGGGCATTCAGCAAATATGAAAAATTGAGGCAATATTTGTGGATAGGAAGCCTGGCTATGAGGAATCTAGTTTTAAAAGGTTAGATAATTGCTTGGAGAAGAATGAATGAAAGACTGAATTGATTACATTTAGGAGAAGTGGTGAAGTATGAGTCCTCACCCACAGGGAAAGGCTGCCTCTCAGACAGCTTTCCTGACCACTATCCTGGCAAGGAGTATCCTTGATGGACCTTTGCTTCCATTTGGAAGCTGACACTTTACTCAGAGTCATGTGTGAGATAACTATCATCACAGTAAATTGTTGCTTTTATCTTCCACTTTGTATTTTCCAAAAAATTTTATGTTTACCGTTCTCTTCTGAGTCCGTGCAAAAATCCTAGGTCTAGGAGCCAACTGATGTGTTACTGCTGTTAGCATCTCTCTGGAGAACCTCCAGGGGCCAATGAGAGCATGTAGATGACAGACCCTCAGTTCTTCTCCAGCTAAGAACTTCCAAAAGTCCCTTAAACTCTCTGAGACTTGATGGCTTCCTTGATAAAGGAGCAAATAAAGTAACTGGACAGTCTTTAAACTTCTTGTATGAGTCTTCCCTTATCTTTGTAAACGTTGCTAGGTAGCTGCATCCGTGTACTGTTTTGCTGGAGAACTAGAGCATGGATGTGAAGTGAGTGACCTAGCTGACAGGGGACAAGCACCCGAGCAGTCCATTGCTTCTTCACCTGGCTGTGCTAGAGGCTCAAGGGTGCATTGTGACCTCTGGGGAACTCCCTGTGGTCCTGAGACAAGGACGACCACTCACTGAAAGCAAATAACTTGAGGTTGGAGAACAGTAAATCCAGCTGCTCCCAGAGGGCCTCTGATCTCTAAGAGAAGTTTCTTTGGTTGTAAAGGAGGTGTAGCTGCTTGTATCTGTGAGGCTGCACAGTCCAAGGTCAAGGAGGGAGACTATCTTCCTAGAGAATGTAGGACTGGTCCTCATCCAGGCAATGGAGCTAGGGAGAAGTTTAAACTTTGCATTGTCTGTCAACCCTTTCCCCCCTCTGAAGCCAGTGGTTCTATTTTGACCCTTCTACTTTGAAGTTTGATAATAGCTAATACGATCATTTTAGAAAAATTCACACTGAACTATCAACAATTTCTGCAAATAACTTCAATGGATAAGAAAATCTCTTGAAAATCATACATTAACCCTATAAGTCACAGGTTCTGAAAATTAAGAGCTATTTAGAAGCAGCCTGGGACTTCATCCCCAGAAATCCTGATTCATTAGGTATCAAAGGGTTGGTCCTAGGTATCTGAAATTTCCACAAGCACCAAAGAGAATTCTGATTTGAGTTGGACTGAATTCTGAGAACCTTGTCTTCAGTGTCCCTGCCGCAAACTTCCTCAGAGCTAGTGTTCATAGGTACATTCTCAAAATCAGTATCATCTTTCTCAGTTGGAATCCAAAGAAAAAAACCCAAGGTCCCCATCAAAATATTAGCCAAATTGAAATAAAACACAAACAAAAAGCAAAGTTTGTTCTGCCTGGATCCGTTTGGCTAGCTTCTGGGTCTGGCACCACTGCTGAGTATTCAATTTCCAAGTTACCAGGTGGCAAGATGCCTAGCTTTCCACAGGTATGGGCATTCACAAGCTGCCTGTACAGTAGGAGAACTATCAAGAAAGAATGGGTTGGATTTAGTGTGACCATTCCTGGTATGCTCGAAACAGCAGCATCAAAAGAGTAATTACAAATGGAAGTAGAGATCAAAGCCAAAGAGCTGGTGTCGAGCAGTAGATCTGAGAACAATGTGATACTTTCAATAGAGGGCAGATTGGGGTCTCAATGGGACTGCTGTTCAGTAACAGGATTGGGCACTGCAGCTCAGTGGGATATAGGCTGAGTAGGTGGAGATGCTGCACTTATCAGGTGCAAAGCATATTTTCCTTAGATTGCAGGAGGTTTTCCTTCAGCCAAAGAGCAATATGGTCACATCCAGTTAATGTCTGAATTTTGAGGATGGTCTATCTACTTGCAGACTTGCACATAATCTCTCTTGTTATGAGTATTGCGTATGCAAATTAAATTCACAACTGTGCCTTATTAGGGGAATCAGTAAGTGGTCATTGTAAAAATGTTGAAGGCCAGGAACAAAGTAGTTGCCACCCAGATGGTTATAGAGGCCTGTGTGGGTTTATGGGAAATGTTTATCAGAGAACAGTGCCCCTTCCTCTGGGCAGGTGTGACCCAGCGCAGGGAGCAGGGTCTGTCTAAGAGTGACTGACTGGACTTAGCCCGGCTGTGCAGCCTTATTCACGGTTTAGTTTCTGTCTTGAAGAAGTGATAAGAGATAAGACATGCCATGGAAGTTCAATAATGGTCAATTAGATCTGGACATCGAGGATGATTCCCTAACTTCTGGCTTTAGAAACTATTATTTAAATTAGTATCTGGTGTAGTGAGCCTTTCACAACACTCACAATAGCTGAAACTCTTGCAAGCATTAGGATAGAAGAAGCAGTGGTAGTACTGGGTGTGGATACTGATGCCCAAGACCAGGGCCCAGTGACAATTAGAATGTTGGGGCCTCAACTTCCTCTTTCCGAGGAGTGTTTTGGGTGTCACTGGCATGAATCCACAGTGCCCCCTACAGCATCATGACATGGGGCATTTATTTTGTGATTGCTAAGTGCAGCCCTTTCCAAGTCAAGGGTGACAGGAGCAGATGAGAATTAAAAGCAGTGCTCTCCACCCTTGGGGACCTACTGCCCAAATGAAGACACAGGGCACCTGGGCAGTGCACTAGCACTTACCACGCAGGCATAGATGAATCTCCTAATTACTAGTGTGGCCTTCTCAGAGTCAGAGAGACACTATTTTGTCTCCAGGAAGAACACTGGGCCTTGTTTTCTACTGTTTGGGGGGTGATGTTCAAGTTGCAAAGAGCCTTAGAGGACTATACATTAGGTTCAGATTTTTGAGAATAGAGGGGAAGGGACAAGAAATAGGAGAAAAAGGAGTATATTCACACATAAGGATGTGCAAGTGGAATTCAAGCAGCACAAAGAGAAATTGAGAAGATCTCTCTGCTGACAGAATGCCACTAGGCTTGCATGGTTCCCACACCCATGACCCAGAGCCCCAGCGGCATGGAGATGCACAGCTTCGTATGCTGGGGTTTCTTATATTGAGCCAGAATTTCTGCTTGCTTGAACCCTATTGCTATACTTGGTCTAATTCTTTTCATCTTGGGTCCTCAGACTTAGGCATAGAAGAGCATCTGGTATGTATTTTGGTCCTCTAGTGATGGAGAATTCTTCAGCTATTTTTAATTTGAAGGCTAAAAACACATGGCACATAGCTTTTGATCAATGTGCTGGAGATCTCAACTACATGGTGTTTTAAATGATTGTGTTACAAAGAGATTTGAGGACAGTTTTATAGCATACTTTCTCTATAATTGCTGAGATTAGATGCATCCCTAGAACAAATGGCAACATATCTTTGGAGAAAGTTTAGTGATGATATATGAAGTCATTCTGGGAATTAGCTTGGAGTAGTCATATAATATGTAATTTGTGGCAATAAAAATGTTAAAGGGCCAATTACTGCATCATTGTGGACACACCTTTAGTCTAATGATGCATCTCTCCCTTTGTGGTATTCATATATATTTAAATGAGGGACATAAATCCTTGCTGCTGTCAGGGACATGCTCCTTCTCTGCCTCAGCCAACAGGTACAATGAGCAAAGGCATCTGGACCAGGGAGCAGGCAGGCCAGTGAACCGTGAACCTGGCCATTATCACCCAGGTTCCATTCCTTGTTGGACAACTGTGGGTGACAATCATTTTCTGAACCTCAGATTCTTTACTGTAAAATGCAAGACACACTAGCGTATGCCTACAATGATCGAGATTAGTGGTTATGCTATGTGGATCACACGCAGGAGCATAAGCATATTATAAGTGCTTGAAGATAAGTTCCTTGTTGTTATTGGATTTGTTACTCTTGTTGATTCCATATATGCAGAATTTGAAATGGAAATAACTTTTCCCAATGTTTTTAATATTTGTAAATCTGGCTTCTCCTTGGAAGACTGAGTAAAAGTACACCATTTTTGCTTTTAACCTCCATTGCTCCTAGAATTAATTTTTTCCCTTATATTATATAAATTATTTGGAGGCCCCATTTCATATATAAAGGAGTGCTATAGTTTTGTTTTGTTTTTTACAGATCCAGGGATCAAACTTGGGACCTTGCTCTTGCCAGGCAGGCATTTATGCCACTGAGCTATCTCCCAAAATACACCATTTTTAAGAATTAGTATATTTCCATCAAGAGCCAAGTACTTCAGCTGGCCATTGCATCTGCTGCCCAGCATGCATTCCAGGGTGGCCAGGTTTACTTGTTCTGCCCCCAGAAAGATCTACATTCAGGAGCCCTCACATTGAACTGCCTTTGTCCTTTCAGCCATGCCACCATTCTGACTCCAAATTCACTGATTCCAATGCTAAAAAATCTGAAATAAAGGAATCTTTGAGAAGTTTCCTTTGTTGTTCCAGGCTGAGTCTGGAAGGCCTCCTCAGTTGAATGTGGACAGAATGTAAGATGTTAGTTGATGTACTTAGACCAGAATGAGGACTGTTCTGGATTATCTCAACTGTAGGGTCATGTCCACTCCTCACTGTCAGGGCTCATCATGCATCTACCTACAAACAGCAATTTGTTCTCACCTTGTGGTCGCCAAGGCTTGTCTGCCCCTGAACTGACCTTGGCATTGCTGGTTCTGAGTGCTTGGGAAGGCAGCCCTCCCCCCTGAACATCGGCAGACTCGGATTTCAAGGTGCCTGAAAGATGAAGAAGGAGCAGTAGAGGAAATCAAGGAGCAACCAATCAAAATAGAATGAAAAAGCTCAGGAGAGTAGGTAGGAAGAGCTCAAGTGCAGAAAATATTTTAGGAATGAGGGAGGAGTCAGTGGTATCAAAGGTTGCAAACAGTGAGATGAAGACTAAAGTTATTTCATGAGCTTAGCAATACTGATTTAGTTACTTGAAAACATTAGTTTCATTCCTCCTTTAATTCTTATAAAATCTCTGCAGGGGTAGTTATTATTGTTGTTTATTTGTTTGTTTTAGGGGGAGGGCATTTATGTCCTCCCTCCCTCCCTCCCTCCCTGCTGCCCTTCTACATTTCCTTTTTCTTTTTCCCCTCTTCAGTTTTCAAAAGAAGAGTTTAAGATTCAGGATATACAACTTCTCCAGATTTATTCAGATGGAAAGTTGTAGACTCTAGGCCTGAATCCTTGTTTTCTGACCCCGCTTCCCAGGATCACTGTTATCAGATACATACGTTTTGGCCTGCTTGTCACAGATTTCCTTTTACTAGGAAAGTATATTTTCAGGTTCATTATACATTCTAAGCTTAGAGTTTGTTCAACTTTTGTAGATTTTATGTGTTGGGAATCTGGTGGGGTAAGACTTTTAGGAAATTCTTCTTCTACCTGAGAACAGAGCACAGCCTAATTGTGCTGCTTATAGCACTTGACCCTGTTGTGCATCACTGACTATTTTGTGGAAAGTTTGAGAATGGGAAGGGGAAACTGTTGTAGGAAAAAAGATTTGTGGGCATCCTTTCCCCCCTCATAGTTAGCTGGGGTCCCAGTAAGAGATTTCTGAGAAGGTTGGTATGTGCTGGGCATGGTCACTCAGGGATTGACACAATACCACAGGCAGCTGATAATTCTGGAACAAATGAACTCAACGAGTTTTGAAAAGACAAGGGCTGGATATTGAGTCTGATTTAGTTGTTTCTGTTTTCTGTGAAGGAGTGCTTGTTTGGAAATGATGACAAGGAAACCTTAATTCTATCTACTGCCTTCTTTGTTTAAGATTATCCTACATATCTTTAAAGTGTACAGAAAATCTGTGTGTAGAATTAAAATATTGCAATCCAGGCATTAACATCTAGTGTTTCTCTTTTGCCACTCAGGCATTAAGGTCATGAGAACAAGGCCTGCCAATGGGAATATACCAGGAACAGATGGCTTCACTGCTAAATGCTACCATTTAAGAAAAACTAATACCAGTTTATTTCAAAGTCTTCCAAACTCATTTTATGAGGCCAGAGGAAAGAATACTTCTCCATTCATTTTATAAGGTCAGAATCACCACAGCACCAAAATTGGGCAAAAACATAACAATAAAAAAGCTATAGGTCAGTATTCCTGATGGAAATAGATGTAAAAATCTTCAACAGTGTGTACACCTGTAACCCCAGCACTCTGGAGGCTGAGGTGGGAGCATCCTTGCAAGTTCAAGGCCAAGTTATTTGCAAGTTCTGGTTAGTAGCAGGAGTCCTAGCCAAAGTAATTTGACAAAAGAAGAAAATGTAAGCCCTCCAGAGCCTGGGGATGTGGCTCAGTGGTGGAGTACTTGCCTCCCATGTGTGAGGCCATGGGTTTGGTCCTCAATACCATACACATAAGCAGACCCACAGACACATAGCCAAACTGAAAGGGAAAGAGAGACCCATTTTGGTTTGGAAATGATATGACCTTATATATAGAAAACCTTAAAGCCTACACCAAAAAAAAAATTAGACTAATGAATGAACTTAATAAATCTTCAAGATAAGAAACAAATTCAAGAAAGTTCTTAGGATTGTTATTCACAAATAGTGATGAATCTGAAAAAAAAAGATTAAACTGGAAAGTAATTCAATTTGTAAATGTGTTTCCATTTACTTAGAAATAAATTTAGCCAAAGAAATGAACAACTTGAATATTCAAAATTATAAAGCATTTACAAAAGAAATTGAAGAAGACATAAATAAATGAAAAGATAATTCTGTGTTTGTGAACTTGAAGAATTAATACTGTTAGGATATGCATGTTACCCAAAGCTATGTACTTATTTGATGCAATCCCTATCAAAATTCCAATGACTCTCTTCAGACACACAGAAAAAAAGGTCTTAAAATTTATGTGAAACTATAAAAAAAACCATTAGTTAAAGAAATCTTAAGAAAAGATGAAGACATATTACTTCATTTCAAAATGTACTACAATTTTCTAGCAATCACAATGGCAAAATTCTGGGTGTGATGGGCTCCTCCTATTCCCAGCACTGTTGCAGACTTAGCAAGGTAGATTGTTAATATTGAGGCCAGCCTGGGCCACTTAGGGAGGGTCTGATTCAAAACTGAGAGAAAAGTGGGCTGGAGAAGTAGCTCATTATGGAGGCCCTGTGTTTAGTCCTCAGTGCTACAGACAAGACAGGAAGGATGGGCCAGGACAGGGCAAAACAAGGCGATACAACACAACATAACACAACACAATACCCAAGCAAGTTACTAGTATAGAAACCAGCTCATAAATTCAAGGAAGGGAATAAACACCCCACAAATAGATGCATACATTTATGATGAATTAAGTTTTGTTCAACAAAGATGCCAAGAACATACAAGGGTGAAAAGACAGACTCCTTAATAAATGGTATTTAGAAAATTTGATATTACAAAAAAGAGAACAAAATTAGATCCTCATTTCCTTGTCTCATGCCATATGCTTAAATCAACTCATAATGGATAAAGACAGCAAAACTGAACAACTAGAAAGCATATCTAGAACACATACGAGATTAAAAATAAATCAGACCCTCCAAATTTATAGACCCAATAAAAGATAGGTACCTGAGATGAAGAAATATGAATGGAAAATAAATATATGAAAAAATGCTTGACATCACTTTTCATTTGAGTGATACAAATTAAAATAACACTGAGAATCTGGCTCACTCCACAAAGAGTGGCTATCATCAAGAAATCAACCAGTCACAAATGCTGGAGGAGCTGTGGGGAGAGAGAAACACTTATCCACCTTTGGTGGTAGTGTAGACTAGTACAACCACTGTGAAAATCAGGGTGAAGATTCCTTAAAAACTAGAATTAGAGGTCTCATTCAATCCAGCTAGTCCCCTTTAAGGGGTATCTTCCTGGAAGAATTGAAAACCTCTTACTACAGCAAGATATGCACTACTTTGTTTATAGCAGCACAGTTTGTAATAGCTGTGTCTTGGAAGCAACCCAAATACCCATCAACCAAGGAATGAATTTTTAAAAAAGATGTGATTTTTGAATGCAATGGAGTGTTACTCAGCCATAAATAAGGACAAACTTGAGACATTTCTAGGTAAATGGATGCACTTTGAGATGATACTAAAGTGAAATACATTGGACACACCTGTAAATATCACATTATCTCTCTGGTGTGAGAAACTGAAAGACTAAAATGTATAATAGATATTGTGAAATAAGAAGAAATTGTTCAAAAGGAAATAGGAACTAGGGACGGGGAAAGGGAAAAGGAAAGAAGAAAAAAGAGATGAAGGTTAAAATGAAAACAAAGCATTGTAAATAAGGAGAGAAAGAGGGCGAGAATGGAGGAGAGGGGACTGGGAAAAGAGGACTAAAGATACATCATGTACAGGTGCAGACTCCCTATGATGAATGTGCTCATTATGTGAATCTAAATTAATAAAAATGTGGACCAAAAACAAACATAGAGAGAAACAACCAGAAAACAATTATAGAAAGTGCTTTATGACATTTTTTCTAGAAAATGATTTATTTTTATATATTATCTTAACACATAGGTGACAAATGTGAAAACAGACAAACAGAATTATATCAGCCCTAGATGTCTCTGCACAGCCAAGGAAACAATACAGAGAATAAAGAGACAAGCTGCAGAATGGGAGAAATCATTTGCAAATAGCTTATCTGATAAGGGTTAATATGCAAAATGTATAGGAAACTCAACTCAATAAAAAGAAAGCAACTCAACTGAAAATTGAGTTGACTTTTCTCCAAAGAGACAAACACATGGCCAATGGGTATCTGAACACATTCTTAATATCACTGATCCTCAGGAAAAAGCAAATTAAAGCCACAATGGGCTATTGCCCCACACCTGTTTTAATGGCTGTTATCAAAAAGATAAAAGATGTAAAATGCTGATGAGGATGTGGAGTAAAAGGAAGCCATATGCATCTTGACAGGAATGCAGATAGTATATTCATCATGGAAAATGGTGGGGAAGCTCTTCCAAAAATTAAAAATAGAACTATGCAGTATATATCCCCAAAGCAATGAAATCAGGATGTCAACATCCAGAGACATCTGGATTCCCACGTTCACTGAATTCATTGACTCACTCCTCCTAAGAGCCAAAGTATGGCCTCAGCCTAAGTGTTCAGCAATATAGTAATGGATAAAGGAAAGGTCTTTCTCTCACACACAAACACACACTCAGCTAGGCAACCGGGATTATAAAAAATAAGAAAATCTTGTTATTTGTGACATGAATATGCCTGGAGAATGTTACGTTAAATGAAATAAGCCAGGTACAGAAACACAAGTGCTGCATGGTCTCAGTCATGTACGGAATCTAAAAAACGCTGCGCTTGTAAGGAGCAATGTGTACAACGGTGGCCGTCAGGGTTGCACTTTCTAAAACTTTGTTGGGAGGATGAGTTCAAGACAGTTATGCACAATTTTAATTTTCAATTGAAATAAATCAATAAACAAGTTGGATTAACATAGACAGGGCTTCTCGCGTGAGAAAGTAGTGAACATTTTGTCTGTTCATGGGTCCAGATGGTTAGGTGGACTGAGAAATGCCATAGATACTAATTTCTTGAAGATAAGAGAACAAGACTATGATTAATTTGACTGAGAAATTGTTCTTCAACACAGAATCTCTTTTTTTTTCACTGAACAAAGATTTACAGTAATGTGAGACAAATGCTGGTGAAACAGTTGGGGAAAGCAACCTTTAGGTCACGGGAACATGTACCTACACGGCTTGCTTTCTCACACACATCAGGTGCACAGTTACCCACCAAATCATTTCAGATCAGATGTCATTGTTTTTTTTTTTGTACTTCTTTTGCTTTCCTAAAAGCCACCGAAGACAGTTATCATTATAAGCTTCACCAAAATCTGAAAATAAGTCACTAAAACATTTGGCATCACTGACATCAAGAATAACTTTAAAGATATTCAAGGCAGAAAAGAGGCTCTTAAAAATTTAATTTGCCTTTTGAGACATAAGGTAATGAATGGAATTCTACAATTGCAAAATGCTAACTCACAGAATTTATTAAAAACCCACAGTTAATTAAAGCAACCTGAGTCATAAGTCATTCCTAAGTTGAAATGGCTGTTTTGAGTAATTTAAATGTAGAGACTTAGGCTGAATTAAAGTGCCCAGTCCACTGCCTGGTTCATTCAGAGTCCTGTGAAGGTACAAGACAACCACAAAAATGCTGATAGGAGCCATAATTTGGATTTGGGGCCTCCATGCCTGCATGTCCTGTTTGTGAGTGTGGTTGCTCAAGTCTCAAGGAAACAAAACTTGCCTGATAAAAAACCCCACAAGTCCTTTCTGGAATCAGAGTGATCCAAGTGGGTTCAGAATTGAGAAAGCTCCAGGATACAAGACACTCTATAAGGATGGATGCCGGGTAGCTAATTCACAGTGATTAATGTATTATTCTGGAGTGTCTGGGCAGGACAGACAGGAGTGCCTCAGTTCATGAGCTTTATTGTTTCCGTGATTCTGATCACAAACTGAATTGGATCAGAAATGAATCAAATTGAACAGTTTGTCATACCTTCCATATGCAGAAAATGGATTGAGTTTCTGTTCAATTTAGTTTGTGACCAGAATTGTGGAAAGAATTACGTTCATGAACCAAGAGGTCACTTTGCAGTCCTCAGTTCAAGAAGAACCAGGAATTCATCTGTGATTCTGGCATCACTGTGGACCACTGAATGTCTCAGAGGTTCTGCTTCCTTCTGGCTGAAATGTGGAGAGTGATTGTCACTGCCTCTCCTGGAATTAATGAGGTGGTATGCACAGACAGCATTGTATTCTTAGGAAGAATGCCTTGTGGCAAGACATTATAGGGCAGTAACATTAAGCATGTTTTAAACATGTGCTTGTTGTTATCCAATGGGAGCTACAACTGAGCACTCTAGTGTCTCAAGTACAAAGTGATGCATGTGGAACTATTTAAGGGTAACAGATGTCAGACTGAATAAATGAGATAGTTGATTATTATACAGAAGGTAGTTCATGCTTAAAAAATGCTTTATGCCTTCTATTTCATCCTCAATACACTGAAGACATACTTGAGCAATTCCATTTAGATAATCACTGGCCATTGAGGACGGAAATTAGAAATGGAGAAAAAGATTGGATCATGGAGTCTGTTTCCCAGGAGATGTGGAAGCAGCAATTCCAGCAACAATGCTCAGATGCCTGCTGCGTCTTAAGCCAGCCTTACAACCTTGCCTTTGCAACGGTGGCTGTGATAAGCACCGGATTGGGCAAGCTATGGCTTTCTGTGTCACCTTTCTCTTTATAGTTGCTTGGAATCTTTTGTGCCAGGAGTGCACTGGAAAACCCCAGGATGCATGAGTAAACAGCAAGCCTCACCATTCAGGGGGCATCTGAAATGTCCCGACCTGCTTGTTCATGTTATTTAAACACAGCAATTCACCTATTCATCAGGGAGATAGTAAGCCAGCTGCTTCCTAAAGAGTGTCTTTTCCTGGGTTTAAAGGAATTTTGGAACCTCTTTCTTCATTTACTTGTTGAAATGAGATAACTTTACTCACTTAACTAAAATCTTTCAGGGATTCCTCTGGCATGTAGGACAGAGATCCCATCTTAGTGGCACAGCTGACTTCTCCTCTCCTCTTGCTGGGACTCCCCCTTCCTCACCACGCTCTAGATGTGTTTTCAGCTCATTCCACCCCAGCCTCTGTGGGCTGTTGTTAGCTAATGATCAGTGCCCCAGACCTGCGCTTGAAAGAGGCCTTCCCTTGACCACTGATCCAAAGTTCTATTCATAATACCTTAGCTTTAATGTCAAGAGAGAACCTGAAGAGTATGGAATCTAGTCATACAGCTCTTTGGGAGCCAATTAAACATGGGAAGAACTCTTATCCATTTCTTCTTAGTTTATTGGATATATAGAAATGGCACAAAAGAACAAAGCTCAAACTTAATTATCAAATTTATGACAAATGACTTATAGAAAATCAAATTTTTTTGACTTTGTTTCCTCACATATTGCTGCCCAGTTGATGTCTGAGCAGTGTTAGGATTAAACTGGATAATGTGATTGAGAAGCCTCTTGCTTATTTGTTTATATTCATACGCGTTTGTAGCACATAATGATTGCATCCCTTCTGTGGAGTTGGCACGTATACATAACACATCTTACTTTTGTGTTCCTCCCTTATCCCTTTCCTCTTGTTTACCTCCCCCATCTCTTGATTCCCTCTCCCTATGACAAAGGTCTATCTCCCTGCTTCCTCTTTATTTATACTGTGGGCTCCTCTGGCTCCTTTCTTGCAATTTGGCTGCAAGAAAGCACATGTTACACATGGGCATCTGGAGTGAGGTATCTGTTGAGTCCCCCCTGCGTTTATTTTTATTTCTTTTTGTGTATACAGCACCCAGATCAGTGGCCATCCAGTGCACTAACAGATGAAGGGATGGATACTGTTATTATTCTTATTTTTCTTTTGGTCAACTTGTAGCTTCTCCTTATAACATTAGTCCACTCTTTTGCATTTATTTTTCAGTCTTCTCTCTATTAACTATTGAACCTCAGTAAGAGCAATTTCATACTGATGTCTCTTACTGAAGTTAATTTCAGTGTTACTTTTGCCACCTGTTGTTTTGGACACCACACTAGATGTGAACATAGGTTTCAGCATCCCATTCAAATGTGAGGAGAAAGAACGTCTGTGAAGGGTGATGATCACACTGACTGGGGCCTGTCTCTTTTTTGGGTGTTGACATAGGAGTGCTTGCTTTTACTTATTTGCAATCCCAGCCCACTAGGATCTGTGAGCTGTGATTGTCTATGAAACTCTGAAGTCACGCCCTCGTTTGTTGGGCAATACCTTTATTTTGGGATTTAGGTTATTTGTAGATGGTCCTTTATTGGTATAAATGAGCAGCACTCTTTATTTCCATTTTGCCATAAAAAGGTACTGGTTGTTTAGCCAGAAAGCAAATATGTTCACTTTGGATTACTTTATGGACATTTTTTCAACAGTGTTTGTCTTGAAGCTGTGAAACACATTATGCCCCTTCTCTCCTCTATGATCCTCCTCCCAGCATTTCCTCTTCTGTGAAATTAAACCAAAGCTTCAGTAAAACCCCCTAGTTCTTTGATTGCTTCTTTACTATATGAAAGCATCAGAGATGCTGAAATTAGTGTTGGTTTGGTCCCAAAATGCTGCCATCAAGGAAAGCCCACCAGGCAACCAGGTGTTCCAGAATATCTTGCCCTACGGCCAGCCTGCCTAGGACTGGCACCGAAGTATGTCTGGGCTTTGGTATTTTCTGAGTAGCTTAAAATACTATCTTTGGGCACATTTATTAGGATGCATAAAAAATGTTGTACAACAATCTGCATAGTAATGAAGTTCTGTGAGTCTTAGACACTCTCTCCAGTTATAGTGTCCCTATAAGCCTTTGGATCTTTTTAAATTTTCTAGTTTCTGTCTGAACATTAGTCTCCACTCTTCACTTATTTTATGAATTTTTCCAGCTTGTTTGTTTCTTTACTCATTGAAAACCCTAGCTCCAAACCAGTGCCCTTTACACATTAATAAACCCACCATCCTTCCTATGCATGCAGATTTCCCCACCAAGAAAACCAAATGAAGTTTTAAAAATCTTAAATTTAAGAGCTTGATTTCATTTCCAGCTGTCATTTACTATCAGTAGTTTGGCTATCCATTATTTTAGTCATTTCCACCACTGCCTGGTTAAACTCAAAGTGCACAATTCCTGATTGACTCACAGTCTAGGTATTTAGTAAAAGATTTGTATCTTTTCATTTTGGTGACATTGCTTAGAAATATTCTGGCATTTTTGTCATAGCTGACAATAGGCTGCCTTTGAAATATTTTTTCTTACTTTTTAACAACAGCAAGTGATGGCAGTTCAATAAAATGCAGTTAACATTGCAATATAGGGCAGGGAGATGGCTCAGTAGAGTAAGTGCTTCCCTGGCAAGCGCAAGGGCCTGAGTTCAATCCCGCAAAAAAGAAAAAAAAAAGCAATATAATAAAATGCATTAACAATTCAATCTGTTAATGTATCAGATTCATCAAAAATGAATGGTTTTTCCTTTTCATTTTTCCAAACTATCTTGTAGGTAGAAGAGGGAGAATGCTTTGTAGAAGTGATGGAAACATGCTGCCCTATTACTATAGAGAGTTTACTTAAAGCTTTCTAATATTTTGAATGGTAGGAAGGAAGCTAAACACAAGACAACTTTATTTTATGAATTTAAAAACATAGGGTCTGAACTCTATGGAAGACCAAACCAGACCAAACTTCTTTAGCTTTCCTAGATACATAATTTACACTGGTAACTGAAAGATTCTGAGAAGTCCTATATAAAGGAATTCTGTTTCATTTTTTGTTTCTCACATTTATTAGACCATGAGGCTCAACTTTCATAGCATGTGACTTCACATCTCATAGAAACCATGCACCTAACACTTAAGGAAAGGTTCTGACCTCTACACAAGGAGGGTGGGCATTTTAGGAAGTTTATTAGGAATCCAGGGGTGAAAGCACAGATGCGTTCTTGGGGTGAGCTGCTGCTACAGAGACAGAAGACTGAGGGAAAGGAAAAGTGATGCGATGTCCCACATGACCTTGAGCATACGTGCAAAGAGGTTTCTACACTGAAGTCACGCTCTGCTGAGTTAGATGCTTGAATCATGTAATTGTTTGGTCCTGCTTTGAAGATAGTTGACTAGGTTTCTATTTTCCAAAATATATGGGATAAAAGCAGCTTCCTGACTCATTAATACCGTAACTGTTTAGTGTATCCCTGGTGAATACTCATAATCATGTTGCTCTGAACAGGTTCAAGTTAGTGGTCACTGTTTGCCATTTGAGATTCATCAATTAGATTTCCGATAAACTGCATGTATGTACAGATATTCACACAGCATTCATACACATATCTGTTTCTCATTCTGTGGTGACAAGTACTGAAAGGTTATTGTGAACTAGGGTCTGTAAGACAGCTGCCCTGCAGATGTTCCAGAATTGGGTGAAATGTCCTACCCATCAATGTTGGCTTATAGAAATCTGAAGTTCTCACCCCAGCCCTAAGCTCTTTAACTCCTCATTCCCCTTTGATTTACTTTAAAACCAAATGATTAAAGGACAATATGGAAAACACATGTAAAATGCCCACTGTTTTCTTTCTTTAGTTTTTGAAAAGCACAAAAACAAGAGAGACAGCCAATGGAGAAATACTGAGGCCAACCAGTGGTTTGAATTGAAACTTACCAGGGACACCAGGGAAGTATGCCAGTACATGGATCATGTTTAGAAGAGTCAGATCAAAGACAGAAATATGGACTGCCAGATATTGGCACCAGCCAGGTTTGAGTGCTCAAAGGGCAATGTCTAAAGCAATTTTCTTTTCTTGTCCGTGTTGCATTTTGTGTCACTGTTCTCATCCAGAAAATTCTCTAAACTGAAAGGCTTATATTCTGTGTGAACAAAGATGTAAACTATCATCACATTTTAAAAATGGAATTTCCAAGTAGCTTTGGATTTAGGTTTTATTTTGGGAGTCACCGGTCTCTGGAAAGGTTTAAATCCCTGGCAGTGAAATATTTCATGTCCTTTGCCCATTTCTACGAATTCTCTCTAATCTCATACACTTGTAATTATTTTGCCCTGATTTTTTCAGACATTCCCTACCAAAGGAATATAGTATTTGTCTATAATTCTATATCTTGGTTCAGTGAAGGAACGGTCAAAAAGAACTCTCCGATAAGACAGGGTATGAAGAATTCTGTGGCACAGAAGTGGCCTAGACTTTGGAGTTGCTAAGATGTTACAGGATTCAGGGTGACAGAGGGAACTGTGTCAAGCCTGTGATCTTTAGAGATTTTGGATGAAGGCATGGGTTTCTCTTGACAGCAACATTTCATGGAGGCTGTAATGGACACATATTCAAAATATAAGACTTAGAAAAGCAATTAAGTGTGATAAGTCAGAAAATAAGAGTGTCTTGATCCTATGTATGAATTTCTGCTCTCATCATAGACTTTCAAGCCTCTGAAAGAGTAGAACCACTTTATTTGGACTTCACTGTCATATCTTCACTGCATTTCTGCTCTTTAAAGACTCTGGAAGGAGCTTCCAACTCTGGTAAAAAGGATAGATGTCATACATCCTTCTCACTTTGCTTCTCGTATTAGCATCCCCCAGGCCATCCAAAGGCCAGCACCTTGACAAAAGGTGCCAAATGGCTTAGTGATTATAATTTCTTTTGATAGTCTCAAATGGTAGAGACCTCCATGGTCAGTTCTAGTCATACATTTAGTATTTAATTTGAAGCCAATGTACTGATACTTACCCACTTTATTTGCTAGCAGAGAATTCATTATTAGACAAACATGCTGCAGAGCTGGAGTGACTTTCAAGAAGGGAACACATAGCTAAGATTATGCTCCCACTTAACTACCAGGGCAAGACTCTGGCCTCACATACATCAGTTGTAAGAAGTTCACTTCTGGCTATCTAGCTGGTTCTAAGTCCTATTTCCTTTTATTCCATGGTTCTGTCATTTCTATTACTACCTTTTACTGCAGTTTGCATAATAAACCCATCTATAGATTGCTTTATTTTATTTTTTTGGTGGAATGGGGGATTGAACTCAGGCCCTTACGCTTGCCAGGCAAGCGCTTATTCAATTGAGCTAGCTCCCCAACCCCTAATAAACCCATCTAAATTCAAACATTATTTCCTCTTGAGAAGAAAACACAAAACCATGTGTTTGATTCATTGGGCTGTCAGTTCATCAATACACCATGCTATGTGCTTTAGAACAGTTCAAGAAATAGTGTCACCACTGTCCACAGAATTGGGTGAGATGGTTCTTTGGTACAGAGTGCACAGGCATGACCCAAGTCAGCACATATGGAGAAGGGTTTTGCTTGCTGTCTGCCTTTTACATATGAATGACAAGGCTTACAGGCCACTCACCCACTCATAAGCCTCAAATGGAACACAACAGAGATAATTTCTTGTTATATAGGTCTTGCTTTATCTTGGTCTTAACCTTCCAACAGAAAAGTATAAAAATGAGGTATAAAAAGTAAAGCCATATTAAAATGCTGAGCTGTAAAAGGCTCAAGTCAACAACTTCTGATATTGCCAGTCCTATGGATAACCCACTACTATTATGGACTACTGGACTATATTGGATTATTTTGCTGAATTCATGCACCTACATTATTTAAATGGCAAGGGAATACCCATCTCTGACAAAGCTAAACAGAAAGGGGATACAAATGAAGGACCATTTTGTATCTGTATATACAAAATAGTTAGGATAGATATATAGCTACTTTCACTTAATTCAATGAGAAAAAAGATTTGTACTAATAGTGTTTGGACAGGGTATCATGTGCACATCTTGTACTTTGAATCACCACTAAGACAGCAATATGCCATGTGTTAATTATTGAAACTGCCCTACTAATCAGTTTAGAAACTGTCTCTTTGCTACTTGTTTCTCAATAAAATTAATAAAAAAATTTTTAAAAAACCATAAAGCAAATAAAAACCAAACAAAGCAAATGGTTTGTTTTGGCTTGTGTTTATATCTCTGGATTTGAGCCATTATAATATTTTTTTTCAGAGCCAGGGAGATAGCTCAGTAGAATAAGTGCTTGCCTGGCAAGCACAGGGTCCTGAGTTCAATCCCTGTACCACAAAAGAAAAAAAAATTCTTTTCATTGTTAATAAAAAATGTCCTAAGATCTTTTCACTGTAAACTTTTTAAAACTTCACAGTGAGAAGGCAATATATATACAATA
>NW_004524578.1:30467127-30468828 GCF_000260255.1 Octodon degus
TTAAAGCAAAGTACTTTCTCTCCACTCTGTTCAAACTCCTTATTACTGTTTTCACTTGAGTTCATTGAAATGAGTGGTCAACAGTTTGGAATAAAATTAGTTAACCATGTTTGTTAAAGGACATGTCTTGACACAAATTTGTGCATTTTGACAAAATATGTGAAATGAGTTATCAGTGGAAAGGAAAGTTGGGACTCTCCACCAATATTATCATGCTGAATATTTGGAAATATATGTGTATATCTGGTTAAATAATTTAGTTGAAGCATCTACTCTTCTGTTACTGATGTATGTCACAGAAAAACAAACAGGAACTAGAGAGAAATCTAACTGACAATAATTATGGATTGTTTTCTTTTCTCTTTCTTTTATTTTCTCTTTCTTTCTTTCTTTCTTTCTTTCTTTCTTTCTTTCTTTCTTTCTTTTTCTTTTTTTTATTTTAAGGAAGGGTCTACAGGGTTTTCAGAGTCTCACTACTAGATCGGACTCATAGTGATTCTCCTGTTTACAGCCTCCCAAGGGCTGGGATTACAGGCATGTGCCACCATGTCCAGTCTCAATTGCCCTCTCAGCGTACCAGCACAGCAGGCCCGGGGATTGGACACCTGGCCCCTGTGACTGCTTGCAGGGATTTTAATCTGCTGAACTATTTGACTGGCTAGATTGTTTTCAGTGACTAAAGAACACGATATTTTGAAATTTTTCTGCACTAAGTTCTTTTCATTTGTGTATCTTTTCCTTTACAATGCTCAATATTACTGTTGGATAATCTATCAGTACTTCATGTGGTATATGGTAGTTCCTCTCCTCAATTCTTGGAAATTTGTTCTCATTGTGTGACAACACTGGCTTCTACTGGTTGTGGCCAACACTGAGAGAATGAATCCTGCCTGCTGCCTGTGGTTCACATTGTTATACATTCTAACGTGTCAAAGCAGAGAAACATAATAGTAAACCAAAGCAAGTGCACATTAGTAGAAAGTTAGTGTCTTCTGTGCCGTCTCTCACAGGTGACTTCATAACCAGGAATTTTAAGTGATGCTTCACTTGTTGGTGTGGAAAACTTGAACTAGAACATCTCAGAAATTTCAGAGCAACCACATATTTATTACCTGAACTTAGGCAGTTCTAGAGGAGGGTGATAGAAAAGCATACTGATTTTGAGGAGACCAAAAAAGTCATCTTTACATCAGCACTTGAGCAATTAACCTGTAGTTTTTCCTTGTGATTTCAGGGGCTTGTAATATACATTTTATAAGGACTTGGCGAGTTAAGATAGATTTGGGCTCATTGTTTTTGATGAATTAATCCTGAAAGAACTTAGAACAGAGGCATCATAAATCTCCCTCCTCTTCAATTTGCTTTAGGTTTTGACAAGAAGTATTCCTGTCTTGTGACTTTTGTCATGCCTTCCAGTGTCTGCAAATATCAGAGGAAAAACCTATCTCGTGAGCTAGGGGTATAGCTCAGTGGTAGAGTGCTTTTTTCGTGGCATGTAGTCATCTCTAAGTGTGACTGCTAGTAGAAAGAAAAAGAAAGAAGGAAGAGGGGGACAGAAAGGGAAAGGAAAGGAGAGGAGAAGAGAGGAGGGCATGGGAGAGTGAGAGATGGAGGGAGGGAGGAAGAAAGGAAGCAAGCAAGGAAGGAAGGTAGGAAGCAAGCAAGGAAGGTAGGAAGCAAGGAAGGAAGGGAGGTAGGAAG
>NW_004524578.1:30468928-30478229 GCF_000260255.1 Octodon degus
AGGCAGGCAGGCAGGAAGGCAGGCCACCCAACTCTAGACTGTTGGAGGAAGTTGGAGATACGTGGGCCTAATGACCTGAAATCTCTCTTATTATAACCACTGACTTTTCAGAGTAACATTATTGAAATAGTAGATTTGTATGGTTTCTCCATTAACCCCAAAGCCATTTGCATTCTGTTTTTGTTCCTAAGAGTCTTCATGGCACTGATGTCAT
Source organism: Octodon degus (assembly GCF_000260255.1). Lineage (NCBI taxonomy): Eukaryota > Metazoa > Chordata > Mammalia > Rodentia > Octodontidae > Octodon > Octodon degus. The sequence goes on from NW_004524578.1 coordinate 30,469,143, forward strand.
TATCCCCATTTTCAGCTGATGAATTGAGGTGTGGGAAATGAAAATGATCTACCCCAGGTCACATGGCTTGCAAAGATCTCTGAGATCTCAGCGGTGCTTCTAAGTGGATGTGCAATTGGGAGCTGTGAGTGTCTTGCCACCCCAAAGGCTATTCCAGGCTCATCTGTGTGTCTAGTGCCATTGGTAACAACGAGCTGTAGAAATACTTTAGGGTTGGATCTGTAATAGACTAAAATCCCAGGAAAGGAAAATGGATTAAATATTCATTTCATTCCAGGAGAGTTATATGTGTCTAGTTATAGAAAATGCTCTAGAGCAGCCAAGGTTGAGTTTTTATTTCTCATCTCCTTGGGGAAAGATAAACTTGAGATTTTTAAAAATATTGTTGACTTTGTTAAATTCTAAACTCCTTCTGCTCATACCAGCAACTTTCCAAGGGCTAAATATGTGCAGCTTAGGCACAGGTTTATAGGACCAAGTGAATCCACTAATATACAGTTGTCCATTTTCCCAGCTGTTAAAAGTGCCGTTTTCCAGGAACTAAATTAAAATCAAAGATGGCCAGGAAGTCTTTCCAACCAACTGTGTCTTGATGCCTGAGTTTAAGGAGGATATAGCTAAAGAACTGTACAAATATTATTTATCTTTGCAGAGAAGGCTTTTTGGAGACATAAAGTACTCCATTCCTTTTTATTATCCTGTACTTTGTTTTTCTTATTTTAATAATATATTTTTTTTCAATTAAAGAATGGAGTTGATGGTTTAAATCTACATAAAAATTTACTTTTTATACATCCATAAAAGCAAACTAGTGAGAACAGAAATTATTTGTATATAACTCTATTATCTAATTGTAAATATGCGTGAATGTGTGTGTATGCTTGTAGTTTTAAAAATCAAGAACCTATTATTTATAAATGTGGTTTATTCACTCAGCCCTACATTATGAACAATTGTACCATCTCAGTACTGTTCTATAGGATCATTTAAATGACATTATGATGTTTACTTACTTTTTATTAGCGTTTTGCTTTCTGATAACATAAATATTGTGATTACTATCAACTTATTATAAATATGAAATTGTGTCTGATTAATATTCTTAAAGAAGTTTGTGACTGAGAGTTTGTAAGGCTTTGGGAACTTATCCTCTTTCCATATAAAGTAAGAAGCTTTTCAGTTTTTTTTTAGGAAAGGATAAAAAATACCACATTTTTCTTTTCTTTTCTTTTGTGGAGCCAGGAATTGAACTGAGGTCCTTGTGCTTGTTAGGCAAGTGCAAAAAATCCCACATCTTTCAATAGCCCAATCCATACTCTTTGTTTTAGTCATTGCTGATGTGGTGAGCAAAATATAGTATTTTATTGTTGAAATTTTCATCTAGCATCAGGAAAGATGGTAATTTGTATTATATTCATTTCTTTTTCATAAATTTTCTGTTTATGTTTAGCATATTCAAGATCTTTATGTTGTCTCCATTGCTGATATGAAATGCAGTTAACAAAGACCTCAATAGTTTTACCAATTTTCATTTCTGTGCATTATAAATTTTCTACTTGTTTTAAATTTTTGACTGCATTTTGAGATTCAAAAAGTTTGCATTGTAGGTGGTCAAATCTATTAGCATTAGATTTTACTTGGTTTGTCCTTAATTATTTGCTTAGTTAGAGCTTCCTAATGACAATGTCAGGAAAATTTTCATAATGTTTTATACTAAATTTAAACACCAAAATTCAAAGATCCAATCCAAAAATGGGCATCTAAGATGAATATATGCTTCTTAGAAAAAAAATAGCAAATAAATATATGAAAAATGCTTAACATTTGTCATTCAAGAAATGCAAATTGAAACACACTAAAGTTCTATCTCACCTCAGGAAGAATGGCTACAATCAAGAAATATATATTCTATATATTCTAATATATATATATATATATATGTTTGTATACATATATATGCTAAGATAATTGTACTACGTTTCTATTAGTTTATTGAAAGGAACAGTTAATGCCTACTTGTTTGATCAATTTTGCAAATTGCCTATGTCTGGTAATATCAACAACTTTGAAGATAACAGTATGTAATATAACAACCATTGTTAATTTCCTACCATCTTGTTTTGAAATTTTGTACCATCTTTTATTTTTTAAAATAAAAGGAATAATGATTTTTTTAAAAAAAAGAATGATTTCTTTGTTACTTTTTTCATTGCTGAGATAAGATAACCAACACCCAAAAGGAAAGGTTTATTTGAGTCACAGTTGATTGTCTCTAAGACAGGGTGGTACCTGGAAGAGGTAGATAGTGACAGTAAAAGCAACTGAAGAGAAGAGACAGGACAAGCGTCTTTCTGTCTGCTGTGTTGTATGCAGACTAGCAGCCCTGGGGGATGGATGGCAGCGCTCACACCTTCCATCCCAGCAATGCACATGAATCAATCATATCCTCAGTTACCACTGAGAAGCCCACATTCCATGACTGCACGAGGCTTTCGAGGGACATTTAGACACAAAGTGTAACAGCTGCTATTGTTCATATTTAGTTAGTAAGTGTACCTAGAGTTTAACTTTATATGTGTTATTAGTGAGGAAGTTACCATTCTTGCTTACACAGAGCCTAGAACATGAATAATCTGTTACTGTCATGATTTAACATGAAACTTTTTCACATACCATATTTCATATGCATTTGTTTCTAAGCTTTCTGTTTCGGTCTGTTTGTTTATTACTGTATGTTTACTACCCTGTTTTAAAGCTGCTACTTTTTTATAATATAATTTGGTGACTTACATAACTTTTTTCATTAGTGTTACTTTTGTCTTTATTTTGGAATTTATCACTTTTCCTTGGGTACAATTATAGTTTATTCTTCTTGGAAAAATTTGGGGTAATTTTTGTCAAAGAAAATAAAGAAATGTTCCCTTGATATCTTGCTGTATTTCATATGTGATATGAATCTCGAGGGAGCGAACATGGCTTCCAGCATCTCCGGACATGTTCCTTATTTGTGATATCAGCGCTCCACAGCAGGCAATGGTGAAGATCTCGTCAGAGCCTTCAAAATCTCCTCACAGTAGAGATCTCAATGTTCTGGACTTATCAGTGATTTTTTGATTGTAGGAAATCCATGTGTTTATTCTTACTCCCAGTTAACTATAACCTCATCCAGTAAGACATGTGCTTGACAGTAGGGTGTTACATAGAATGTGTACCCTCAAATAAGTAATTTTTCCATTTTACTGTCCTTTGTAAATTTCCTGTTTATTTTGTACTAATGCATGTCTGCATATATGTGCACACTCATGCATACATACATGTACAATATTCTATAGGTATTTTCTGAATCCATAATTTCAAAAACTTATGGAACCATAAATTTTATATAGTATTTAATTAGTGCTTATTTAGAAAAAAATACTATTTCTTTTGCACTTTACCAGAAACTATAAAGACATTCCTAAGTACTTATAAGATTTCTCTCTTCAATCTACTTCTCTTGCCATCTGAAGTCTCAATGAAGACTCTTTTCTGCCTTTGATATATTTTGTATGGAGTACTGATTCAGGGTCCTTGGATTGAATTGCAACCCAAAATTTGAAAAAAAATTATAATCAGAGTTTAAGTTTGTAAATTGCCCAGGCTGGACTTGAATTGATGATCCTTCTGCTTCAGGCAGAGTTCTGGGGGTCATAGGCATGCACTGCTGCACTGGCTGGAAGTTTCAAGATTTTGTAGCACTTCAGCTTCTCTCCAGACACTGACTTGCCCTGTGTTATGGTTTGTGTCTAGGTGTCCCTCCAAAGCCCCATGTAGTCCTGGGGCAGCTTCTGGAGTCTGATTGATTACTGTGGCTATGGATGCTGCACCTGCCCCTGGGGCAGGTAATTTGCATTACAATGTAAGGAGGGAAGAGAGGCTAGCTGCTTGAGCTGCTGCTGCTACTCTCTTGTGCTCTTGCTCTTTGCCACAGCCAAGAAAGGTTGCCCTCTGCTGTGTGCCACTGTGCCTTGGAGCCAGCTGAGTATGGACTGAAACCTCCAGTAACTGTGAGCTAAACAAGCCTTTCCTTCCTTCATTTGAGTGTTGAGTATTTGTCCTAGCAACGAGAGAAGAGTAACTACCAAGACACCCACCCTGTAAAGAAGGCATTTGGAGCATAACTGTGTGTGCCATCAGCTGTTCCCAAGTCACTTGCTCCTGAGTAGCTTGCCTGAATAAAAGATGCAACTGTTATTTTACCTCCTGGTTCCTTAAAGGAAATTTTCTCTGTCTGATTTTGCAAATAATTCTAATAAGATAAAGAGGCAGCAGGGTGAAACAAGGTCTTCATTTACTTTCTAAGATTTCAGGAAAAAAAAAATCAGCAAACTTACTGTGTGCATCTCCTACACACCCATCTCAGTTACTACTGATACAACTCCCTTAGTGTAGCTGGATACGTAGGAGCCACCTTCTCAAGAAGGAGGTTGCACCTGGGCACACAGCCCCAGCACCACCTAGCTGTCTTTGTCTTGTTCAGGAAACAGCCTCTGCTGGAAGGTAACAAAGAATTCTGTGTCTCTTGTGCCTTTACAATAGGTCTTTGCCCAGGGCCACCTATGACAAGTATTTGAATAATCCCAAACACCGCATTATATTATAGTATTTCCTGAATGATCTCAAGAATTGACTTACTCCTTGTCTTTCTTTCTCTAGTTGTCCTTGAAAACTGGCATGTGGGAGTCTAACTGGGAAATAGGTTCTTAAAATGACCTTCCTACCACCCAGTGAGTCACCTGATAACTTCTATGTGGAGGATGGGATCATTCTGCTAGTTAGATTGGAGTCTGCTCCGATCATGAAAAAGTGATTTTGGAAGCAAGGTTTTGCTTAGCACTTGAGGTGTGGGTTCAGTGGGGCAGATGCAGGTATAGGACACTTTATTTTATCATAGCCAAGGGATTAGAGCAACAGAGATTTCTAAATTGCTATCCTTCTTGGTTAAAATCTTGCCTTTGGATTTCTAAAGTGCATAAAGGAATTCATACTCAATTTGTTGAGCTATGGGCACACTTCAAAAACAGGATTTAAAAAAAATTTTTTTTTGTCCCTGCAATCTTCCCATAACTATTTGGGAACAAAATATGGTCAGACTTTTAGAAAAATGTTTCTCTGAAAAATTCTGCTAGATCAGAAATGCTTGTGTATTTATCTTGAAAAAAAAGTTAGATATCAGAACCAAAATAATATGCTTCACACAGTCTTCAATTTTCCCTATTTAACTGAATAGTCTATATTTATGAATTTATTCTGCATAAAGAAAACAGATAAACATATAAGATTCACAACTATAAAATAGGTCTAAAGGAGAGGGAAAATGTTGCTGAGAATGAATCATTGTGGGAAATAAAGGAGAAGTTGGGGAAGAGATGATATTTGAGTAGGATCCAAAGTATTTCAAGAGGTTGAGAATCTATAGGACGGGGAGCATTTCAACCTGAGCAATGATGTGGGCATGGGAGAGGGTGTGCTGTTTGAGAAAGCTCCTTTCTAATGAACACATGGTGTGTGTAAGTGCAGCAACTCCCAGGTACTGAGGTGCATCAAGTCATCTATTGAGTGCAAATCAGATGCAGGTAGCTGTCTTGGGAAGACACCTTGGCAGCCTCGGACATGAACAGACCTGAGCCTTGTCTGAAATGGAACAGGGCTCTGGGCAGGGAAAAAGCTTCAGCCAATCTTTATCCTGTCACATAAATGTACTTTTCATATTACTTGGAATCTCAAAAGTTTCTTTTTCTTTTATTCTGAGTAAAATTCATGGCTCTTGAAAATGAAAAATAAAATTTCTTAGACTCTGTTCCCATGGAAGGAAGCCCCCTTTATGGGGTAGAGGAGGCCATGACTTATTTGCACTCTGGCTGTTCAGCAGGGGGAATGCCAGACCTTCTCTTCTTGTTATCGATTCACTTAAAACACAGGTGAAACAGTGTGGATGGCTTTTTATGGCACTTCCTGCTTTATGCTTCTGGAGCAGAGAGTTCAGAGACATTCTACCAGCACAGAATAAATCTACCTTATGTCATCCAGATGCCATTCTTGATGCATGTGAGCAAGATTTTCTCCTTTGTCTTTTCAGTATATTCATCAACTGGATGTTATCTTCACAGAGGCACTGTCAATTTTGATGTCTTCTAAAATTGTCAAGTGAATCATCGGATGAGGAGAAGGACGGAGGATTTTTCTGGATTAACTGTTTAACAATGTAAGTGCTCCTTGCTAAGTCTGGAAAAAATACTGAATGCATGGGCCAAGAAGCAGGATGGGGAAGGGGCAATGTGTTCCCACCCTCTTGGGAATGCAAAGAAGTGGCCGCTTATGTACCACAGGTGATGGTGAGAGACGGAGAAGGAACAAGGCCAGCGAAAAGGCAAGTGACAGCCAGTGCTCATGTATCTGTTTGGAGTCCTTTCTTTAGCGAAGCACCATGGCTGTAATTAAGTTTTATCTGTCTCATGCTACAAGGAATGGGAGCTCTGCAGTTAGCTGAGGTTTCTATATCTACCGACAGTTTTGAAGGAGACACAACACACTAAGCACACACATCACAGTTACAATGACTCCCTTAAACTTGGGTGGTCTGAAGGTAGTTTAGGTGGATACCAGAATTTTATACTGCCACAGAGGCATAGCTAAAGATGCAAAGATGTTTATGTTTTTCAAAATGAATACTGATTTTAATAGAGATTTCCAGAAGAAGTTTAGTTTTATTGATATGAAATGGAAAGACAACATAATTTCATAAATTCTTATTTTATTACAACTTAAGGTTTGCCCATTGTAATGCGTGGTTAATTGTGGTATGTCGGTTTGACTTGAGTAAGAATCTTAGCAGATTAGGGAGTGCTGGGTGTGTCCATGCATAACTGACATGTAGGTCAGCTAAATGAGAGGGTGAGGAGCCACACTTGGCGTGGGAAGCACCAAGCAATAGGCTTGTGGCTCGGACACAATAAATAGATAAAGGAATGTTGGGTTGTTTTCTAGAGAAGCTCTGGTCTTTGCCTATTCCTCTGGACATTGGTGTCCAATTCCTGCAGCCTTAAAGTACAGAATCCTCAGCCCTCCAACACAGATTCTTCAGCCTTCTTCTGCAAACTCAAACTCGTGCTGCTGCCCTGAACTTGTAGCCCCCTGACTGCCCCTGGTTGTTGGGGTCTCCAGTACGCAGAGGGCCACTCTGAATTCTGCTGTCTCTGAGCCATCAGGTATCTGCTGGGATTCCTCTGCTTCTTCTTCCTACTTAATAAATACCTTATGTAATCATACATATAATTTATATTGGATCTTTCTTCAAGAGAGCTTTCATATGCCAGTTAATTGCTCCTATAATGCTGAAAATATTTTAGATGTCCCTCCAAATTCTATGGGACAAAGCAAAATAAACACAGAAGTGTCTGGGTTGTTTATTCTTTGACTAAGAGAACTAACCAGAAAAAATTATTGTTGCTTCTAACATAATGTAGTATTAAATTTCTATCACTTATATTTACTTAGCGTTTTTTTTTTTTACTTACTGATTTCTATGTCATCTCTCTGCGCTCCATTTCATAGATAAGGTTGCAGAGATGAGCAACAGAACCTAAACTAAGCAGCTATCAAGTGGAAAAGGTGTGACTTAAATAGGTATTGTCACTCCAGACACCATGCTGTTTCTCTACAAGATTGGAAACTTTAACTTTGAGTTTTTATTTCTTCAAAGGTTTTCAATAGAGGTTTGAAAAATACAAGACCAATTTCTTCAGGAGAGAAGATTTTGGGGTTAGTGCGTAGACACGAAAGGCAATCCTTCTCTATTTTGGTTTTCCTCCTTTCCAGTCTTCTCCTTTATTTCCATCATCATCATCATCATCATCATCATCATCATCATCATCATCCTTCTCACCCTCTAGCCTCACCATCAAATTTAGCTTGCACATGGCACAGAGGTTCTGTGGAAAGGGAGTGATCATTTTATGCCTCCTCCCTCTTTCTTCATTTGAGCTAAAATGTATCTATGATTATAACTAGAGAACAAAAATTCTTTTTTCTTTATTGTTTCCTTGAAATAATCCTCTTTTTCTCTATTCTTTATATTTTTCCCACTTTATCAGCTATCCCCCAATACCTGACCACAGAAATTCCAAAGCAGCTATTTTCTGGGACAAAACAACTGTGTACCTCCCTGCTTGGCCACCACCCTTGCATACCAGAGATGGACAAGCTGTTCTGATCTTCCTCAGCCTAAGAATTTTTAGTAAACCACCTTCGCAGGCTTTGTTCCAAGGTTACACATCAGACTGCGGCTTCAGTAATATGGAAAGATGGATTTGTTAAATTTCAGTTCAGAAACAGAAACCATTCTACTTTGCCCATCGTGGTAGCGAGCTCACCCTCCACTCCAGGCCCGTACACAGAATCACTCTCAGCTGAATCAACAAAGAGCTTTAATTTAAAACCCTACATCTGAGCTCATAACTTCTCAACTTCAGGAAGTCTTCTATAGCAATCCAGAAGGAGTGAGGTGGGGATTCTGCCAGGCTATGGGAATGCATCCTCCTCAGAGATGAGGTTTTTATTCCAATGCATGCTAAACAGCACCAACAATCCATGGAAAAAACATGGACATCATGTAGGGAATGGAAATTCAAGTCTTCCAGAGATCACTGAAAGCTAAAAATAGTAATAACAATGAAAACAAAAGATACTTTAAATTAACTTTAGTATTTCAGCAAATTGGTAGCAGTGGCAAGGTAGTCATTAGGCATCTCAAGAGAGGTTCAACAACTCTGCTCTGGCCTGCCAGTGGTGGGGGCCCACCAGGTGCTTTGCATGACAGAGGCACTCATTCCTCTAGCTGCTGGAAGAGGTGGGTGCAGCTCAATGCTCTCAGTTCATTCTGCTCCAGGAAATGCCCTTGGCCAAGGTCATACCCCTCCCCAGAGGCAAACCACACAGTGGTTTGCTGGTGTGCTTCCAGGCAGGCCTGCTTTGGAAGGCCACCCCAGCAACAGGGCTCCCAGTGTGGTCTCTGGGGTCTCTTGTAGCCTATGTGTCACAGATCTGTGA
>NW_004524578.1:30479524-30485892 GCF_000260255.1 Octodon degus
ACCTTTGCCATTTGAAATCGCTTTACCGCTCCTTACTTTTCTTTTCCCCTCCCCGATCCCTTTTTCCATCACCAAGAGTTTATTTTCTAGGTGTTTTTAAAACAGGAGGTGGGGGATATTGGTGAGCAAACCTTCTTTTCTAAGTTTGACAAATGCTATTCACAGGTGCGATTCTTTCTTGTCAAATAGAAAGTCAGTCTATTTGTTTGCAATTAGGAAGCTTCATGTGCCTAAACGATGCATCCCATGCTAAAGTCAGGTTATCCAGTAGGCAAGCAGATGGGCAAAATAAATATATGTGTCATTTTCCTGAGGTTCAGGAAAAACCCTGGCAACATGTTAACTCAGGTGGACCCATCACGCATCCAGCCATGCTTTTCTGCTTGGGAACTCGTCTTATCTCAGGGAATGATCCCAGCCTCGAACTGAAAGGCATGCTCAGGGAGTGGGAGCCGAACGGAAGCGGTGACACACAATCTCTACTTTCCTTTCAGTGGTAGCCTTGGAAGGAAGGCACGATCAATAAGATAAAAAAAATAATGTGCAGGGGTTGCTATTTTTATTAAGGAATTAGGGGATTACATTAACTTAATGAAATTATAGTACAACATATAAATCTTAAATTTTGACAAACATACTTCTCGAACTATAGAACACATATATATCACCCTAGAAAACTCCCGTATGCTGGACTTTGGAAAGCCAACCTCTGTTCTTGTTTTATCCCCACAAACTAGCTTTGCCTGTCTGCCTGTTACCACACTTCACAGACGGTAAGTGGAATCCCCTAGTAGACTCACAGGACTTGCCTTCCTGCCCCTGCAACACGTTGCCCCTGAGGTTAGCAACGTGTTCTCGCATGTGTCAGTATCTCATCTCCCCAGTTTTGTTGAGTCATATTCCATTGCATAAACACACCTCATAGTTTGTTTACCCATCTGCCTGTTAATGGGCATCTGCTGCTTTTAGCCTTTGGCTATTACGAAGAAAGCTGGAATGAGCACTCTCGTACAAGTGGCTCCGTGGACATGTGTTTTCATTTCTTTTGGATGAACACTGAGGAGAAGAATTGCAAGATCATAAGTAATGTTTGACATTTGCAGGGAACTTTAGCTGTTCTGGTGGTGTCTCATCGTGGTTTCAGCTGGCACGACCCTGGTGATGAATGCTGCCGAGAGGCTTTACATCTTTTGTGAAATGTCTGTCCAAGTTATTTGCCCACTTTGTTGGGTTGTTTCTTACAAAACAATTTAATGGAATTTAAAATAATTTTTGGTTGATATATAATAATTGCATGTATTTCTGAGGTAAAAGGGATAGTTCAATCCATGTATGAACTGGATAGTAGTAACAACCAATCAAGATAATATTAAGATTTTAAACAACAATGACAATGAAAACGCTTTGACCGGCTTAATTGTAGCAGTTCCTTACAGAGAACAAATACATATATCCTTTGTTAAATATGTATACATTTAGTATTTTATTTTATATCCTCTCTTTATGTTTACTCCTTCACTTTATTCTTGTTTTTCTTACCTGAAGACGACTATATAGGTAGATGATAGACAGAAAGACAGACAGACAGACAGATGAGCTATCACACTGGCCCTTCCAGGGTATTTTTATCTTATCCAAAGAATTGCCCAGGATGCCTGATGAAAGCTCTGAAGGTTTTGATAAAGAGACATCATGTTACAATAAACTATATTTTTAACTTAAAAATATTTAAAGCAAAGGAAGAGAAGTGAAGAAGAAAGAAAAGAGAAGCGCAAGAAGAGGAACTTTTGGCAAGCAGGACAGAACTCTGCAAAAATATGAGGACAGAAGAGCAGCAAGATCATAGGAGTGGTGACCCTCTCAGCTGCATCCCTTGGAAGTTGTTCTACCCAACACAGGCTGCATCCTTTCGATCAGCTTCCATTCTGACTCAGGTTCCATCCTGCTTTTCAGCCAGCTTGCTATGGTCTACTCTTCAGTCCCTGTACCATTTTACCTCTTGGCCTGCTTCACAATATTTGCAAAACCCAATTATTTTAGAAAATATAGCAATAACTCTGGATTATGATTTTCTTTTCCCCAAAGGTTCTTGCTTCTGTTTTACAGTTTTTGTTGTAATAACTTTTCTTATTTGTGCATATGAGTTATATAGATTGATTAGTTTGATTTTGAGAGAACATATGCATGCAACAAACTTAGGGCATTTTCATCCTCAAGTCCCCTCTTTTATCCTCCTCTACCCCTTCTTTATGGTTCCTTTCTCTGCTCTAAAAGTCACCCTGTTCTCTCTCTCTCTCTCTCTCTCTCTCTCTCTCTCTCTCTCTCTCTCTCTCTTTCTCTCCCTTTTATAAAATGAAAAATAAGTTTGTTATTCCACATATGATTGAAAAACTTTCAATGCTATTATTTTCTAAGTTAGTTGCCTGGACTTATTTTGCAGAACTGTTTCCCTAGGATGTCAGGAATTTCTCTTTTTCTATTTGTAATTTCCCTCTTATTTCTCCTGTGCTGCCCTGCACCAGTCAATGTGGTAGTCAGCTAGTGACTGATGACAGATGGCATTCGTATGTCATTGCATTGTAGCTTTTGCTTGTGCTGTTGGATCTGAGTGTGCATTTGGAGCAAGTTGAAAGATCAGGCAGGTTTTAGGGCTGTCTTGAACACTTTTGGAATCCTCATGCATGTATGCAGTGTGCCAGCTGATAGCATTTTCTCTTCTCTACTTTCTTGTCAAGTGTTTGGCCAGTCTGCTTGGTTGCTGCTCACCTCAGCTGTATCTGAGGCTGTGGGACATGAGATACTTTTACTGACAGCCCCTTTGGACACAGGAAACCCCTTTAGGAATACACTTGTGGGTTTTCATGGCTGATCTGCTCTGGAAAAGCTGCCATTTAGAAAAGCACTTATGCTGCTGAGCTCTATCCCCAGCTAAAACTATAATTTGGATGTCTCAGCTGGAGGGATGATGAAGATTGTATTGGGGAGAAAGCCTGGACTCCCCTATGAATACTTATCTGTTGTTTATGGGTTAGTACAGTGCTTCTCAACCATTTTTCATATTTTTTATTTGTTTCCCAAAACACTGAAGTGGTTGTGCTTGACAATTTTATCTAAGTTTTTGATTACTTTGTGAAAAGACTTACTATTTTGCTATGGTCAGAAATCCTGCCTTGAGATATTTTGATGATACAAAGGAAACGCAGACAAATTCAATGGCCAGAACATGAGGAAATTACTGGAAATAATATTCCTTCTGTTCCATAAGCTTGTAACAGAACCACCACCCTGTGGGTTCGAGTAAATGTTCCTGTGTAGAGTTGCTTCAAGCCATCTTGAAGATGGAACATCCTTAATATTATCCATAATTATTGTGTCAGAGTAAGTAAAAATTCACGAGTACTATATAATTATTCACAGCAATATATGTGATTACAAATATCTTACCTAGCCAAGAAAATCTTTACTCTTACCATGACATAGGTTATAGGACCTAGACGTCTACTAATATTAAGTTTTGATATGGCACTTAATAATAATTAGTGTCATCCTAATAAATACGTTGTAAAATGTCAGTAGATGTCCCAGACTTCAGATCCTCTTTTCTATATGAGGGTATGGACATAGAGAAATTATTCCTTCTGCTTCTGCTCAAAGGCTGTAAACACTTTACTAGACTCTCAAATTCCCTTATATTGAAGCAAAGCATTTTCTTTCAGTAAGAAGCAAGGAGATGTGGTGAACTTAAACACGGTGATCAGTTTCCAACAGTTGGTATTTTGGCTGGAATATAGCCAGCTCAACCTGTGTGAACAGAGGAGTTTGTGAGGTGCTGAAGGCCCTGGGCTTGAAGGGCAGGGAGGGAGAAAGGACACTCCTGAGCATCAGCAAGCCGCAGCTATGTTTCAGGTAGCTCCTCCAACCTCTCTCATTGCCTTGTGTCATTCCCTGCACACTATTAGCCAGGCTCTGGCAACAGGGTGACTGGTCAAAACTTCCAAGCCATCATGTTAATCTCCACAGTGTAGGGAAAGCCTGCCAGAAGCCAAAAGTACAAAATACAGCACCCACAGGCTGTGGAGAGGAGTATCAGCCACTCCCCATTGCTACTTCAGGTAGATGGAAGAGCAGAGTCACAGTTGTCTAAAGGCCTGACTGATTTTTGCAAAACTGTCTTACTTGTTTGGTTCCTCTTCTCCTATAACAGTGGTGGTGAATCGATGGTATAAAAGCCACAGTGGACTATTTGTATCATTGAAAGCTCTAAAAGGTTTGCCACTACTGTCCTACAATTTTTTTTTCGATGGGGGAGCTTCAACAATTCTACTAATCTAACTTCATCTTGTATGATTGTTATCTGGGCCAATGAGTTCAAACTCATTGAATTGTGAAAGAACTTGATTTGAGGTCTTAGCAATTGCAATTCGGTAGCTACAGGCTCACATATAGCTCTAAATCAGCATTCTGAAAAGGCAGGAAAAGGGGATGGTTATATGTTGAGAAGAAACATATAACAGGGCTCTTTAACTGATAGAGATGAAGAATGTATAAAGGAATGGAAATGTACACAAAAAAAGAAGTCCATAATTTCTTGCTATGTGGCATGAGCCTCTGGGCCCAATGTGCTGCTTAAGTTAATCCAGATGCCTCAAGCCAAAGGGTAGAGCTGTGAAGTTCCTTCCAGGCAGTAATGTAGCTGGAATTATGGGTAAGTCTTGCTTCCTAAATGGCCTCCTGACTCCATTTGAGGAAACTCTTTCAATGTTGCTTTCCTTCTAATTGCCTTTCAATTTCCCATTTGTATGTTTTGTCTCCACCAATTATCCTCATGGAGCACACTGGCATTTCTTCTTTTTTGACTTTATCTTTCTGTGCATCCCCTATTTGTCTTCAGGTCCTTTTAACATCTCCCTTGAGTTCAGCAGGCTGACCTTGCCTGTGCTCCAAATAAAATACCGAGCATACTGACAACTCTTTAGTGCAGTGTCTCTTATTCACGACTGTTTTGAAAATCTTGCTCAGGCTGTGTTCCAAACCAGCTAAATAACAATCTCAGGTGTTGAGATCCAGATAGTCATTGCTGAGAATAATTCCCTCATGGAAAGTAATACCTTTGTGCAGCACACTAATATTTGTCTTTGCTTTTTTATCTTACATCAATACTTACCACACATCTGAGGGATACATTAGATTATTAATTGGCAGAAACTATAGAAAAACAAAAACTGACTTATATTACAGTCTCCAATATGTAAATACTTCTGAGGTCATGTTGGCCGGTTGCCTGCAGGGCCCTCTGATCTGTGAGCTGTGTTGGTGCCTCATAGCCCTAAGGGAGGCCTGCCTCAAGAGAGCAAATAAGAATAAAAGCAAACCAACCTGTAGACATTAAATTTGTCAGATTTCAAAGACTGTAGGCCATTATGCAAAATGCAGTGACACATTATTACAAATATTTATCTTCACTTTTATCTTCCAGAGTCTTTGTTCTCATTTAAACAATGAAGACCTGTCGACTTCTATTGAAAGGGAAAAAGGAAAAGGGTAAGTCTGTCATTACCTTTTCCAATGCTTTCTTTTTGAAGGAAGATTTCTAACCCTTGCTCTTGTGAATTGATGTATTTACCTCTAGTTCAAGCTTCTTGGTATATACATTTCTCTAACCTCACAGCAGCTTCCTTTAGGCCAAACATAGTAAATGGGTGACACATCAGCAAGTATTTGCTCTGAACATTTGTTGAATCCCAGTCTTGTAAAACTCAACTTTTGAGTTTTCTCAAAGACCAGGTCTTTGTCATGTCAATCATAGCAGCAGAGAATTGCACTGGCCTTCCCCACCCTTGTTTGCAGGCTTCAGTTACCTATGATAGTGATTTTACTTTTAAATCTGTCTTACATATCTCTACCTTACTTTATCAGAGGTGGTATAGGTGTAGGGAGAGCATCCACTACTTCATGAAAAACATGCATGAAAGTATATGTATAATTTGTTTGCTCAATAATAACATCCCTGGGAGAAGCTTCAGTCATTTCTTAGATTGTTCTCTTCCTATTACAGGCCATCATGGCAATGACTGTAAGTATAGTTATGGTCCCATACAAGGTTGGCAGTATGGTTTGCTATACAGAATAAGCTCAGCTTGTGATCATTATTTTTCACTATATTTCTACCTAGCTCTTCCTGTTTGCTCTTCATGTGGATAATAGCTCAGGATTACTCAAGAATCAGAGCAAAGTGTTTAGAATTACACGGCCTGTTCTCCTGGGACAAACGCCTCTTGCTTTTCTCACATCCATACCCCTTTCTTAGCCCACTTGCACTCTCACATAGTTCTGAAACCTGGGTGTTTCTCAAACTCACCGATAGGTAT
>NW_004524578.1:30509982-30510881 GCF_000260255.1 Octodon degus
TAAACATTCATTGCATCGTTTGATCATGTCTAGTTTCTTTTTCAGGCTGTGAGCCTCCAAATTGTAGGATCAGTTGTTGAACATTTCCCACGTAGGTTCTCCATGTGAAATGTATCTCACTTTGATTTGGTATCGCAGGCCTACTGTGATGGACCTCAAGCTAGTTGGAGGCAGGCAGAGTGCTCATGTAGACCCAGGTCGCATCAGCAGCTGCTTCCCACCCATGGAAAAATGCTGGTAGGAAACAGCGAAAATCTACCTACAAATGGAACCTGGAAGAAAGTCTTTCCAAATGCCTACCTCACTCTGACTATCAGGAAATCCAGAGCCCCAGTAGATCTCAACTAGTGGCCAAAGGCCAAGGGGGGCCCACAGATGTGTATGTTTCTACTGATCATGTGTTTTGTAACAATCTGATGACTACTTCATACTTTTAAGTGAAGATATTTCCATAAAATATTTGAAATTCTGACTTTGTTTGAAACACTGTGGTTATATAGCAACCCTGGGCCATGCTCCTGCTTGGAAACATTGACTACAATGGAGGAATAGTTACCTGCTCCTCCCTTTTTCCTGCCCTTTCCAGCCTCCTGCATTAATTTACACTGCTGGCCATAAATGAAAGCACTTGGTGAGTCACACATACAGCCTATATTTAATTCTGTTTGCTTTCGTAGGTGGTATGCTTAAGGCAGGCAGGAGTTCAAGGTGAGCTGAGTAGTGGTACTTTAGGTAAATTACATTGCCAATTGTGGGATATCTTAGAAATAGTCCAAACTGGAGGCAGGAAAATGCTTTAGGAGTGCTTCTCAGGCCATCCTTTCCAATCTAAGCCACACAGACCTGTACTTCATAAAACTATAAACCTGTACTTTGTAAAACTCCTATAATTTTTTTTT
>NW_004524578.1:30511876-30513256 GCF_000260255.1 Octodon degus
TAATATAACAGCAGAGAATGTAGTGTCACACATATGCCTTGACATGAATGGGAGAACAAATTTTAAAATACTTTAGCAAACTTAAGGTGTTCACTTATTTTTCACCAAAATAAAGCAAGTGGTACAGGAGTTTCAAAAGTCATTTTTAATCCCTTATTTGTAGCAAAATTATCATTTCAAATTAACATTAAATTTTTAGGAAACCAACGTGGCAGAGTAGCAATTGCCAGCAAAATTTAGCCTATCCAAGCCCAAGTTCCAGATGCTGGAAAATAAAATCCTGACAAAGGGAAGTAAAGAAGTAGCTCTCTGGAAATAAGGAAGGAACTGGAAAGAAAATCAGAAACTACAGAGAAGCTGGAGAAATGGACCGCAGCACAGAGTTAAGGATGGAGCAGCCTGGAAACTTACCTTAGTTGTCATGGAAGAGACACTGCTCCAGGTATGCAGGGTAAGTCCCTCCAAGTCTGCAGCTCCAGGCGGAAACAACAGACTTGGCTATTCTAAATTTTAAAACAGTGTGAGATTTTGTTCCAAAGTGACTCCTTCTTCGTGAGAGTCAACCACTGGAGAAGCAGTCCAGTGCAGCACTTGTGTCCTATTGCCAGGGGGCTTTAAATCTGGTGGCATTTTTGGGAGAAACTCAGAACTACTAAAAAACAATTTCACTGTAGGATTGCCAGTATAACCCTCTCAGTGACTGGCCGAGAGACATCTCAGAGAAAAGCCACAGAAAGGGGTTGGCTAGATGCAGGCCACCTGGGAAGTTTAAACTCATAAGGATGACACAAGATCCCACCCTCCATGGTGAGAAGGGTCATGCATCTCTCTGAAGCAGTGGGTCTGAAAGTGTTGTTATTAAGTACAGTGGGCTGCTTGGACCCTTGCCTTGCTGTCTATGGCCAGCATAGATCAGAGGTCTGATTACTTTCTCCATCTACCAACCTAGTAAGGACACAGCTCAGCTTGGACAGTTGGGGTGAATAGGTAGAGAGGCCTCTGGCAAAAGGGGGAATCTTACAAACCCACAGGTTATAAAGCTACTTAGCAAAAACCATGTCTTACTGAAGTCCAAAACTTCAAATTCTGAAACGAAAGTAATCATTTGGAAATGCAAAGGAATTTTTCTTTAATCTCTGTCTGTCTGTCTGTCTGTCTCTCTCTCTCTCTCTCTCTCTCTCTCTCTCTCTCTCTCTCTCTCTCTCTCAGTTTGGGCTTATTTTTCCCACTTTTTCATTTTCATTGATTTTTCGAGTATAGGGAACTTTACTTTTTTTTGGCCGTTTTGTCTTCTTTTCCTTTTTAATTTATTCTTTCCTATTCTTATTTTTTCCCCTTTTGGTTCTTCTTTTTCTTATTTGTTCTTTTGTTACTCTTATC
>NW_004524578.1:30514061-30521343 GCF_000260255.1 Octodon degus
TCCCTGGGGCACAAAGATGGCAATTGAGACTTGGCATGGTGGCGTGCGCCTGTAATCCCAGCTCTTGGGAGGCTGTGAACAGGAGAATCGCTATGAGTCTGATCTAGTAGTGAGACCCTGAACACCTTGTAGACCCTTTCCTAAAAAAATACTATTGCTACTACTAATAATAAAGATAAACACCCACAAATGTCAGCAAGAAACAAAACAAGACAAATAAAGCAATAATAACATAGAAGAGAAGGCATCAAAATGTCTCTAAATACTCCTAAATCCCTAAAGCAAACGTATGAGGCATTGAAGGGGAGAAAGTCAAGCAGTACATGTTATGGTTTGGGCCTAGATATCCCCGCAAAACTTCATGTGGTCTTAGGTAGGGTTCTTTTCAAAGAAGGCTGAATTCATAGTGTTTGATGCTGGGTTGAAGAGTGTGATTACTAAATCAGCCCATTGCTTGGTTTGGCACTACCATGATACCAGTAGCCTGGATACAACATAAGGGGTAGAAAGAGGCTTGTATTGTCTCTTGATTGATTGTCTTGCTGTCTTCTGCCCATCATGAACTGTTTCCTGTGGAGTATCCATCAGCCATGCTGAAAAAACTGCAGAAGATTGAATCTAGATCCTTATATTTCATCATGTATAAGATCAAAATAAGGGCTGGGGAGATAGCTCAGTAGAATAAGTGCTTGCCTGGCAAGTGCAAGGCCCTGAGTTCGATCCCCAGTTGAACAAAACAAAAAAAAAATCAAAATAAAAGAAGATCAAAAGTCCAGATGTTGAAGTGGAAATATTTAATCTGTTGGAAGAGAAAGAGGTAACACTTTTGAAGACATGGGTGTAAGCAAGGGCTTTGTGAATGGAACTCTGATGGCACAAGCAATAGTACCTAGAAGGGACAAATGGGATCATATCAATTTGAAAAGCTTCTTCATAGCTAGATAACCAACATAGAGAAGAGGTAGTTTATAGAATAGGAACAACATTTCCAACTATTCTGCAGACAGAAGACTAATATTTAGAAGAATATATAAAGGATTTAAAGAAATAAGACTCTTTCAAAATAAAAGATCCAATCAAAAAAGGGTGACTGAAATGAAGGATCCTTCTCAAGCAGTACAAATGGCCAATAAATATATAAAAAATGTTCAACATCACTAGCCATTATAGAAATGCAAATTAAAGCAGGTGGATGAAAACAATTCAGATGTGTTATGTACTGGTTCTTGTTTCCAGCTCCCCATGAGGAATGTAATTATATGTCTTGCAAATATATACCAATAAAAAATAAAATTTAGGGCCAGGGATATAGCTCTGTGGCATAAGCACCTGCCTGGCAAACACAAGGTCCTGAGTTCAATCCACAATAGGAAAAAAAAGGGGGGAAACTAATAAAATAAAGTAAAATAAAATAAAATTTTAAAAAGTAAAAATTTGAATAAAAGAAATACATACTGGATCCTATTTAAGAAAATATTCATATTTCAGAAGTGTTCTTGTGGTGGAAGATTAAATTGGAAATTTCCACAAATATTTTAAGGTGTATGTGTAATTTCATTTTCGTTCACTCTGTTATTAAATTAACTATTGTTAAAGTGATGACTATCAACACTGAAATTTGTCTGTGTAAGATTCTAATTTTTAGCCTCTTGATTTAGTCTGTCATTGAAAACAGATCACCTTCTTTATTTGTGTGGAAATACAGAGGTCTTTAACATGTCATAGTTAGGGAACAATGAAGCATGATAGACTGTCCGACTCATCGTGTCTCTTGAATGCTGAGGCTGCTTATCTTGCAGAAATCTCCCCAGTCATTACTATATCTCATAGTTATTTGTGATCCATTCCCATACAATTGAAAATAAAAGAACCATCTCAAATTTAATATTAGCTTTATTGTAATTTACAATGTATACTTATCATAATTTATAGTTCAGCTAACATTTCTGTCTTATTTAGGATCAACATATTAATTCACATTGTGCTGAAGCTGTTTCAGAACTTTTCCTGTTATTTATAACTGTTCAAAAATTTAATCTCCAAATCACATTTACTAATTAACTTTTATGGTTCTTCATAGTTTAGAACTGTCTGTACTGTTAAAAATGCAACTTAGACAACTATTTTATAGGAACATGATTTCAAATTGCACATATATTGAAGGGATTGACATTTTAGCAATATTTGTGCATCTGTGTAATTGCAATAAAAATTATTTTTTCTGTAATTAGTCAGCTTTCTATCACTGTGACAAAATACCCCAGAAAACAACTTAAAAGGAAGAAAGTTTTATTTTGGCTTAGGAGGTTATAGCCCATTGTCACAGACTCTTCTTTCTGGGCCTTTCCAAAGCATCTCATTAGTGGGGAGCTTGTGGCAGATTGTAGCTGATGACTGCTTGGTAATCAGGAAGCAAAAGGACAGAGAAGGTGCAGGGAGCCAATATTCCCCTCAGAGGCACACCGATAGTGGCTGAGCCTCTTCCCACTGAGCTATACCTCCTGAAGTTCCACCACTTCCCAGGAGCACCACAGGCTGGCAGTCAAGCTTTTATCACTTGCACTTTGCGGGATGTTTAAGATGCAGACCATAATATTAGCTTTTTTTACTTTCAGAGTTGCCTGGAGAACTTTTTTCTATGTTGTCACTGGAAAGGGGCAGTTGCTGTACCTTGTTTAATGAGATTCTGTAAATATTTCTATGTAAATATCTTAGACGTGGTCTTTTACTAATATTTCATCAAATGCATGTGGTTCTTTGTACTTAGTCATTCAATCTGTTATTTTACAGGAAGTTCACTTATGTTTTGCTTTTGGTGGCTTTTAAATCAACACATATTTTGAAAATTGCTCTTTTGAGTTTATCTTTCATGGTTTGGAGATCAATACTCAGGAATTTAATGGCTTCACTGATTTATTAGGCAACACATCTCTTTGACCAACAGACTGATATTTTGCCATCAGTTCGGGCTATGAAAAGGAAATCACTACCCGAAAGATCATAATTTGAAGTGAAACTCATGCAGCATTTTTTCATTTCTTTGTAATTTTATTTATGCTAATTTAATTCACATTACACTTGCCACAGGGATGGGTTGGTCTTCCCTTAATAAACTGTTCAGTGAAGTTAGTTTCTATCTGAAAATTGGAATTAAAATTTCAGTTTTCTAATATTGTTAATGATGTTAAAATGGATTGAAAACAGAAATAATTAAAATGGAAACTATCATAAGAGTACACTGTTGCATGCTTATTCTATTTTTTCAGATTTATAAACACTTTGATTGGACAGAAGACAAAGTACTCCCAAGAGTCCCCTTCATGAAATCTTTTGTGGAGGATGCGTAGGCACTAACCTTGCATGGAACTCACTGGGAAAAGCCAGCAAAACCATGTTGTTTTAATGAGCTCAGTTGGGCATGCAAATGGCTAGAAAAGTATTCAAATGCTCACTCTCAGATTCTGTAATTTTCTTGAAAAGGATCACAAATAGCTTGTGGATTCGCATTAGTCCCAGAACAACATTTTGCATAGAATTAAAATAGATTTCAGTCCAAAGGCCTTATGATACCATAATAAATTTTCTAGTATTTTCTGAGAGATACTGGACTTATAAAGTTAGACACTATGATTAAGAATTAAATTTGTTTGTGAATATCAAAACAAAACAACAAAGTAATGCAAGTAAAGAAAAGGTCAGTTTCTGGGGAGATAGCTCAGTAGCATAACTCCCTCCTGACAAAAGCAGGTCCTGAGTTCGTTCCCTGAAAAGAGAGAGGGAGAGAGAGGGAAGGAGGGAAGAGAGAGAGACAGAGAGAGACAGAGAGAGAGAGAAAGAGAGAGTATAATGTGCCCTTTTACTGATAGATCCTGTAAAGATTTATCCACTTTGAAATATTATAACTGACTTGAAATTTGACATGAACACATACTCAATGTACACAGAATTCCAGTCCAGACAATAGACAGGCACAAATGTTTCTCAAATGAAAACGTATACAACTGGTGGGAACACTCACAGCTGAGGCTGAAAACCTTCAATAGAGGACCATTTATGACAAGTGACAGGAACATGGCAACAGACAGAGCAGTAACTGTCGTGAAAGAGCTTAAGAAGAAAACAAGTAGAAAGACCAATATGGAATTCAACTGGCTTTGAGGGACACAGTCAGAGTAATTTCACCTCAAAATAAAATCCAAATTGGAATCAGAATCAGTCCATGCCTGTAAAAATGCTATATCCTGTGGAACTTGTTCTGTTCTGCTCAAATATACGGACTGACCTTAGACTTGTAACATGAAGCTGCCCACATTTTCTCCTAGGCGCAGCGCTCCAAGTCTACCTCAAGTCTAACTGACTTGCAACTTGACCCATGGAGACTCATGAATGGAGAAATCCCAGGCCCAAGGAATCCTGGAAAGAAAGTTCTCTGTCGCTCCACATCACAAGAGATTTTTCACTCTGCTTAAGGAAGCACAGACTGTGAAATGAAGGTTTTTATTCACTAACCAACGATGGGTGTACTTTTATTAGCAGAAGTTAACCTGTTAGAAAATGTGTCCCCAATTGGTCAGGTTGATAAATTAGAATCAAGAGGCTTCTAAACTGTGTGCATGTGGGAAAATATGTACAGCCTCAGAGATAGGATTGTTTATTTTAGTTCATGTTTATGTCCTTTTGGGCAAAATACTGCTGAGGTCTGTGACTCAGACTTTGGCATCTAAACAAAAAGCAGCAGCTCCCTTCACATACATCTAATTACCGAGTTTCTTCCAAAAAAGATTCCCCTCAGGGTTGTAAATAAAGACAGGAAGAGGGTTTGAAGGAAGGGGGGAGCATGGGGAAAAGAGCAAGATATAGCATGCACAGGTCCAAGCTCCCTACAGTGAATGTTGTATGTGTATTATGTATATCTAAAATATACCAATAAAATAAAATGAAAACATACTGTTTTCATGGATCTTATTTTGTTTCTCAAAGGTTTAATTCTATTTTCTTTTAAAACTGCCTCAATATTATGGGGTCATACATGCATGGGATTAACTAATATTTCCTTTACAAAGTCTTTTTTAGCAATTTCCAATCAAATTCACTATATTTCTCTTTGGTAGTTTTGGGATAACTGAATCTTTATTTATTTATTTATATAAGTTTGGCACAGAGTCTTGCTACACAGCTCAGATGACTGTGATCCTCCTGTTTTCAGCCTCCCCACTGCTAGGATTACAGGTGTGCCCCACCACACCGTCTCCTCAGTGGTCAGCTCAGCGTGCCTGGAGATGGGGATGGGGCTGGTATAGCATGTGGTACTGGAGGTGGAACCCCAATCCTTGCAATTACCTAATCAGGTGCTTAGTCCACTCAGTTATCTTGCTGGCCCTTGAATTTTACCTTTGCCTCAGAATTTTGGCCAGGTCAGGGACCTGGTTATAAATGGACACAGTACTGGTTTTCACTTCGGAAACTACCCCCTGGATTGTAGTGTCTTTGAGGAAATAGGTGTCATGTTCATATTCCTTAATTTACTATGTGTTAGAGGTGGAATCTGACTGTCCTGTCATCATTCAGTTGTCATCATTCAATGAAGTCATGAGGTTGATGTCTAGTCCAGTAGGACCGGTGTCCTTTTAAGAGGAGGAAGAGATGATAGAGACACCTTGCACTTCCTTTCTGCATGTGCAGGGAGGTCACTTGAGGACAGTAGGAAAGCTGTGTGTAACCTAGGGAGGGAAGTCTCAGCAGGTACCAGATTCTCCTGTAGCCTGCTCTTGGACTTCCAGCATCCAGAACTGTCCAAAAACACATTGATGGTATTTTAGTATGGCAGCTGTTACAATTGGAAACCAAAATGTCTCCTCAAATCATCATTGTACCGAGAGATGATTTCTGATGGGTTTCTGCTTTCTGTCTCCTTCCTTGTTGCTTCAGAGTGAGGACCTCTGCTTCACAGTGCCCTCTCCATCTGATGTTCTGCCTTACCTCAGGTATAGGGACAATGGAGACAGCTGACTGAGGACCACAGCTCAGACACCTCTTTGCCTTTTTTAGTTGTTTTCCTCAGGTGTTTTGTCACAATGACAGAAAACAACCAATACAGCAAACTTAGAATAAAGTGCAGTATTCAGCATATAAGATTGAGGCAGTAGGTACTTGCTTGCTTTTATAAGTATCTTACATTCCTGTTATAGAAAACATCTCTAAAACATGATTTAAAAGCTTCTCAATGTTTTTACCTACCTACTTAACTACCTAACACATATTCATGGGCACGCACCTACACACACACACACACACACACACACACACACAGAGCTAGTTATTAGTTATTTTAACTTCACAAAATGGCCAATGAATCTTTTTTTCTGTGTGTAAATAGGGATATTGATTAATACATACTAAGGAATACATGTGCATTGTCTAGGGTCCAGTTTCTTGGAAGAAATGTATCATATTATTTCCCCAATGTTTGAGTCTATAACTCCTTGCTTGGTTGTTTGTCATTACGGAGGAGGTACCAGTACAGTCCACAGAGACCAATGTGGTGGAAACTGAAAGGGCTGGCTTGAGCAATATTGTATCCATTTAGGCAGTCATTTAAAAACACTTTAGAGATTTCCTTAATTCCAGTCACTGTTCTTGAAGCTATAAATATAAGCTGGAAAAAGCTATGTCCCTACATTCCCATTTGCAGGTAGTCGTGGGGGAGGCAGGCAACACATACACTAACAAATAGGACAGTTTTAGAGAGTAATGAAATCTTCAGACCTCTGAGAGCACATCCTCTACTGCCCAGAAACTAGGAGGAGCCTGCATTAAGAATCACAGTCTGTGTGAATTTCATAGCATACTGAGCTGCTCCTGAGATCTTATGTGTGACAGACACATAATATTTTTCCATTTTAATATTTGGGTTAAGCATGTAGCTAATTTATCTAAGTGAGAAGTGATCAAGATGCTTCTTCCAGCATAATCATAAAGAGGAAATGTTAAGTCATGCAGTACAGGGATTAGATCTTAAAAGGAGTCCTCTTCCTAGGAAAAGAGGTGGGTGTTCTTGAATAGAAATTCCTCTTGGCATAGGGAGAGAGAGAGAGAAAAAAAGTGGGGGAGCAAGTGAGACAGAGAGAGAGAGAGAGAGAGAGAGAGAGAGAGAGAGAGAGAGAGAGAGAGAGAGAGAGAGAGACAAAGAGATACAAATGAATTCCAACGCTCCCCCATAAAATGGGCCAAGAGGATGCTCTTGTCATTCCCCCAGTGTCTCGGTAGTTTGAGCAGCAGTTTC
>NW_004524578.1:30521998-30529196 GCF_000260255.1 Octodon degus
ACAAAAAAAAAAAAAAAAAGTAAATATTGGCAGCAATTTTCACTAGATTCCTGATAGTGAGGTTATAGGTCATACTTAGATGTCCCCCTATGAACCTCATGCATTCATCGACAGGCCTTCCTAAGGGTAACTGAGTCATGGTGGGGACAGTTAGCTGACTTGCTATTAAGAGGTAGGGTGCGATAGGAAGAGGTGGGTCACTAGGGAGTGACCTGGAAGGAAACATCTTCCTTACCATCTCCTCCTTTCACTCTCTGCTTCCTGGCTGTCATGTCTTGCATAGATTTTCCTGTATGATTCCTTCCTGCCATCTTTATCCTCCTTTGTACAAAGCAGATGAAGACCTAAAAACTTGAGCCAAAATAAGCCCATCCTGAGAGTTGTGTCCTCAAGACCTGGAGAGTGACAGGGAAGTTATTAAAACTCCTTGGTGCAATTCCTGGAGTTAGTGGATTAAGGAATTAATCCAAGACTGTGAAAATAGAAGCCATTTAAGTTCCAGTGTTATGTTCATTGGTATTACAGTGACTTACCTTTCATGCTTCAACCTACTGATCTATGGCTTGGGAAGTACAATACACATTCTGTCCAATTATCCAAAACCACACAAAAGGACGTGAAAAAACTATTAGAGTAAATCCCCAACTTATGAATGAGTTCTGCTTTAGGTGAACATTTGTAAGTTGGATTTGTTTATAAATCCATCAAAATTTGTCTAATACACCCTTCATATAAGTATACAACATAAAGCATAAGAATCCAAACACACACAGTACTGTAAATAACACATCCAGACATCTTGGGCTCTGAATGAGTGCTATATTACTGTATAATCTCACACTGTATGGTAAACACAGCAACACAACTAGGACACTGACCAGAAGACACGAGCTACTGCTGAGATTTGTTCCTAGTTATGAATGTTCCTGATATGAGCTCCAATCGTATCCCTAAAAGTTTACTACTCAAATGTTCATACTTCGGGGATTTACTGTATGAAAAGTGTGAGAAAAGTGTTTTCCTTAGTATTTGGTAGTTTTCCCACTCTCCACCACAATACATTCAAGTATCATTCTATCTACCCCACTGTTTAAATTAAATGATCTGGGCATTGGCTCAGATTACTTTGCCTGTGTAGGAGGGGTGACTCAGTGGGAACACTGCCTATGGGGTGTCTGGGAGAATCAAACACACCTGTTCTGGAAACATCTGTGGCCATTCCCAAGGAAATGACTGGGCAGTGCTAGGACTTGTATGTCAGCAGCATATGATATTCTACTAACAGCCACAGAGGTCATGCCCACTGTCCAGTTTAGGACTATTATACATGTAAATTTGCTGAGTTTTTCCTGATCCTGTTGGAATAATTTTCTGGACCTGTTGGAATAGTAAGCCATGGCATTCCCATGGGAAAGCACACTACATACCAGTGGTTAGAGCTATAGAGTGCAATTTAGCAAGTAAAACATTAGGATAACATATATATATATATCTTTCCCAACTCCCTCTCCTGTCCTTCTCTGCAACTCAGTAATTCCTTCCTTTTGAATAGATTCATTCCATTTTTTCCAGAATCTATTTTATCATTCAGATTTTATTTTCTTTTTCAGGTTCTCACACTAAGAAAAAAATATGACGGGTTGGCCAAATAGCTCAGCAGATTAAAGCACCTGAAAGTAGGTGCAGGAGCCAGGGGTTCAATCTCTGGAGCCTGCTGTGCTGGCCCCACTCCTGGGACATGCTGAGATGGCAATTGAGATTGGCGTGGTGGCACATGCCTGTAATCCCAGCTTTTGGGAGACTGTAAACAAATGGATCACTATGAGTCTGATCTAGCAGTGAGACCCTGATCACCCTGAAAAATCACCCTTCCCTAAAATTAAAAAAAAATACCAAAAAGCAAAAAGAAAAAAATACGGTGCTTACATATGTGGGTCTGATTTATTTCTCTTAGTAGAATGGTCTCTAGTATCCATTTACCAATAAAGTTCTCTAATTTACCCTTTTTATAGCTCAATACTACTCAATTGTGAAAAAATACTACATCTTCGTTATCCATTTCTCAGTTGATATGCATTTGTGTTGTTTCCAAGACTTAGCTATGACCAATTGTGTTGCTATAAACATGAGCACACACTGTGAAATGATGTTTTCAGTTCTTCTGGAAAAATACCAAGGAGGGGAAGAGCTGGGTTGAATAGGACCTCCAATTTTAGTTTTTTGAGGAATTTCCACACTGATTTCCATAGTAGTTGTACCATTCTGCACTCCTACCAACAGTGCAGAAAGATTCTTTTTTCTCCACAGCCACTTTAATATTTGTTATTGGCTGATTTCTTGATGTTAGCCATTCTTTCTGGGCTGAGACGGAATCTCAATGTTGTTTTAATTTGTATTTCTAGAATGACCAATGCTGTTGAACATTTTTTCATATATTTACTTGCCATTTGGATTTATTCATCTGAAAAGTGTACATTCATCTCAGATGCCCATTTTTGGATTGGGTCTTTGTATTTGGGGGATCTGAATTTTTAAAAATTCTTTATATGTCTAGATAGAAGGCCTTTGTTGGAGGGACAGTTGGATATAATTTTTTCCCAGTTTATTAGTTTTCTTTTTATTCTGTTGGAGATTTGCTTTGAAGTGTAGGATCTTTTCAGAAAGATGAGATCCCAGTTGTTGATTCCTCAAAATATTTCCTGTGCAATTTTGTTTTTGTTCCTGAGCTATCTACCTACCTGTCTCAGTTGTTCTTTTCTCACTGCTGGGACAAAATACCCAAAAACCAAAATGAAGGAAGGAAAGTTCATTTAGCTCACAGTTAGTGGAGGTTTTAGTCCATACTCAGCTGGTTCCAAGGCAGAATGGAACATGGAAGAGAGCAACATTTCATGGAGCAAGAGAGCTTCAGCAGCTCAGCCAGCTAGCTGGCCTCTCTTCCCTCCTTAAAGTGTAATGCAAATTAACTAACTGGTCCTAACCCAGGACCAGGGTATAGCACTCACACATGCAATACCAACATTGGATCAAGAATCAATCACAAAGTCTAGAACCCACCCCATGACTGCATGAGGCTTTGGGGGAACAACTAGACACAAACCATAACACTACTCCTATGTGTTTAAGATTTGTGCCTGCATTTTCCTCTGGAAGATTTAGTGTTTTTATTTTAATGTTTAAATCTCTGATCAATTTTGATTGTAGTTTAGTGCATTGTGATAGGGATGAATCTAATTTTAGCCTTCTGATTGTGGAAAGCCAGTTTTCCAGCACCATTTATTAAAGAGGCTACCTTTCTCCCAGTGAGGATGTTTGACCCCCTTATCAAAGATAAGGTGGTTGAGTGTGTTTGTAGTTGTGTCTGCATCTTTTAATTTGTTCCATTGATCTTCAGGTTTGTCTTTATGCCAGTATTTTATGGATTCTATCACAGTAGCTTTGTAGTATAATTTCAGGTCAAGGATTGTGATACCTACTACCTTTCCTTTGTTTTCCAGGGTTGCTTTTCATATTCTGGGTCTCTTCTGGTTCCAGATGAATTTTAAGAAAGTTTTTCCCTGATTCTGTGAGGTATGATACATGAAGGTAACTGAGTTATTTTTAATGTAATAAAAGTAGATAATAATAAATTTAAAAAGACAATCATCTTGTTGTTATGAAAAAATTAGACAAGAAATAAAAATAAGATAAGTAATTATAAAAGTCAATATATTGGGTATCATAATTTTAAAAAAATAACCATACAGTAACTCATTATAGGTCATAAACAAAAAAGACTTTCTTTTACAAAGAAAAAACAAAGGAAAAACCATTCTTTTTTTCATTTATGTATTTGATATAAGGTCTCACTATGCAGCTTGGACTCATGGTAATTCTCCTGTTTTCAGCCTTCCCAGTGCTGGGATTACAGGCATGTGCCATCATGCCTGGACCTGATCGCCAGCTCAACATGCCCCAGGGATGGAGCAAAGACTCTTCTTTTCAATTAACAAAGAGAAAGTATTAGTACAAATGAAACAAATTAACATGTGTCTTACACTTTTTTGCAACAGTGGCATAAATAATTTTGGGAATTACTTGAATTTCTATTTTCTTAGTTCTCATATAAGAAGAGCCTTGCAATATTAAAGCTTGTATGTTTAATTTCACTTAATAGTTTGTTTTCAAATTGCCTCCATTTTCCTAAGAGCACAAGTTTATTTCTTTGTGACAGAATAGTACTCTTATATATGGATAACACATCGTCTTTATGTATTCATCTGTTGCTAAACATGTACACTTTTCAAGACCTATGCACTATAAATTGTGCTTATATAAACACGATATTCATGCACTCCTGGAATATGAGGACCTTAACTTTTTTAAAAGATGGCTAGAAAAGAAATAGCTGGGTTGAAATTTCTATTTTTATTTATTTGTGGACTCTCCACAATGAGCTTCATAATGGTTTTACTAGTTCACATTCTTACCAGCAATGTAGAAAAGTTCCTTTATCAGTACATTATTACCACAATTATTATTAGAATTTTTGATAAAAGATATCATTTCTTGGATAAGATGATATCTCAGTATAATTTTGTTTTGCATTTCACTAATGCAATGTGGGACATTATTTTCATGTGTTTATTGGCCTTTTGTACATCTTTGTCTGAGAAATGTCTCTTCATTTCGTTTTCCCATTTCTTGATTATGCTATTTATTTTGGAAGGTGTGGTAATTAATACATTGTGTCAATTTAATGTTGGAAACTTGGCTGGATGGCTCCGAGTGTTCCGAGCCCTGGAGGCCCTGCCCTGTAGGATGGGGTGGGGAGGACCTGCCCTGGGGCATGATTGGGCCCCACCTGGGGCTCAATTTGTTCCACCCTAGGGCATGATGGGCCTGCCCCAGAATGACTCAGTACAAAAAGTATATACAAAGGAGTCAAGGAAGGCTGCCTTTCACCCCGATCCCTGGAGAAATCCCAGAGTTCATTGCATCACATTGGAGGAGCTTTAATTTTTGTGGTGGAGCATCAGTTTTCGCAGTCAGCATAGAAGGAAAAGAGAAAAGAGAGGCTTGATGGATGCCACAGCTGCTGCTCCTCCTCTGCACTTCATTGCTTTCTGCTGACATGAACTGCTGCTGTTTGAGTTGGAGCCCGCGGAGTATGGACTGAAACCTCCACAAACTGTGAGCTAAATAAATCTTTTTTTCCTTAATTTTGAGTGTCAAGTATTTGTCCCAGCAAAGAGTGAAAAGTAACTATGACAGAAAACATGATTTTTTGAAGTATTGTTACATCTTAGATGTAAATCTTCTGTCTGAGGAATAGCTTGAAAAATTTTTAATATTCTGTAGGTTGTCTGTTCACTCTGTTGGGTTTTTCTTTCACTGTACAGGAGCTTTTTAATTTGACATGATTCCATTTGTTGATTTTCAGTATTGTTTCTCGTGCTATTAGGATTCTGTTTAGAAAGTCCTTACCTATGCCTATGACTTCAAGAATTTTACCGATTTTATCACCCAGCAGATCTTTGATCCATTTGTATTTTAGTGTAGTACATGAGATACATGTATCTAGATTCAGTCGCTTACATGAACATACAATTTTCCTACCACTGTTTAATTAAAGAGGTTCTCTTGCCTTGAGTGTTTATCTTTGGTCCCATGGTCAAAGATCAAATAGCTGAATGTTCCTGGTGTTATTTCTACCTTCTCTTTCTATTTCATTGATCCACATGACTCTTTCTGTTCCAGTATCATGCTGTTTACATCGCAGTGGTTTTGTAATATAACTTCAAACCCAGGATTGTGATACATCTTTGTTTATATTACCCAAATTGCTTTTGCTATTCTGGGTCTCTTCTGGTTCCATATAAATATTAATGTTGTTTTCTTTAGTTTTATGAGGAATTCTATTAGCATTTTGATTGGGAATGCATTCAAACTGTTCTTGGTTCTGCCTATCCAGGAATGGGTATCTTTCCATTTTCTTTTCTTGCTGTCAAAGTCTTGAACTTCCTTGGTTAGGTTAATTTCTAAGTATTTAGATGCTCTTGATAATATTGTGATTGGTATTATTTTCCTAGATTTTTTCTTGGTGACTTAATTATTAGTGTATAGAACACTACTGATTTTTGTGCATTGTTTTATTCCTGCTACACTATTGAATTTGGTTGTTACTGCTAGGAATCTTTGGATGCATTTTTTTTTTTGGGTGCTGTAATTAGAGGATCATGTTTTCTATGAATAATGAAAATTTGATTTTGTCCCTTCCTGTAATTTTTTTTCCTTTATGTTGTCTGATTGTTCAGGTTAGTGTTTTGCAGACTATGTTAAAAAGGAGTGATGAAAAAAATAAATAAAAAGGAGTGATGATAGCAGATATCCTTATCTTTAAAAACTTTTATTCATTTTAATGAGAAAAATAGCAATTAAATAGTTTCAAAAGAGGTTAGTAGGACAGTTACAATAATTAATACATTGTATATTGCTGTCTTCATAGTAACTATTCAGAGGACAAGATGCAGACATGATACCTTGTCTAGACAATATTAGTACAGATCTTTCTTTTCATTGAACTAATAAAAGGTAGCTGTATATCCATCCTATTTTTTTGATTCATCTTATTTTTTTAATAATTTTATTGAGAAACAAATAGCAATAAGACAGTTTCAAAACTGATCAGTAGGACAGTTTCAATAATAAATACATTGTACATTGTTGTCTCAGTGGTTTTTCATTGTACAAGATGCAGATATGACATCCCATCCACTATCCTAACTATTTTGGAAGATATCCTTATCTTGTCCCTGACATTAAATGGAAAGCTTTCAATTTTCCACATTTAGTATGATGTTGGGCATTGGTTTTCCATAAATGGCTGTTATCTGGGGTAAGGTCCTTCTATAGCAATTTTCTTCAACTTTACTTTTATATCATGAGTGGATGTTGCATTTGGTCAAAGACTTTTTATGGGTTTATTGAGATAATCACATGACTATTGCCTTGACAAATTTCATTTATTAATTTGCATATGCTATTTATTGATTTGCATACAACATCCTTGTATCCTTGGGATTAAGCCTGTCATGGTATATGATCTTTTCAATGATTTGTTCCATTCTATTTGCCAGTATATTGTTAAGGAGTTTTTCGTCTTGATTCATTGCAAAGATTGGTTTATAGTTTTCTTTTTTTCCCATAATTTTATTGA
>NW_004524578.1:30529812-30582446 GCF_000260255.1 Octodon degus
ACATCATCGATCACTTTCTTCTTTGGCCCCATAATCTCCTTGATCAGAAAATTTGGGACACTACTGAGTTACATGACGTTACAGTACAAGTTCTCATATGTCCTGAGTCTTAATTGACCTGGGAGGACTAGGGCCAAAATGTTGGCTTTCCTTGCAGCCCTTCTTTTAATCTAATTTTGGTCTGCAAACATAGGTTGTTAACCATCCAGAAGACAAGCTTATTGTTATTACCATATGACTTAGGCTGTTAAGGTTAACCTCACTATCTGTCTGCATATCGAACATCTTAGGAATAATATGGAACAGGTATTTTTCATCAGGTATTGATATGTTGAACTTTAAGTCCCTACAGACTATGATAAAAAATCATTTAAAAATTAGAATATATTTTAAAAATAGGCATAAAGAATTATGTACTTCTTATGTTTACACATAAGTCCTATAGTTTTCTTTTGCATTGGATATTTGTCTGTTTTTGATTTCAAGGTAATGCTAGTTTCCAGGAATCATTTTATAAGTACTATTTCTGCCTTCATTTCATTCATGGTTTTGAGGCATATTGGTGTTATATATTCCCTGAAATTTTTGTAGAATTCAGCAGTCAATTCATCAGGCCTTGAGCTTTTATTAGCTGGTTCGGTTTTTATTACTGTTTTAATTTTATTGCCGGTTATTGGTTTATTTGATATTTAAAAATCTTCTTGGTTAAGATTTAGTAACTCATACATATGTATGAATCTCTTCATTTATTCTGATTTTGCCAATTGTTTTGGCATATAGGTTTGTGAAGTAGTTGCATATTATTTTCTGGATCTTAACAGTATTGTGGCAGCAAATAAATATATGAAAAAAATGCTCAACATCTTTTATGGCTGTGTCAAGGTATCCCCCAAAGAATGATGTGATCATAGACAGGACTTTTCAGAGGTGGCCGGATATAGAGTGGGTGGTGCTGGGATTAGGGATTGATTCTAAGATTGATTTGCAATGCAATGCTAGTATTAAAGCTGCTCCATTCTGGTTTGAGTGCTCTCCTCTCTAAGAGTGGATAGACTGGACTGTATATACAGGAAAGAAGGAGAGCTGCTGCTGTCGTGGCTGCTTTGTCACTTTTCTGCATGCTAACTTTATGCCCTCTGCTTGCCATGAACTTCTTCTCTTCTGCCATGTCACCCTGCCTTGCAACCACCCAACTATAAACTGAAACCTCTACAAACTGTGGACAGCAATAACCTTTCCTCCTCCAACGAAGATAGATAGGCAGTGTCCATTGTGATTTCACCATTTTCATTTCTTTTTTTTTTTTTTTTAATTATTTATTTATTTATTTATTTGAGAGAGAGAGAGAGAGAGAGAGAGAGAGAGAGAGAGAGAGAGAGAGAGAGAGAGAGAGAGAGAGAGAGAGAGGGGTGTGTGTGTGGCCAGCTCAGCCCACCAGGGGGCGGGGCTGGCTGGCATGTGGTGCTGGGGGATTGAACCGCGGTCCCTGATGCTTTGCTAAGCTTGTTCTAAGTAGGTGCCCTAGACCACTGAGCCATCTCTCCAGCCCCAACCATTTTCATTTCTAATGACATTTTATGTTTTGTTTTGTTCGTAACATGGGATTGAACTCAGACCCTTGAACTTGCCAGGGACGTGCTTATTCCACTGAGCCATCTCCCCAGCCTGACATTTTATCTTTTATCTTTTTCTTTTTTAAGCTCAGATAAGCTAAGCATTTGTCTGTTTTGTTTATTCTTCCAAAGAACCAGTAGTTTTAGTCATTGATTCTTTGTACCATTTTTTAATTCTACATTTCATTGATTTTGTTATTATTATAATCTCATTCCTTGCATTAGGTCTGGATTTGTTCTTGTTTTTCTAAGACCTTGGAGTACATCATTAAGGTTTTTTTTATTTAGGCTCTGTCTGTCTGTCTCTCTGTCTGTAAGCATTCACGGCTATAAACTTTCCTCACCGGACTATTTAATTAGTTTTGGTATTTTGTAATGGCATTATCATTTAATTCTAGGAACTTCCTTATTTCTTTCTTAATTTCTTCTTCCCATTGATTACTCAAGAGTGTGTTGTTTAAGTTCCACACATTTGCATAATTTCTGTGGTTTCATTTTCTATTGATTTCTCATTTCACTGCACTATGACTTGATAATATGGTAACATCTTGATTCTTTGGCAGTTACTTAAGCATACTTCATTAGCTAGTATGTGGTCTATTTTGGAGAAAGTCCTAAGCTATAGAGCCAGCTATGATTTACTAATTTGGCTGCTCTTTTTCTCCCCTACATAGGGTGATGGAGGAGGTCAGTGCTGGGGGAAGAAGCAGTGCTACTAAAGGGAAAATTCATTTAGAATTTTCACCAACAAGTCACATTTTCTTTAATACTAAATTTATAAAAGTCCTAAAGATGTGTGATAATTCAGTGCATGACATTTTCCTTGATTTGAGAACATGTAAAATATGATAAAGTCTTTAACTGAGTCAGGTAGGAGGAGGTGAGTAGTCCTAGCTGAGAAATAGGAGAAAACATTGGAAAAAGCATTTTGTGTCTCTGTTTCCAGGTCTGGAAAATCACTGCATTGATTTAAACTTTCAACAATTAATTGAAAAGTACTTCACCCCCCAAATTTTATGTAATTGACAAATAATTATATTTGTGGGTTATGATATGATATTTAAAAACGTGCATACAATTTGCATCAAAGGCTAATTAGCACATCTATCATCTCACATATTTATCATTTCTTTGGGATGAGAACATTTAAAATCCTCTTTTTAGCTGCCATGAAATACATAATACATTATTACTAACTAGTCACCATGCCCTGCAGTAGAACTCGAGAACTTATTCCTCCAAAGTAAGCCCTTTATGCATTGACTAATGCTTTACCTTTCAATATCTGCCTTTCCCTTCAGAACACCCACCTCCTCCACAAATACACCCCAAAAAATTGATACCAGTATATTGAAGAGACACCTGCACCACCATGTTTAGTGCAATACTATTCCCAGTAGCTATGATACAGAATCAGCCCATCAATGCACAAATGGATTTGAAGGATTTTTTTTTTGGGGGGGCTGGGTCAGGATGCCTTCAGGACAGGTCTGGCAAAGCTTGAGGATCTGGGGATCAAACCACAGCATCCTGAGCCTGACTGCTTTGCTTAAGCAATCACTTAAATAGATGAGCTAAGAGGCAGGTCCTCATCACAAATGGATTTGAAAAATGTAGTTCATAGCACACAATGGGATAATACGGATTTCTGTAATCAGTGAAAACAGCTAAACCCAGAAGACTTTGAAGTCAGATACAGAGAGATGAATAATGTATGATATAATTTACATGCAGAATCTAAATAAAGTAAAATTTGCAGAAGTAGGAGGTAGAACAGTGACAGCTACTACATAATGCAGGTTATTAAAGATTTGTGTGAGTAAATATACTTGAAGTGCTAAATACAGAGATTTGGACATGTATGCTACTCTTCTATAGAGTTACAAACAGGAGCTGAGAGAACCACTTCATTCAGCTCTAAACATCACACCACTTAATGTTTATCCAGGTTTAAACTCAGGAGGTCTCACAGATTGCTGACATCAGTAAAGAGAGACAGTAGGAGAAACCTACGACCACCCAACCCTATAAATACTCAAAGCCTGGATTACAAAGGTCATTTTGCATGCTTTGCCCTTCTGTGTACTGCTGCTGCTGCCTGGTGATCTTCAATAAATGTATGTACTTACCATGAGGTGTATGCTTGCCAATTCTTTCCTTGCCATATGCAAGAACCTGGACAATTTTGGTTTATTCAAATGTAACAGCCTTGATAGTTCTCTTCCTTGTCCTTGCTCTCTTTCCTTCACTAATAAAGTTATGCTACTGATTAGTCACTTATGAATTCAATGTGTGGATTCATCTTGTGGCTTTTGATGGTTCCAAGAGATTAGGGAGGCATTGCATAAACTATGTCACCAAGTATAGGAATATGGACAACACATACTTAATAATTCTTAAATTCTCGCTTGAGTTGAAGATGCGTTAACATGTCACAGTTGGGAAAGGAGTAGATTAACTCTGATTGCAAAAATAGACAGCCATTAAGAGCACTGTGGACACCTGGATAGACATTTTCAAAGTTTCTATCTTCTGCTCTCTCCTGCTCATTCTGTCCCAGAAGTTGGTCACGGAGGAAGTTTCTAAGCCTGGTGTTCAGCTAAGAGAAATGGAAGTGCTGGCTGGAGATAAAGCAATTCAGCTCAACTCAACAGGTACAAGTTCCAAAGCTGATCCCTTAGGAGCAAAACCTGTGAATAAGTAATTCAAGTATTTCAATGGGCATCATGGTCTAATAATTAAAAGCATATTTAGTTTTATCTTTATGCCCTTTAATACTAAGCTTAAGCTAAAATCCTCTCTACAAAGTTTTGTTCCAGCCTTTGATTTGAGCTAGGTGCTTTGGTGATTAGAGCATATACACCTAAAACTGTGAAAATAATGTTAAAGATTCTTCAAAGTTAGAGACTTTACTCATTTTAATATATGCCATATTTAGAATAATATCTGACATATAGGAAGTTTTCAGTAAGTTCTGGGTGTGGTTAGAATAAAATCAATTTAAAAATAGCAGCATTGAATTGAAGGTTTTATTTTCTAAAGACTATTGTCTGTCTATGTGAACAATAAGAGCAATAACAAGTATATTCTTCCAATTAGCTGGACTTTTTTCTTGGTGCCTTAAAAGTACCTTATAAATATTAGTGGATATGTTTCTTATTCTACTATAGTTAAAATACTAAATTCTGATTTTATTTCACCTTATAGAAGGACGTGCAGTTCTTTTATAATCTAAACCACCAAAGTGAGACATGTTAAATAATTCAAAATAAAAATTCTAGTTTCCATCTTCATGCATCTCCTGGGATTTCCTTTGTTCACCCAGTCCCCTGCTAAAGACATCAAATATTCAAATGCATAGTCTGTGACTTGGTGACCCTGAACTTCTTGGTGGCCTGGAATGAACATGGAATGTTCTTTTTTAACATTTGGAGCCCAGTCAGAGATTAGTTTTCCTGCAGTGTGATCCTCTGATGCTAGTGAAGGGGGAAATGAGAAACAGGACCAGACTACTTCAGTCTACCCCCTTCTAGTACAGAGTCTGGGAGCGTTACAGAAGTGGGACTGGTCAGTGAGTTGCTCTCCGCTAAACCACTTCATCCCAGTTACTAAAACATTTTACTCATTAGAGTTCTGAACCTGAAGAACACGTCATTGAGATGATGAGCAGTTTAGAGTCCAAATAGCTATGTTTCTCCCATCAGGCAACAAGAACCCAATTAGCTCAATTCAGGAAGGTATAAGTTTGCAAGTTAAACCCTTAGTAAGTGGGGTGAGGGTTGACTTGCTTGTGTTCCCTTATGCTCTGAAACTCACAGAGACTGAACTTTTGATACAGAGAGTTACGCCAGCCCACTGAAAATCTTTTGGTTGCCTGCTTCCTGGTCTATGACTTCTCCACATAGTTAGTTCTACTCCAACTTATTCGAAAGGAACATCTGTTGGATCATTTGGTGTGATGTCTATGTATGTTGAAATTTGGCCCTGACAGGTCAATGTAAAGGAACCTGAGAGGGAGAGCTGGGTCATGTGCTTGATGTCTCTTAAGTACAGGAACAGATTTGTGAGGATTATTCAAGACAATGACTTCAAGATGAAACTAGGCCACAGAGTTAGCCAGAGGCACTGCAAATTCTTCATGGCTCAGTCCTCTGGGTCTCCTGTCACTGTGTTTGCCAATAATGCATTTTACTTCCATGTGGCCTCTTCAGTTATCCTTGACACTTTCTAAAGCCATATGTGTTTCACTAGACACCATCCTGTTCTTTAACTGGAAGAAGAGCCCAATTCAAATCTCTCTTTGAATCTGTATCACTTGAATCGCAGCCACAGTTCAGGATAGCTGACTCATGAATATCTCCTGCTAAGGAAGAATGGGGGTAATCAGAGGTAATTAGATCCACAGTAATCCTCAGACTTTATCCATGTGTGAAATGCCTTTTAAATCTGAGTGTTTTGACCAGACTGGTAATATAGAGCAAGATCAACTGATGAAGCTGATCCCCTTTCTTTTTTCTAACTGCCACTTTTTCAGTGTGGTACTAATGGTACAGATGGCATAAAAAGTAGATGGAAAAAGAGAAAGAAAAAGAAAAATACTTTCTTAGAAAGGTAAATCC
The DNA here is from genome assembly GCF_000260255.1 of Octodon degus. Classification (NCBI taxonomy): domain Eukaryota; kingdom Metazoa; phylum Chordata; class Mammalia; order Rodentia; family Octodontidae; genus Octodon; species Octodon degus. Next base: position 30,536,045 of record NW_004524578.1, read on the forward strand.
AAAGTCAGTAAAAAAAAAAAAAGTGGGACTGGAGGGCTGGCAAGAGAGCTCCAAATGTCTGCTTTGGCAAGCATAGGGACCAGGATTCAATCCCTGGTCCCGCATGCCACACTGGCCCTGCCCCCTTGCACTAAGCCAGCAACAGCGTCCAGGCCTGGTGGCACACACCTGTAATCCCAGGGTTGGGGAGGCTGAAAACAATAGGATCACCATGAGTCTGATTTGTGTAGTGAGAACCTGTACCAAATGCACAAATAAAAAAAAGGGGGAACTGGAAATTTCAGTAATACTATGGTGTTGGTTAAACATATGAATGGTTGCTTAAGTTGCAAAGAGCTAACTGTGAACATCTTCTTTAAAAAGGCCTCACCCTCGTGGCATGATTCTCCATCAGTCCCCAGCAGACCTTGCTTTGGAATATCTCCTAATGTGCCTCTCATACTTCTATTCCCTGGGTTTATGGGACAATGCAAAAACATCCAGGTACCTAATAAGGAACAGAAGGGACTAGAGGTAATGTTTCACTATTGAAGTGCTACCGTAGCCATCCTCTCTTCTATGAAGACCCTAAGCAGAACCCTCTCCATCTACCTAAGTGATATCCCGTGAATGGTTAGATTCCAGTGTACAGAACACTTTCTAAATATGAAAAAATTCCTGTTAGAATAAAGACAGCCACCACACAGATGGCTTCTTGATCTGTACCTACTAGGGGTCTAACTATTAGGCACATCACAGACATTCTTTCAATCAATTATTACCCTGAAACTTTTCCTCACCAGAAAACTTTGACAGCTCATTCGTAATATATAGATGAGGACAGTGAAGAACAGAGAGATTAAGTCACTAGTCCAAGGCAAACCATTATCCAGTGGTGGAACCTGGGGCTGAAGTCAGGTCTGCATGTGAGCTACTTGAAGCCAGAGTATTTCATTCACAGATGTATTATGTGCCCAAAGGAAGGCCTTGGAGGTGGTAGATTTTCAGTGGATATTGTTGAATCATGACCTTAGTGGGAGATCCATTGCATGTACCCTTAACCACTGTTCTGTACTGACTTTCATTGGATTCCTCATTTCTGTCTGTCACCTGCCTCTCAGACCCCTCATCTTTCACAGGTCATTGGCTGTAAGCCTCTGGCAGGTAGCTGTAGAAAGTTACATCTCAGGGCCTCTGACCCACTGAAGGAATCAGCAGTTATCAGGAAGTTGTTTCCTGAGTATGCAACCTTTCTTCCCTTTATTTCCTTTCTTCTTCCTTCTCCTTCTCCTTCCTACACAGACTTTTTAAGAATCCCTACCATGTGTGCCAGTCACTAGGGATTTCCTTGAACAAAGCTGATAAAGTCCCTGTCCTAAAAGTAAATTATTGATTAAAAGAGAGGCATGGTAAGCAGAGGGTCTGGGTTCAATTCCCGGCACCACATGCCATGCCAGGCATGCTGAGTCAGCCACCAACTCTGGACGTGGTACAATGCTTTTTAATTTGGAGAAGATGCTAAGGAGGGGAATATCTGAGTCAATTGGAACATCCAGTTTAGTTTTTCAGGAATTGTCACATTGATTTTCATAGTGGTTGCACTGGTCTACACTCCCACCAAGAGTGGAGAGGAGTTCCTTTTTCCCCCAAAGCCCCACCAGCATTTGTTTTAGGTTGATTTCTTGATAACATCCATTTCTGGAAAGAGATGGAATGAATCTCAGCATTGTTTGGATTTTGAAAATTGAACAGCAATGTTGAACAGTTTTTTTGTATATTTATTTGTCTTTTCTATTTCTTCATCTGAGAAATGTCTATTCATTTTAGATGTCCATTATGGATTGGATCTTTAAATTTGCGTGTGTGTGTGGGGGTCTAATTTTGAGTTCTTTGCATATTCTACATATCAATTCTTTGTTTGAAGAACTCTGGCATTCCCCCCCCCCCATTCTATGAGTTGTTTCTTCCCTCTTGTTTCTTTTGCTGCACAAAAACTTCTTGGTAAGATGAGATCCCAGCTGCTAATTCTTTGTGGTATTTCCTGTATGATTGGGGTTTTGTTCATGAAGTCTTGGTCTGCTGAGCTATCTCGCCAGCCCTGAGATCATATTCTTAAGTGAAATAAATGAGATTATTTAAGTGTCATGCTCTTTCAGTGTAAACAAGGACCAAAATATGCAATGGGTATTTGGAAATGGGAAGAAAATGTTCAGATGAGGAGAGGACCGAGGGAGGGTGGAAGGGAAAAGGAAAGACAGGACAAGAAAATAATAGAAGAAAACAATGCAAAGAAAGCCGAGAGTTGGAGGGGAGGGACATAGGAAAAAAAAAGAAGCAAGATATAACATGTTTAAGTACAAATTCCCTCTGATAAATGTTATCATTATGCATATCTAAAATGTACAAATAAAATAAAAGCAAATTTAAAAAATAAAAATAATAAAATAGAGGCATAGTAAGTGTCTTGACAAGGAGGTTCAGGGTGTTACACAGTCATGTAACAAATATAACAACACAAACTACCAAACCACATTTTATTCTTTGAGGTCAGGGAAGGCTTCATTGCAAATCTGAGCATTAAGACAAAATGAAGGATGAGCTCTCAGTTAGCCTGGGATCCTTAGATATCCCTGTTTGAGAAGCATTTAAGAAACACAGGAATCAAGATTATTTTAATAGTAGTACTAGAAGTTGTTTGCTTTGTCCATCTTGATTCAATTAGAAGTGTGCAGTGGGTGGTCAAGAGGGTCCATGACAAGAGATTTCACTACAGAGCGACCAGAAGAAGCAGAGTGGAAAATCTGTCTTCCAGCAAGCCAGACACTGGAAAGATCTGCAGAGTATAAATCAGTGCCACTTGTCTTACTTGTGTGGTTTCGGTTTTAGAAAGTATGGTTATTTTCCATAAAGTATGCAAAAGTATAATTAATTTCATTATTTTTCAATTAATTAGATATTTAAAAATTTCCCAGTTTTAATTTATACTGTATAAATAATAAATAAATATATTCTATTTTTTTTTAATTAGTGCGGAGGTCCAGAGTCCAAAAATGTTGAGAATTGCTGAGATAAGCAAAGAGGAAGAGGGTGTGTTTTAAATTGAACACACACACAAAGATGGACAGAGACAGAGACACAGACAGAGAGATAGACAGAGAGATAAACAGAACTACAGAGACAAGGAGAGACAGAGACAAAAATCAACAGAGACATAGACAAAGATGGAGACAAAGAAGGAGAGAGAGAGAGAGAGAGACAGAGAGAGAGAGAGAGAGAGAGAGAGAGAGAGAGAGAGAGAGAGAGAGAGAGAAAGAATGAATGGGTTGTTGAGGAAACTTGGTAAGCCCTGGGTGTGTAAGTAGTCTTGGATAGAAGAGGATAGATTTAAGTGATATAGCAGGAAAATCTAGAGGACTTGATGTTTGGAAATCAATAGGGAGGAGATTTGTTGTCAAAGGAGATGACTTCTTTCTTGACTTTCTAATCACTCTACTTGTTTGTAAATCCTAGTGTCGTTCTACTAGTTCTGAGTGTTAGTGAGTTATTGAAACCTATAAACTAGAATTTTGTTATCACTAAAAAAATTAGAAATAAGTACCACAATCTCATGATAGTTGAAAAAAATGACTTTTAAAATGTTAAGGTACCTAACACAATAACAAAAATATCAAAATTATTTGTAACTTTTTATTTCCTTTAACAATGCCTTAAATTCGTGTTCTTCCTGTCCATTTTTAGATGGAGGAGAGAAGTTAGCAGTGTGTGACAGAAAACCTGATATTCTTGGGAGGGAAGATAGTAGTAGTCAGTTTTACATTAGTTTAAGGAAATATCTGAAGCAATTAACTTATTAAAAGCAAAAGTTTATTAGCTCATGGTTTTCAAGCTTTTAGTCTAAGATTGCTGGCTCCATGGTATTGGACCTCTGGTAGAGGCAACACCCACCAATGGCAAGGAATGTGTGCTGGAGTAGATGGATCACACTGTAAGCTAAAGAGCAGAGAAAAAACATAGGTACATGCTTCAGTGTGAGGCCCTTTCTTGTGGCGGAGACAAAATATCCAACTTAAAAGAGGGAGGTTTATTTTGGCTCCCTTTTTTTTTTTTTTAAATGGATTTAGTTTGTGATTGGCTGGATCCAGGCAGAAAGGGCACAGTGGCAGGCCACAGTGGAGGAGAGTTTCTCACACCATGGTGACCAGGAAGCAGAGAGAGGAAGGAAGAACTGAGGAGAAAGCTAGGCCTTTCTGGGTCATGCCCCCATGACCCATATTTTCCATCTAGACTCTATGTCCTAATAGTAGATTCAACTCTGAACTTTTCACTAATAAGTATAGCACCCCACCATTTAATCAATTTCTAAAAGCTACGCTTCTGAGCACATTTTAGAAGTCTTTAAAGGACATTCTAGATTTAAATCCCATCATCTCCAATGACCTAAGGACCACTCAAAGGTTTTGTTATCTCCCAATAACACCCCAGGTTCCAAGCCTTTAACACATGGGCTTTGGGGGGATACCCATATTCAAACCACAGCAGTGGCTCTACACAACTTCCAGAGATGCCAGTTGTGATTCTCCCATGTTACCAAGGGACTGGGGTGTGCAAATGCTCTTTGTCTCTGTCTCTGTCTCTGTCTCTGTCTCTGTCTCTCCCTCTCCCTCTCCCTCCCCCTCTCCCTCTCTCTCTCTCTCTCCATCCCTCCCTCTCTCCCTCTCCCTCTCTCCTTCTCTCCCTCTCTCCCTCTCCTTCTCTCTCACACATTTTTGGGGCTTTTCTGTTATTTATTTTCAGTTCTTATCATTTTATCTTGCTCTCCCTGTTCTTAATCCACAGTCTGAATCCTGCTACTGTGTCTGGTCACCTTTTGTTGTGCTCCCTGTTCTTCCAACAGCTTGCCATGGTCCTTAACTTCAAAGGACACTCTTCCCCAACAACAAATACCTACTGAAAAATAATAAAGGAAGATTTTAAAATGACTGTGCTTAAAATCCTGTAGTCTTTATAGAAAATCATGAGTGGCATCTGAGCACTATTTCTTGTACCTTTTAGAGAGCTATTCACAAATGCCTCGATGTGTGATTTTAGGGTTGTATTCTTCTGGGGGCTGATAGGAAGAGAAGATAAAGAGCTCAGTGGTCATAGGACCATGGGAACGTCTTGCCCTGTGTCAAGTGCACCTTAGAGTAGAAGAGTGGAGGTCAGGAGTTGAGCAGAGGAGAGCTTGGGATTGCAGTCCACCCTGTGACAATGAGCTTGGTCTACCCGTGGGTTCCAAGTTCATACGCAGTCTACATTTGAACAGAGCCCATTGTTTACCACTTGAGAGGAAAATCAGAGGAAATAAGCAATGAGTCAGCCAGGCATTTGATTCAAAAGGAATTTTTCTCAGGGTTTCAGAGAGATCTAAACAAAAGCAGAAGTTTGGAGAAGACAGAGAGGATAAGATAAGGCATTGCTCCTGGATAATAATTACACATTTGCCTTTGTTGGAAGACTTTATCTTTGGCCTGTGAGTTCCAACCTGGTATTCTAATGCAATAGAGAAGCTAATTTGGGGAAGTTGGGGAAGAGCTTCCACTCTGGGGAGAGATTGGAAGATCTAATCTAAAATACACTGGAGTAATTGGTCTTCTTCCTTTCCCCCACTTAAAAGATATTTATAAAAACAAAAAAAAAAATCCTTGTTCAAAGAGATGGAGGAAGAGAGAGAGAGAGAGAGAGAGAGAGAGAGAGAGAGAGAGAGAGAGAGAGAGAGAGAGGACGAGGACAGTGGTATTTATCATTTTTCTAGTCTAGCAATTGATCAGCAAATAACACAAACTTAAAATTGTATGGGAGTAGGGCTGTGTGACTTCATTGCTTGATCCGCAGCTGCTCTGCCGGACATTCCATTTTCCTAAGACTGCTCTCAGTGTAGGTCTGGTCTTTCCATTGTGTCATTTTAGTTGGGAAAAATGCATGGCCGTGGTATGAATTCCACGGAAAGGAAGGGAGTCATTTGCTGTCCATGGCAAGGACTCAGCTATGTTCTACTGAAAGCTCCAGTTTGCAATTTAAACTTGGGATAGTTTTTTTCTCTAGAAAAAAATTTCACCGATTTTTTTTTCTTTTTTTTTTTTTTTCAATGTTGAGAGCAGTAATTTTATTTTATCTTATTTTTTGGTTGCTATTTTATCTATTTTTCCTTTTAATGAGAAAAAAGATAAAATAACAATGCAACAGTGTCAAGACAGGTTAGTATGACCGTTACAATAATTAATACATTGCATATTGTTGTCTTCCTAGTAGTTATTCAGAGGACAAGATGGAGACATGATATCTTGTCTAAACAATATTAGTATAAACCTTTCCTCTCATTGAACTAAGAGAAAGTAGCTGTATATCTAACTCTCCTGTATATACACATATATTTTTTTGCACGCACGCACACGCACACACACACACACACACACACACACACACACTAAAACAAAACAAAAAAATGTTCCTTTATTTATATCCCCCTTTTTGTTTTGTTTGCTCAGAGATGGGTGTTCCATTGTTGTTAGAGAAGCTGTACTTGGAGAAAGAAGTCGTTGAAGGACTTTTTTGTTCTTGATGCCAGACCAAAGATAAGATTGTAGGTATTTGAATTCAGCAAAATAACCCAATATAGCCTAGTAGTCCATAATAGTAATGGGTTGTCAGCATATCTGGCAATTGTGTGAAATCGGTGACGTGAGCCTTTTACAGCTCACCATATTACTATAGCTTTACTTTTATGCCTCGTGGTTCAACTTTTCTGCTGGATGGTTAAGACCAAGTTAAAGCAAGGCCTATACAACTCAAAATGTAACATTTGTTATCTGACAAGGTCAGTCAAATCCCCTCAGGATTTACCCTGAAACCATGTATAGCACCTTATGGGGTTTTTGTCATTGTCAGCCATCTGTATGAGTTTGGCCATTGCTTGACCATTTTGCGCTCTGTGAAAGCCTGAGAGAATTTTTCTCTCCATGTGACTCTTCTTAGACACACTATACATCATTGATTACTTTCCTCTCTGGCCCCATAATCTCTATGATCAGAAAATTTGGGATACCACTGAGTTACAGGTTGTCAGAGCAGAGGTTCTTTTATGTCAAGAGTCCTCACTGACCTTGAAGTGCTAGGGCCAAAATATTAGCTATCTTTGTAGCCCCTCTATTTCTCTAACTTTTGGTGTGTGAGCTTTAGTTGTTAAACATCCAGAAGAGAAGTTTAATGATATTATTGCCCTATAACAGAGGCAGTTGGGCTTAACATCACCATCTGTCTATATATCAAACACCTTAGACATTACATGGAACTGATATTTTCCAGCAACCATAGATATTCTAAACTTGATCACAAAGGAATAAAATGCAGAAATTACAGAAAAATCTGTAGAAAGCAAAAAAAGACCAAAACCTACCTGTACTTTGTAAAAGGTGAAAGATTTATATGATCTGAAGAGAAACCAGAGTATGCCTACTTGTACTTTGACTCCTAGAAATAGCAAACAGCATCCTGCTATATATCTTTTTGATATGTAGAATATTAAAATGATTACTATGTAGTGAACAGAATATTTTCTGAATTCTATTCAGCAACTTTAATTCTTCATCTACAATTTATATCACTGCTTTTATGTCACTATAAATAATGTTGTTCTTCAACATAACTTTAATGGTTCTAAAGTATTCTAAAATAGTTCATATTGAACAGTTTTCCCTACTAGAATGGTTCTTACTGAACTATGATTTAATTTTATTTATCTTTATTTTAATGCATTTGGTACAGGGTCTCATCTCACATAGCTTGGACTCATAGTGATCCTCCTGTTTTCAGCCTCCCCAGAACTGGAATTACTGGTGTGGGCCACCATGTTATATCTTGGTGGATGGTTTTGTGCACCAGGGGTCAGGGCTAGTGCAGCATGTGGTCTTGGAGGATGGAACTCTGGTCCCTGCACTTGCCTATGCAGGAGCTTAGTCTGCTGAGATAGATCTCCAGCTCTTTGAGCTATTATCTAAGTTATATAAATTTATAAAGTAGGATTTGACAATTGGATAAATATATATTTTGTATAATGATCAAATCAAGGAATTACTTTTCTTCCATTACCTAAAACTTAAAAAAAATGATTAACACATAATAATTAGTACGTCAGTGGGGTGCAGAATATTCTGTTATGCATATGCAATGTGTAGTGATCAGATCAAGATAATTAATTCTTCTATCTCCTTAAAATTAGACATTGCCCATAGGAGGTGAAAAGCTAAATGCACAAGTATCCCTTTGTTTCAAGGGACTTAAGGAAAATAACTGAATTCCTGTATTAGTCAACTTTTGTTCACTGTGACAAAATATTTAACAAAAATAATTGAGAGCACAAAAGTTTAATTTGGATTATGGATTCGAAGGCTTCAGTCCATGGTCAGTTGGCTGTGTTACTCTAAGCCTATGAAGAGGCAGAGAAATCATGATAGAGGGGCATGGCTGAGAAAGAAGCTTGCCTTGCCAGAAAGCAGAGAAAAAGGAATAGTGCCAAACAGGACAGGCCTGGAGACAAGACAGAGTCCCTGGAGTTACACCTCTAGAACCCACACCCTTCAAACAGCCTCCCAAATTTCCTTAAATCTCTCAATAAAGCCATCAGATAATAAACCCATCACTAATGAAATAAAGCTTTTATGATCCAATCATATTCTGAACACTTGACATTTGGGGGGACCTTTAAGATCTCAATTATAACCACCTTTTTTTTTCTTGTATTTTAGGGAAGGGTCTACAGGGTGTCCAGGGTTTCGCTACTAGATTGGACTCATAGTGATTCTCCTGTTTACAGCCTCCCAAGTGCTAGGATTACAGGTGCGCACCATCACGCCCAGTCTCAATCACCATCTCAGCATGCCCCAGGGGTGGGGCTGGCACGACAGGCTCAGGGATTGAACCCCTGGCCCCTGTGCCTGCTTGCAGGCACTTTAAACCACTGATCTATTTGGCCGACCCTCACAACAGCTTTCTTGATGAAAGTAATTGTTTAAGAGTAATTTTCCTTTTTCTTCCTTGACTCTTTGTATTCTGAGTGAGTCTGGCTCATAAAACCAACTCTTGAGGCTGATTTATTTTACTTCTTCCTTTCCTACAGTATTATGTAAGAACCCAATATAATTATTTTGGGTTGATTTGTTAGACATTTGGTTAACTCATAAACTAAATATATGTTATAAAGCATGCAAAATGTTATTATACCAGTAATGGTTGTTACATCTTAGTAACAATAAATAGGAGCTGCACAGAGAAATAGTTGAAACTTGACTCCTTTATAATTAGGAGAGCAGCTTAATCATAGTCAGCTTTCCAACCCCAGGTTTCAGAAAGCTAGAGAAATTATTGTCTGACAGTAGGATAGATGAGTTTCCAACTCAAATGGTGGCCATAACCTCACTTTATTGGGGCAAAGAAATATTTTAATGGGATCACTGGCATCTCATTCTGCCTCTGAAGTCAGGGTCACTTCTGTCATTACTCACCCAAGGGGGTGAATGGTTTGCTCATTTGGTTAGCACACAGCTCCTAAGCCAAGAGCACGGGCTTGCAGCCACATGAATCCATGATTCTCTAGCTGCTTCAGAGTCATAGACTTCATTTCTCAACTTTAAATAGCCCTTGTAAAAAACTATATCCATTTTAGAGTTTGAAGATGTATATGGTTAGAAGTGTTATGGGGTCTGAGGTCAGCAGAATTCCCTTCTGATAACCCCTGCTGCTTGCTGCTCCTCCCATGATTATGTTACATGATGAAAAGAAGATTTTCCAGGTGGGAAAAACTAATCCTATGAGTCCTTTAAAAGCAGAAGAGGAAGTCTAACAGATAGGCAATGTAAGAAGGATGCAAGCCAGCATTGTTAGCTTGAGGATGGGGACAATAGAAAGATCTAAGAAAGAAATTAATTCTGCCCTCATCCAATAAGCTTTGAGGACACATCAACCAAGGAGATGACATTTAAGAAATACTTGAATTAGGGGCTGGGGAGATCTAAGCACCCACCTAGCAAGCACCTGCCTAGCAAGCGCAAGGACCTGGGTTCCATCCCTGGTACTGCATATCATGCTGGCCCCAGAGCCAGGCATAGTGGCACCTGCCTGTGATCCCAGCACTTGGGAGGCTGAAATAGGAGGATCATTATGAATCTGAACTGCATAGTGAGACCCTGTGCCAAAACAAAATAAAACAAAACAAAGCAAAACGACCAAACAAGCCAAACCAAACCAAAACAAAAAACCCTAAATGGGAGAGTAAGTCCTATAAAATTTTTAACTGAACTCCTAGATAATAGAAAAACACAATATCAATCAAAGTATTGCAGCCTATAGCATATACACATTATCTTGGTATTTATGGAAAATTTCAAGATTTATGAGAGTAGATCACGAATGACATAAAGATCACAATAGGGCAACAAATGAAGTCAAATATTTGCAGACTGTTATAAAAGATCACTTAACCCTTGGTAGGCAAGACAGAGCAAACTGATGCTTATTTTTTTAAGGTTTTATAGTTTATTAAATTCTCTTGTGAAAAAAAGTCAGAGTCACTGCAGACAGGCACTGCAGAATCTCTACTCCTTGGACTTCTCTGATTTCCAGCTCATTTTTTGACAGCACCAGTGTGAGCCTTTGCGGTGCCCCTGACTTTCTTCACTCTGTTCTTGCGTTCCTTCTACTGTTTTCTTGAGGTCTTTTTCTTCTCACATGGGCCATGTCTTGCAAGTCTATGTTTGGCTCATTTTTCTTCATATAATCCAGGGAATCATAAATCATGCCAAAGCCAGTTGTCTTGCTGCCACCAAAATGGATTCTGAATCCAAACACAAAAGTGAAATCTGGTGTGATCTTGTACATTTTGGGGAGTTTTTGCTGAATTTCTGTTTTAGGTACTGTTGCTTTCCCAGGGTGAAGGACATCAATGACCATTTGTTTCCTTTGAAGAATTTGGTTGGTCATGAACTTGCGGGTTCGGCTAGTTACCGAGTCATTCGTGATGGCAAGGGATGCTCCAACAGCCAGGGAGGAAAAGAGCTAAACATATGCTTAAGAAGTCAGGTAAAATAAACTTTTCTGATGCCAACCATAAAAATAATTGGGGAAATTTAAGTCCATTATGATAAATAAATTAGGGGATTAGGAGATGGAGAAGGCAGTTTGGGATTTTATTTCCTCTTCCACTTCAAATTCTAGAGTGATCATTTCTTATTGAGACTGTGTCTTCAAAGCTCCACCCCAGGAATAGATGGGGCTTCAGTTGCAGGGTTAAAGGCAGATTTTTATTACTCATCAAAGTTTAGAAAGTGAGTTAAGTCAATGGAAGTTCTGCCTAATGGGCAATCTAAATCACAGCCATCTGAGACATCCTTAGGTCAGGGCTGAGAGAAAATCATTATAAGGCTCAGAATTCACAACTTAGAAAGGAATTTTAGGTTTGCTATGCCAGGATAATTTTTGTTATCTCTTGAATTGCTCATTTACAAAATTAGAGCAGTAGCCATTCCTGTCCATTTTATTAACTCAATATAACAAATGAAAAATTTGTCATGATAAATGTCCAATTGAAGCTAGGTGCTAAGAAGTTCGTATTTAATGTCACTTAACACTTTTCTTTTCTGGCAGCTACCCTCTGTAGTTGGCTCATGTGGAACACTACCTGAGGAACTGAACATACGCAAGATAATCAATAAACCAAAGCAACCACTGTTTTTCTGGAGGTTTGCAGCAATGGAAATAATCTTGTGACTAGAGTGTGTCATCTGGTCACAAACCTGGGGCCTTCAACCTTTTTTGAGGAAGCACTGCAGCCTGAACACCTGTTGTCTGCTTACATAAACTGTTCCAAGTCCTCCAACTTTCCAAATTAAGTCACCTTTCTCAACTCAATCATTCATGTCCGGACTTCATTGACTTGTTATGCAGACAGCAGGTGGAATTCAGTCTGGGATTACTATTTTATCACCATTTCATTTCTTTGCACTCTGTTTACTGTATTTGTTCTAATTTGATGTCTCAAATCAGTTGAAAATGAATATAAACTTTGTATTTTCTTTGAGGAATCATATGATAATGTTTTCTTATTTCAAGAAAACTAATCAGTGTTTCAACAAATGAATTGGCTCAGTTCACTGTCTTGGGTGCTAGACAAAACATAGTTCTTCAGAATAGTGGTACTTTGTTAATGTGACCATAAGAAAGAACTTCTGGGGTTTAAGTGTTTCCTTTAAGGTTGGATAGAGCTGTTGATTTGTTAGGTGAAAATATCAAAATGAAGGTCAGAGATATTTTCTCCCTGTACTACTCTTTTCCTTTGAGAAGGAAAGGGATTTGACAATTTACTTAGATTCCTATCTTTTTTTTAGATTCCTTTTTGTAGAAGGAACATCATATGGAAATAGAGACACTGAGTTATTTCTCATTAAAGTGTTTGTGTGCCCTGGAAAAGCACAGGAGGCCACAGGGTTCTGTGCATTCTTAGGAGTCTTTCGTTTTCACGATGAGTTCACTTGTTGGAACAGGTGGGGTCAAAGATGACCATGGGGAAACCCACAGTGAATTTGGAGGATACCAGCTCAATTCTCTCATGGTTGATTCCTAGGGTTTATCAGAGAGACAGAGGATATGGACCATTGCTAAGCCAAAGGCCAAGAGATTCATGTGTGCATAAAGGGAAACAAAGTGTAAAGGAAGCTGCACATTACATCATTGTGCTATCATTCTACAAATGACTATGAACATAATTCTTCCAACCAGTTGTCTGATGGCACTGTCTGTAAGGAGTCATGGGGTTGTGCAAACTCAAATGTTTGCCTTTATCTTATGTCATCATTGACTCTTTTGCAGAAATCAGGATGTTTTCCTCGACTCAGTCTTGTCTGGCTGAGCGGGTTTCAGTGGGATCAGGAAGTACCATTGTCCTCACTCAAACTGTTCCAGTGGCCCTGGCAGCCATCCTGGTTTCTGCTGCATGAGGTCATGTATTTAGTAGGGTGATGCCTTACTTAAAAGTGCTGAGAAAAGGAGAGACATTTCTACATTTGTACTCCAGAAAAGAAACCAGGGTTTCAGGGTCTAATACACAAGCAGTAGATTTAGCACAAGAGTGTACAACCCCGTGGCCACACTGAATGAAGGTAAATGGTCTTGGGCTGCATTTCAAGTATGTAGTTAATCTATAAAAGTAACAAAATTTTATTTTAAAAACATTTTATCTAAGATTAAAAAAATAAGAGGATAAGAAAGAGAGAGATCTAGAGCAAGTTACTTTATTCCTCTGAAGGATCATCTTTTCTGATTTATATAATCAAGCTGCAAAGAAGATTGCTTGGCATAATGTATGACAGTATTTGCTCAATAAATACCAGTTTCTTTCCATTTCATTCATGACCATCTAGCTTCAGTGTGTTCTAGGAGCTCAAAAGAAGGACAGGTGCCTGTGCTATGTGCAAAAAGAACTTTTCATAGGTGTTTTACTCTGAGCTCTGAGTCCCCTTTTCCTGCCCTATCCTTCAGGGCTAGCAGTCACTGGAATGCCAACTAATACCTGGTGTTCCTAGCCTGATGGGTAGCCTGAGAAATGTGTCAGAATCAAAGCTCCAAGTTATTCATCTTGGGAGTCTGCATATTGTCTGAAAGCAAGTGACTGTTTAAATCATTTTTGGAATTTTTCACTTGAAAAAAAATTATATGAACATTTAGGAAAGCTCTTTAGTGTGCCAAGGTGACATGTCAACACTTCTCTGATCTGCCCACAAAATGTTATGCAGGTGGTGTACCCTTTGAAAGATGAACTTTCAAATATTGTCCTACTTGTTATGAAAGTAGCTGTTTCTGTTCTCAAATCACATGCTTAAATACTAACCCACACCTTTGGAGATGGCACCAGTGATAGGGGCTTTGGGAAGTGATTTATTTCTTGAAAGCAGAGTTGTATGATTGGGATTAATGTCCTTATAAAAGAGACCCCAGAAAGCCATCTCAGCTTTTATTTATTTATTTGTGTGTGTGTGTGTGTGTGTGTGTGTGTGGCCAGCTCAGCCCACCAGGGGGCGGGGCTGGCTGGCATGTGGTGCTGGGGGATTGAACCATGGTCCCTGTGCTTTGCTAAACTTGTTCTAAGTAGGTGCTTTAGACCACTGAGCCATCTTACCAACCCCTCAGCTTTATATCACATGAGGAACCAATGAGAAGACAGGAAGCAAGCTCTCACTAAATACTGCCTCTGCCTATGCCTTGATCTTGGACTTCTAGCCTTCAATCTGCAAAAACGTTTGTTGTCTAAACCACCCAGTTCATGGTATATTTGTTGTAACAGCCTGATTAAGCTAAGACATCATCCAACAACCCACAGCAGAATAAAGGGTACAGATTTTAAATTCTAGTACAAATTAAGTAGACATATAGATTACTTTTCAAAGAGAAAAACGTGTGTGTGTGTGTGTGTGTCTGTTAGTGTGTGTGTGCATGTGTGTAAAAACTTCAATCTTCTGAGTGTTCTCCTTCAGATAGGTTTATCAGTATTCTATTTATTACATTTAGTTTTTCCTTTTATTTCATGCAGCCTTATGAGGAAGGAGGCAGGAGGTTTCCTTTTTAGTCTCCTGACACTATATGACCTGTGACTGTGTACCCACTTAATCCATCTCATCTGGAAGTGTACCTATAGGAGACCAGGTAATGGGCCGGTGTTCTTCTTATTACTCTCCTATGGTCAGCAGAGCAAACAGTTTTCAGGAGTGAGGTCTTTTGCCAAGTCTGATCTCAGACCTGGCTGTGTGCAGATTGTGTCACAGGCTTTGTCCGGATTGTGGTTTGGGGTACTTGGATTGACCATCTTGGTTTTGGCTGGAGAAAGAAGTTCCTATCATAAATACATTCAGTTGCCTCATGTTTTAAAGGTGAAGGCAGACTTGCACAATCTATTTTTTGCCTGGCTCTTGTTTCTGTATACCTGGTTATACTCAGGAATAGGAAGAATTTAACTCTTTATTTATTTTTGTTGTTGCTGTACAGGGTCTCACTAGGCAGCTTGAACTCATAGTGATCCTCCTGTTTTCAGCCTCACTAGTGTTGGAATAACAAGCATGCACCGCCATGTCCAGGCTTGGTCACTGGCTTACTGTGCCTGGTGGCTGGGCTGGCACGGCATGTGTTGCCAGGGATCAAAGCCCAGCCCCTGCACTGTTTCCATTTACATGCAGTACCTGGAGAGTCAAATTCACAGAGATGAAAAGTAGAATGGCTGTTGGTAGGGCTGGGGCAGAGAAATATGGCAACATGAAAGCTCTGGAGATGGATGGTGGCACTGGTTACTCAATAATGAGAATGCACTAGCTGCTCCTGTACTGTACAATTCAGAAATTGTTCAAATGTAATTTCATGTATATCTATTTTGCCACAATTTATTAACAGAAAAAATGAGATAAAAAGCATTAAAGAACAAGTGCTAAAAAATAGCATGCCTTCAAATAGGATATCCGTTACATTTTCATTTAAATCTGTAAATTCTAAATTTGTAAGTAGGCAATGGGTAACACTGTCTATTTATCTGATAGAATAGTCCTTTTCTCTCTTCAGCATCAGAATCCTTTGATCTGCTAGGAGTTTGTTCATGTTCTCCTTAGTTTTTGTAGAAGAAGGAAAAGGCAAAAGACTGACTCTCAAGTCTTTACCATCAGTTTTGTTTTCTCTTTGTCTCCTATCAGACAGGCCATCGACCTTCCAAAAAGCTCTATGAAGTGACTATATTAGAAGCTTTACCTGTTTACGCGTGAAGACGAAATTTTATTTTTCCCCTCGAATGAGCAGCAGCCCATTGTCAGAGTTGGCCTTGGGGTTTTCATGGTTGCACAGTTCACTCCCTGCACCTTACTGCCTCCCACTCTCTTGGTGGGAGTTTCCCAGACTTAGTGTCTGACAGTTGCATGTGGTAAAGGACAAACAGAATGCCCTGAACCCTACCCCAACTGACCCACACAACACAGACTGTAGTCTTAGAATGACCAACACTTATCTACAAAATACCTTGTTAAAATAAAGTTTGAAGAGGGAAAAAGTGAAATGTAAATTTTAAAGGCTTGTGATTACTGATAGTCAGATGAAGTTTCTGGCAAGTCCCTCCAAGAGGCGATGGCTTTGTTGTGTTATGGTCCCTGCAAACCCTCTCTTAGACCAACAAGGAGATCTGGAGCTCCAGGCCACCACTGAACAGCTTCCTCTTGTGTGGAGAAGTGTTTTTGTTTTTCTTTTAAACTGTATTAGATATGTGCACATTTTCTATTTATTTTAATACATATTTTCCATTTGAGATATAGATTGAACTTGAAACCTTTTAATCACCAGCAGTAGCTGATGTTCTGTATTTAGTAAAACAGTTACTCAGATATTTAGAAAACACAAAACGGTTTCAACATTTTCTATATTTCTTTGTGTCTGTCACCCCAGTCTGCTTTGGAGTGAATGTATTTTACTGAGAAACATTTGTGGAAATTGGGCCACAAGTGCTACCACCCCATCAAAACTAATGTTATTAGGTTTATCAACCATCAACACTGATGACTAATATCCAATAGTGTATGAGACTTTCTAAGGAAAGTACAAGAATTAAGAAAGTGTATTTTCTATGGGTATATTATAAATAAGCAGACAGTAAATTAAAACCTGTTGCAAAAATGTTAGTAAAGATAAGTTTTTAGGGTAAATTAAAGACTAAACATGGTCAACTGCAGAAGGCTGTCACTTACAAAGAATTTTATTATACATTCTTTGGGCCAGGTGTGGGTGTGTTAGGATTTCCATTTTGTGTTAGGAAATCTTTGACCACTTCAGTAAGTTCTCCAGTAAGGTTCTTCCTCTCACAAATCCAGAGAGTATAGCTGCACTTTCTAGAATTGAGTTGTTTCCACAACCTTTTTGTCCATAAAATTAATTTAGGGATAACTTACTTACCTAATTTTGGTTTTGCTATTTTCTATGTCTAGCATTCCTGCTCATCTTTACTTTCTCATTCTTTTCCTCTTTCTCCATTCTTGAGGTTCAGTCGTGGAAGAATAATGGAAGGCTTGTCAGCTCCATCTCTGAGACATCTACCTAGAGGTCTGCAAAATGGAAGGCTTAGGTCTCTATAGGGCTTAGTTCTGGGGGAGTATACTGAGAAAAAAAAATCTATGGATTTCTTCCAGGCTTTCTCACATTAGGTAAAGCAGCTTACACTCTGCTGAACTTCTGGTTTTACTACTCTACCCCATGGCAGCTGTAAGGGCTGGGGAAAGGATAAGACCTTTTAGGGTAGTGATATTGCTGATTAAATGAGGTTAAATATGTAAAGGAAATAACATGAAAATATATTAAATACTTAGCAATTATTTCCAATCTCCTATGATAAGATCTTTTCCGGGGAAAAGGATCTCTACATTGTTATAGAGTGCTCTACAGCAGGGGTCTCCAATCTCCTGGCCACAGATCAGTACTGATCCATGGCTTGTTAGGAAACAGGCTGCATAATAAAGAGGTGAGCAGGGGGCAAGCAAGGGAAGCTTCAACTGTACTTACAGCTGATCCCCCTTACTGACATTGCTGCCTGACCTCCTCTTCCTATAAAGTCATCCTAGGCCTTAGAATCTCAGAGTAGCCACCACCCTATTTTAAACTGGATGAAAGGGCTCCAAGGTGCTTACTACTTTGAATTATACTGATTCCCCCTTCTTCCCCAGTGGAATGATTGTTTTCCATTAACTGATCTGTGCGGCCTCAGAGATTGGGACTGCTGTCCTATGGTACGGTAAATTGCTCTTAGAATATACTAAAACCCAGAATATGACCACAGTGCTCTTTCTCTTCTCATCAGGAATGGAAAGTATGTGTCAAAGGTAGAGAAAGGAGATTACTCAGAAGGTAGAGGGAAATGACTCTCATGCAGCAGTACCAGAACCTGCCTTCTTTTCTCTAGCTTCAGTCCCAGGAGGAAGAACTGATGTGAGAGGGAAACTATAGCATGATTTGAACTTTTCTTCTTGAGGAAATATCTCCACTTGTGAATATTTCATTCTTCAGTTTATATTTCAAAGAACTTGGATTTTTGTAGTTCTTGCGTCTGATTCCACTTGGTGCCCTAAAGATTGGAATCTTTGGCCCTAGTGCCAAGACTCACCTTTGCTAGCCTTGTCTCTGATATAGAAAGAGAAAAAAGAGCCAGAGAAGAGTCAGTGAAAAGCAAAACTAATTTTAGTGTAGATTTAGCAAGACGTGGTAGAAGCCATTTGCAGGAGGGGTGGGGACAATTAGAGCTCAGACATAGCCAAATGTGGGGCCATGGTCCTGTTTTATGGTGTAGGTATTCTGTTTTCAGCCCCTGATGGTTGACACTTGATAGATTGGATGCTGTGCTTGTTGGGGGTTTGGTCTTGTGGCTTAATAGGGGAATTTGGGTAGGCATGGTAACCTGCAACCAGAGGGACAGTGTTTCTCATACAGAGGCAGGTATTAAAACTCCAGTCTCTCAGCTTCAAACCACAAAGCTGCTTGAAAACTGCTCACTGCTTTCTGTACCCTCTATAACAGGGATTGGGTCTTTTAAATCTCCTCAGGGGTCCTATCTTGTCCCTACAGTGGGCTCTTTTCCTTGGCTGAGGTGTGACAGGGCAGAAAACCAGGTGAGGCTCAGCTGTGGCACTCAGGCATGGGAATGGTCAGTGAAAAGGAGACCAAAACAGGGCACCGTGGCTGTGGCTCTTCTAGCTCTTCCTAGTTCTGTTCAGTGCATTGTTTGCTCTAAGGACTCTTGGAAAGTGGTACCATTATTTTTAGTAAAATGACTTTTTATTTCAAAACTCTCAGAGTAAAAACAATATAAAATTCATATTTGAACTTGACAGTTTCAGACAAAGACACACTCAGCACAACAGTTTCTAATCAGACTATCACGTGGAATAAATTGGAATTACATGCCACATAACCCCGTGTTCTGCTTCGCCTGTGTGCACCAGCCCAAAGGGTAAATGATAGCATCTTTTAAGACATTGTGATTTGTTGTCAACATGCACTGTTTGGACATATCTTCAAATACTTTTCTTTTTATTTTACTATCATTACTTTATTTTCAAGTATGTATGGGGAGCAACATGACCATGAACCCACAAAAGTGGAAGAGTTGGAAATGAATCTGTACAGGAGAAATAACTTACCTTCTACAAAATGTGCGCCTCCACAATCACGTCTCTTTTTTTTGTTCTATGTGTGAGAATAACACGCCTTCAGGTGTTACACTTTATTTATACACCACTTTATGCTTCTAAATGGAATGATTGTTTATTTGCTATATAAATCTGCTTGATTTTTTAAGCAGTTCTACTTTGCTATCTGTGATAATTATTTAAAATTGTCATGCTGGGATGGATCACATTATCTTTTCCTATTAAATTTGCTACAACATTGTATTTAGCAGTTTTAATTATTGAGCAAGTTTTCTAGAATGAATTAAAAATTTAAGTGAGTTATGCTTTTTGCATAGTGAAGATTACAAGTTCACCTATTAAAGGAATAATATTCAGTTTACGTAAAGGAAAGTGGTGAAAGAGCAGATCCAGAATATAAAGAAGCCAAGATCTTTGTTTAAACTTTAAGAATCTGTGGGATACATCTTTTGAACATCATTCATGAATAGAGCAGATAGCATAAATAAAAACTAGAGTTTATGGAATCAGAAAACAGCCATAAAACAACAACAACAACAAAACAAGGGCAGCATAATCTTGGATTCTAAGTTATTTTACAAAGTTAAAATGATTAAGAAGAGTTTAATATCATAGAACAGTGAAATGTACACCCATGTTTATATCAGCACAATTTGTTATAGATAAATCTTGGAAAGAGCCCAAATGCTCATCAACCAAGGACTGGATAAAAAAGATGTGACATTTTGGTACAATGGAATAATACTCAAAAAGAAAGAATGATCTTGAGATTTTTTTTATACATAAATGGATACAACTTGACGCAATATTCATAAATGAAATAAATCAGTTTCACAGTGTAAACAGCATATTGTATCCCTAGTGTAAGAAGCTGAAAGAGTAAATAAAATCTAAAATATACAATAGATATTGGGAAATGAGAAGAAACTATTCAAAAGAAAAGAGAAACTAGGATGGGTTAAATAAGAAAAGAAGGGAAATGTAAAAGTAAATATATATATATGTATATAAGTTAATATAGCTATATTACTAATTTCTCTTGGTTCACTGAAATGAAAGGTTTGTGCTTGTATTGTTTGATCAATTTTTCATGCCTACATTTTAAAATCTGAGCAACTACTTTGAAGATAACAATAAGCAACATACTAACCATTGTTATTCTCCTGCCATCTTGGTGTTTTTGTTTTTATTTTTTGTTTTGCTTTTGTTTTTTGGCCAGCTCAGCCCACTTGAAGGGTGGGGCTGGCATGGCATGTGGTGCTAGTGATTGAACTGCCCCAAACCAGCGGGTCAGTCAATGAAGGTCACCTGGGGGAGTAGCAGGGAATTGAAGAGGGGACAAAGGACAGGAGACGCAAAGAATGGAGACAAGACAGGATTCTGGTCAAGTCTCGTTTATTCAGGGGAGGTGCTGGGTATATATAGTGGAGGCATAGGGAAATGACGTTGGTGGGTAAAAGGCGCGAGTAACTAGGCAACCGGATTATGACAGGAAGTCCTACCTCCTGGGCATAGCAGGAGACTTATGGGAAATAGGCGGGGTGAGAAGGACCATAAATTTAACTCAGCAGGGGAATAGAATGGATACCGGTTAATGGCCTCCCACATCGAACCTCAGTCCCCTGGACCTGTCTAAGTTTGCCTAAGCATGCACTTTAGACTGCTGAGCTATCTTGCTGGCCCTACCATCTTGTTTTGAAATTTTGTATCTTTGTTTTTATTCTCTTTAAAATAAAATATAGGAAGAAGGGAAGATAGCTTAGTAGAATAAGCACCTGCCTGGCAAGCACAAGGTCCTGAGTTCAACCTCTAGTGCCACAAAGAAAAAAGAAAAAAGATGTGGTATTTAAGGGGCCAGGGAGATAGCTGGGGCAGGAGAGATAGCTCAGTAGAATAAGCATTTGCCTGACAAGCACAGAGTTCTGAGTTCAATTTCTGATACCGCGAAAAGAAAAAAATAAATAAAAATAGAATAAAGTAAATACAATAATGGAAATGAAAATAGTATGACACTGGCACACAAAGAGATAGGCTGATCCATGGGACAAAACAGGATGAAGTAACAGCCCCAGTCTTCTTCATCCATCTTATCTTCAACAAAAGTTTCAGAAACATATTTTGGGCAAAGTCAGCCCATTATGAAACAGTTCTGGGAAAACTGGTTATATCTGTACAGAAGAATGAATTTAGATCTCTGGCTCTTGTCCTGTCCTAAAATTAAAAAAAACATATATATATATATATATATATATCTCCTGACGGCATAGGCATATGGAAAGCCTTTCTGAAAAGAACTCCGGTTGCAGAAGAAATAGCACCAACAATCAACAAATAGGTCTATCCTAAAATAAAAAACTTCTTCACCTCAAAGAAAACAACACAGTGAAGAGATAATCTAAAGAATGGGAAAAGTTTGGCAGCGATTCCTCAGAGGATTACATCTAGGATACATGAAGAACCCAAAGCAATTAGGATTCCCCAAAACAAGGGCTGGCCAGATAGCTCAGTAGATTAAAGTACCTGTTTAGGCAGATGCAGGGGTTAGAGGTTTGATCTTGGGCTTGCAGTGCTGCCCCAACCCCAGGCAGTGCTGAGATGGTGCGTGGGACTTGGTGTGATGGCGCACATCTATAATCCCAGCATTTGGGAGGCTGAATACAGGAGGATCACTATGGGTCCAATCTGTGTAGTGAGACTCCATAGACCCTGTACTAAATGCATTTATGTATGTATATATGTACATATTTATTTATTTATTTATTTATTTATATTTTGTATTTAGGACAGGGTGTACAGGGTGTACAAGATCTCACTGCATAGGTGGGACTTATAGTGATCTTCCTGTTCACAGCCTCCCAAGTGCTGGGATTACAGGCATGCCCCACCATGCCCAGTCTCAATTGCTGGCTGAGCACGTGCCTTAGGGCCAGGCTAGCAGGGCAGGCCCGGGAAACGAACTCCTGGCCCCTGTGTCTAAGCAGACACTTTAATCTGCTGAGCTACTAGGCCAGCCCTCTAAATACGTTTCAAAAAAGAAAAAGATTTCCCCAAAACAAAAGCCCCAATCAGAAAATAGACTAGTGAAATGAATAGACACTTCTCAGAAGTACAAGTGGTCAACAGGTACAAGAAAAAAATGTCATTATCTTTGATCATTAAAGAAGTATAGATCAAGACAACACCGAAAATTCCATTTTACTCTAGAGACAATACCTCTCATAATGGATTCAAACCCAATGAATGTTAGCAAGGTTTTGGGGAAAAAGAAATCCTTCTAGATTGCTGATGTCTTAGTTAAAAGTTAGTACAATCACTATGGAACCAAAATGGTGATTCATCAAAGAAATAAAAGAGAAATTCCAGTTGATCAAGATATATTCCTTCTGGATATCTTCCCAACAGAGTTAAAGTCATCATATTACAATGATACATGCATGGGCCAGGGATATAGCTCAGGGGCACAAGCACCTGACTGGCAAGCAAAGTCCTAAGTTCAATTGCTGGTACCAAAACAAAAGAAAGGTACATGCATACCCATGTTTATAGTAGCATTTTTATTTATCAAGCATAATTTATTTATTTATCAAGCATAATTTATTTATCTTTTATATTTTATTTTTAAATGTGTTTGGTTGTTACAGGGTCTTACTATGCATCTCAGACACATAGCGATCCTCCTTTTTTCAGCCTTCCCAGTGCTGGGATTACTGGAGTACACCAGTACACTGGGACTCTGTGGGTGGCTTAGCCCACCTTGGGGGCGGAGTTGGTGTGGCATGTGGTGCCTGGGATGGAACCCTTGCCACTACGCTTGCCTAAACAGGCCTTTTAGTTTTCGGAGCTATCTCACTGGCCCAAGCAGCACAATTTATAATGGCTATTTTGGAAATAGTCTACATGGGTATCAACAGATAAATGGATAAATAAAATGTGATATATTTAGTGCATAAGAGCAGTGACTATACTGGTGCCTGGTCCTACCATCTGAGGACTCAAGTGGGCACCGGCTGACGGCAGAGTCCTGGTGAGTCTGGCCCATGTCCGCCACCTGTAAAAAAGTTTTGCTGAGTGTTGGCACGTCTTCCCCACCAGTAGTGAGAACCTTGGCGAGTCCTACCCTGCTCCCCACCACACACACTGTAGTGAGAACCTTGCTGAACTGTGCCCCACCACTTTCTCACCATTGCTGACTCTGGGTGATCATTGGGAGCTTCAAAGATGTCAAAAGGCAGGAGCAAAAGGGGATCTCAATCCTCCAACCCACCCAGAACAAGTTTAAGAGACAAGGACATAGAAAAATGTGAAATTCACATACCTGAAATTTCTGAATTGATAGCAGCTGAAGTAAAGAAACAAGTCTATCTGGATGTAGAAGAAATAAAATCAGAAATAGTCTTGCAGGTAAAAAAAAAAAAATAACAGCAATCATGAAAGAATTGCTCAGCACAGCTAAAGAAGACATAGATTAAAAAATAGAAGAGACTAAAAAAAGAATGTAAATATTGAATGAGCAATACAGGAAAGAATAGAGTGCATGAAACAGATTCAAACACATATCCAGGAATTTAAGAATTTCACTGAAAGCTGGCAAAACTGCTCAAACAAAACTGAAGATAGACTTTCAGACCTCAAAGACGACAGTGCAACTACTGACTGTGAAAGAAAAGCCTTCTTAAAACTAGCAAGGAAACAGTAAAAGGTAATTCAGCAGCCACAAGATGACACAAAGAATATATAATATATACCACACACACACACACACACACACACACACACACACACACACACACAATCTGACACATACATATTTCTACTCAGCTATCTTGAAGGATAAATTTGAGTTGATTGTAAGAAACTGGTGCACCCTGAGTATATAATGCTAAGAGAAATAAATCAGAAACAGAAGGTTAAATATTACATAGTTTCTCTTACATGAGAATTTCAAGGTATAAATAGCTTAAAGAGTGAGTTAAAAGATGTATGGCAGGAACATAGCGATCGAAAGAGTATCTGTAGATGGGGAGATGAGAGTGAATGAAGGGGGTGTAAGATCAAGATGTGGTATGAATGTGTAACAGATCCTCACAGTGAATATGCTTATTATGTAATGCAAATATTTACCAATAAAAGCTTTTTAAAAATCTACAAAACTGCTATAGTTTATTGAGCTATAATATCAGGTTTCACTTAGGTAAATTAATGAAGTTGTATTTCAATTTGTAAGAGTTCTACCATTTGTGTACTACTATTTATCTTTATTGATTTAGGAAAACTGAGATGCAGAGAATTTACTTCTTTAATTTCTCTCTTCCTCCCCTCTGTACTATTTCATGTGAAATTTAAAGCCATGTTTCAGAATGACATGCTTAATGTACCCAATTAAAAGTGCTGTCACTTGTCAATCAAGGCCCATAGAACCTTAAACTCTATGCATGCTCACTCCTCTCACTAATGTGCTGCAGAATTGAGGGGTGTACTCTACCCTAGTTCCTAACAATTCTGTAAATTCCACAAGTTCTCCAAACAAGATTTCTTGATGGCCAGAGAGTAAGTAATAACTCCATAGCAGAACAGCTGGCTTCTTAGTGTCCTGAAGTCACCAGTGAGGACTCCTTGACCCACGTAGGCAGCCTGAGAGATACATCAAGCCCTGGTATGGTTGAGCTGCACTTTATGGCCTTGATGGTCCTGAAAATGTTGAATGTCTTCCTGAATTACATTAAACATTCCAGGAAAGCACAACAAATTTCTTAACAGCTCTCACCTCTTGTGTATTCCATTTCCTGAAGCCAGCTATCTTAACTGCCTTGGCGCTCTCAGGAGAACCTGTACAGTCTGTAGCTGCAGAGTACGCTGCTGTCCTTGGAGGAGACCCTTCCAGCCCTGGTAATGATGGGAGCATTAGCAAGTGCCGTGGCCTGTGTGAACTAGAGGTCACATGTTCCATCTAAAACTCAATTGCTACTCCCTGTTGTGGGAATATTTTGCTTTTCAAATCTGTAAATTCATAACTTTAAAATAATATCATAATTTTTGAATATTAGGCCTGTTTTTAAGGATTCTATTAAGCAAACAAAATAGGCCCAGGCTGAATTAGGCTTTGAAGCATAAAGAAACATGATGAGTACTTATTAAATGTCTTAATTGCCTTTGTGAAAGACAAAATTAAGCATACCTGCTCTTCTGGTGTCTCAGAGCCATTAAATTCTTCCACTGAAATGAAATTAATGAAATAAATAAATAAGTAGAAATGAAATGAAAAAGTCATCTTGGATTATTTTGGAAACTGTGTGTGAAAAGGGAGCAATTTTAAGATGCAAGAGAGTCTCAGTTTACTCCTTCAAAAATAAACTTCATAATTGTTGAACCGTATGTGCTTTACATTCCAAAGCATCCTGTCTGCTAGACAAAATGAATGCAGAATTTGTCAGGACTACATTGGTGTAGCACACCAGTGGTGCGAGAAATAATACTGAGAATCGACAATGAGATTGTATCAAATTAAAAAGCTTCTACCCAGCAAGGAAAGAGCTAACAGAGTGAAGAGACAGATGACAGAGTGGGAAATTTTTTTGTCTGCCACTGCTTGGACAGAAGACTAACATCTAGAATATGTAAAGAACTAAAGGAAATGGATCCCCCTCAATGAAAGACCCAATGAAAAAATGGGTATCCAAAATGAATCCACATTTCTGAGAAGTACAAATGACCAGTAAATCATAAAAAAAGTGTTCACCCTCACTGGGTATTAGAGAAATATAAATTAAAACAGTTCTGAGATTCTTTTTGATTCCAGAATGACTGGCCATCATCAAGAAATCCAACAGCACAAATGCTGTCAAGGATGTGGGGAAAAAAACCTTTTGACACTGTTGGTGAGAATGTGAACTAGTATGTCCCCCATAGAAATCAGTGCAGAGATTCCTAAAACTTCCTAAAATACAAATATAAGAAACCACGCCGTGTGCCAGGCAGAGGCGTCTCTGCCTGACTCAGGGCTGCCTGGTTCCCAGGCCCTTCTGTTCCAGGTACCCTCTGCTGCTCCTTATCACATCAGCACACAGGAATGTTCTTCAAGACAGGAGTCTCAGTGTCTATGACCTCAGCCCACCATGGACAGCTGATGGTCAGTTCCAGAAAAATGCACTTTGTGGCACTAATAGTTCGTTCAGGAAATGGGAAGCACAAGGGGCTGGATTCTCTCCTACCCACAGTTCCCAGGCTCAAATCTTTACCTGTGATACTTCTAGCCACACATCTTCTACTTACAGCAATAAGTAACCCTGGATATTACATGGACAAGTCGCATGTAAGTTGTTAGATGGGTTTACCCCTAAACCATGCTCTCATACCTGAAGAGGATTTTACTTGATGCCCACTATGGGACCACATGGGCATTTCAGCCAGTTCAGAACAAAGTCTACCAGTCCCCTTACTAACCTGAAAGGTTACCCTTCTCTGACTGAACCTTTGACTGTTATTGTTTAGTACAAACGTTCTATTCTCTGACACAAATGGGCCATCACCTTGCCCTTGGCAAGAGCCATTGGCATTTGCTCACGTAGTTTCTCTTCTCTGTCTTTTCCTCTGAAACCATTTTACATTTTCCAGGATGACAATTATTTTCCTTCTTTTAGAAGTTTGATTTATCTTTATTTTTTAAAGAAAAGCAAGATAGAGTCACAATGTCTGTTAATGTAATTACCCTCTTTCTGTTTTTACCAAGTGAAGGAAACAGCTTACTTGGTCAATGGCTGACAAAATTTAATCAATGGGATTTCTATGTTCAATGCAGAGATCTATTGAAAAGGGGCACTTGGACACTTATATTTGGACATGAGTCTGTGGCCTATTATTAGTGTTCCTCAAAGGCCTCCTGCAAGCAGTTCTTGCCCTCCTCTCTCTTACCTAACACCAGAGGCAAAGAATCTTGCATTCAAGTTTTCATTCCTTTTATGTTTTTTTCCCTTTCTCTCACTTGGCACATGCTGTATTACTTTCCTGAAGCTGTTTATAATGTAGAAGATTAATGTTTTTCATGGGCGTATTCCTGCTTCTTCCCCTTGGTTTGCACGGGAACATTTGCATCTGATGTAATTTGTCAAAGGAAGGAGCACGTCTGGTGCCCTGGAAGGAACGGGGGCATGGCAGTTAATCCCGTCATGTGTCAGAACAAAACAAACACGCAACTCCTTGGCTTCCTCTAGAGTTCAATGTCACAATCAACTTGTTGTTTCCTTTTTTTGGCAGAGCCTGAAACCAGGACGACTCTATATTATGTTTATTTCTTTCTATGGCCTTACAGTTGCCTCCTGCATAAAACAATGAGGACTGAAGAGGCTGGGTGTGTCACCAGCCACATGTTGTCCCTGTGAACTTCTAGAATGGAAATAGACCAGCTCTTGAGAATGCTTTTCTGTCTATACAGCCGCCTCTTTGTAAATGTTTCCTAAGAGTGTTCATCTAATCAGGGGCTTATTTCACAGAGTCGAAGTGTGCATAGAACACGGACTGTAGGCCGGGGAACCCAGAGAAGGTTAAAAAAAAATTATTTCAGTGGCACAAAAGCTTGGATTGAAGAGTTACATGGTCTTTAAGATACAAACATACATAAATGAGTTTTCATTTAGTTCAAGAGTTGACTTGTATTAACAGTAAGTGGGTAACATGACCAAAAATCCTATATGGTTGAATATTTCAGGTTTTATTTTCCTCATTCATTTATCAGAGGATATTACTGAATCAGAGAATATTGCTTGAGTATTTGCTGGCTGGTGGTCATGCTGAATGCAATGGAGAGCTGATTGCTGAACAATTGCTGTCAATCATAATTTAGTCTCATTCTATATTTTGCAGCAGTTCTCTAAGATTTGAAATTTTTGAAAGTAATATAATAGTCACTAGATAAAATAAAAATAGTGAATTGCATGAAGTAAAAATATTGCCTCCTCCCTGTCTTCCTTAGAGCTAGATGTATTGGTACTTTGAAGAGTATTCCTTGAATAAGTCTCGATACATTGTTTTCTATATTAACAATATTTCAGAATATTTTACACAAATAAAATCATATACAAATTTTTTGGGAGATTTTTCACTTGCCTGTATCTTATTTTATTTTTCTTTTCTTTTTTCCCCATAATTTTATTGACAAACAAATAGCAATGAGACAGTTTCAAATCAAATCGGTAGGACAGTTTCAATAATTAACACATTGCATACATTCTTCCTAGGGGTTAATTGCTGTACAAGATGCGGATATGATATCTTAACACCATTAGAACAAATCACTCTACTCATTAAGACAATGTAACTATATTATCTATCCTAACAACTTTGAATAAACAGATAAAATTGGACATTTATCTGTATCCCCTTTTTGGTTAAGTACCATTATTTGAATATTATAGGTGTGTAAACTTAGCAAAATATTCTAAAAGAGTCCAGTAGCCCATAATAGTGTTGAGTCTTCCGCTTGACTGGCAATATCAGAAATTGTTGACCTGAGTCCCCCACAGCTCAACATAACAGCATGGCTTTACTTCTTATATTTCATTTTTGTACTTTTCTGCTGGATAGTTAAGACCAAGGTAAAGCAGGTGCTATGCAACAAGAGTTGTAGCTTTTTGGTCTGAGAAGGTCAGTGAAATCCCCTCAGGATTTATCCCGAGATCCTGCACCTCACATTGTAGAACCTTTGTTAGTGTCAGCCATGTGGATGAGTCACGGCCATTGCTTGGCCAATGTGCTCTCTGTGAAAGCCTGAGAGAATGTTTTCTCTCCATGTCACTCTCCTTAGGCACACTCTACATCATCGATAACTTTCCTCTTTGGCCCCATAATCTTGATCAGAAAATTTGGGACACTACCGAGTTACATGATGTAACAGTACATGTAAACTTTAAGATAGTTTTAAAACAGGTTAGTAGTACAGTTACAGTAATTGATACATTGCATATTGTTGTCTTTGCAGTAGTTAATTATAGTACAAGATGCAGATATAATATCTTGTCTCAAAACTATTGGTTCAAAACTTTCTTCTCATTGAACTAAGAGAAAGTAGTTGTATATCTATACTATTTTGTATATACAGTACAAAATAGTCCTTCATTTATATATGGTTCTCATATATCCTGAGTCTTAATTGACCTTGGAAGGCTAGGGCCAAAATATTGGCTTTCCTTGCAGCCCTCCTTTTTCTCTAATTTTGGTCTGCTAACTTAGGTTGTTAACCACCCAGAAGACAAGCTTATTGTTATTATCAAACGATTTGGGCTATCAATCTTAACCTCACTATCTCACTGCATTTCAAACATCTTAGGCATAATAAGGAACAGGTATTTTTCATCAAGTATTGATATGTTGAACTTTAAGTCCCTACAGAATATGATAAAAAATCATTTAAAAATTAGAATATATTTTAAAAGGCATAAAGAATTATATACTTCTTGTGTTTACACATAAGTCCAAAAATCTAACCATATACAACCTTGAATCAGGACAGTCCCACAATATTCCTTTTCCTGTCTCTTGCTTTCATTCACCACCCCCTTCTTCTTGAACAACCATCTACCTGAGAGACAGCGCAGCAGCAACTGGCATGTCATGACAAGCAGCACATATTCAGAAGACGACAGGAACTCCAAGCATGAAACTACTATTACAAATTACCATCTGCAGTGCAGTAGCTTAGTTCACAGGTATCAGTATATATAGTTAGTCAGGGTGAGAATCTTTCCAATTAACTGCTAGATTCAAAAATCTTCTGGAGATTCCCAAGATCATTGCTTTGCCCATCTTCTACATATAATTGTATGGCTTGACTTATTCATGTTTCCTAGCTCTTCTCCTTTCCCTCTCTTGATTAGTTAGTCGTTGAGATCCCGCTTTCCTTCCCTGTATTTTATAAATTTTTTGTATGAGCATATTTGATTACCGTTATCATTAGGGGGCTAACAGAATACATAATTATGTGAACTACTGAAATTTATTAAACTTGTTGTCTATTAAAGATAGCTTAGGTTTGTTTAGTCCATCGCTATTACTTCATTTGTTTCTTTAAATTTATACAAACTTCCATGCACATTTGTCTGTGCATGCAATCTTTTGCTATGAAACTACAGCATAATGTGCATATTTTAAGTGTTGACAGCTATTTTCCAAAATTTTGAATTGATATTGTCTTATGAGAATTCTTAATTTTAAAATATCCATTAATCGCAGCTATGAAAGATTAACAATGAACCTCATTTATATACTTCTTCCAAATGTACATATTTTTAAAATTCAGATTTTCTGTTGCCTAATCTTATTAGTTAATTCACTGTTTTAACTTTTATTAATTTATTTTCAAGGCCTTTATATTGGGTAGAATCTTTTATTCTCCAGAATGAAGAAAAAATTAGAACTCCTACAATTTGTCCATATACTAATAGTAATACTTGCATTTTCTCAAATCTCTTTTATTTGAGTTTTCTTAAAGTTCAAAAGTCAACTAACAGAATTGTAATACATTAAATGTGGAACTTACTATTCAGAGCTAAGCCATTAAATCTATAAACTTTGGGATGTTCCACAGTGTTTTAAGACTATTCCATACAAAAGAAAATATTGCAAGCCTCAGTGTAAAATAATGTCATTTCCCCCATTTTATTAACCTAATCTTTAAGAACAGCTTGGTTTCTTTTAGAATTTTTAGTTCCCTTTCTCTCATTCTCAGTGACTAATAGCTTATTCATTTATAACTTTCCTACTAGCTTATCTGTTTTCACAGAATTTATCATGGGAGTATTGTGTTCTATTCAGGTTTCCTACTTCGTTTGGGGTCTTTTATAATAAACTAAAAATATTACTCACAGAATAGAAGAAAAGAAAAGAAACAAAGTTTGTAAATAGGGAGGGGAAGAGGGCTAAAGGGAGGGGAGGGATTGGGGAAAAACAAATCAAGATATAGCATATACAGGTACAAATTTCCTTTGATGAATGTGATGATTATGTATATTTAAAATGTATCAACAAATTAATTTTAAGAAGAAAAATACACATACCAAACATGTTATTTATTTTCCCATGTGATCAACTTGTGTGAACAATTGAATGGTGATTATTTTATGTTCTTTGTCTTTGATTTTTTCACCCTTTCAAAATTGTATTTGCTTGTATCTATCTTATTACTAAAGCAAACTAGCATTTATTATTCATTTATATTTCAAAGACTGTCTTGAATTTATTCTCTGTCTCCGTCTGTCTGTCTGTCTGTCTGTCTCTGTCTCTGTCTCTGTCTCTGTCTCTGTCTCTCTCTCATGCTCTCTCTTGCTCTCTTATCCCATCTCTCCTCTATAGAGGTTAAATAACCCAGGACATGGCAGTAAGTTGCACCTGTAGCCTTTTTTATTTTTTATTTTCAGACAAGCTCTCATTATTCAGACAAGGTCCATTAAATTCTCCAGACTGAATTTGAACTTGGAATGATTCTTCCTCAATCACCTAGAATGCCTGAAATTATAAGGTTCTGCCACACCTGATATATTTATTTTTTTGTTTCTCTTGTTTTTCCATTTATTGATTTATGCTTTGTCTTTATTATCTCTCATTTTTAAAATAATTTTATTGAGAAACAAAATTTTCCCATTTTTGATTGAGATTTTATTAATTTTCCAACACTTGAGTTCACAATATCTGTGATATTATGATCATACAAGAAAAATATTTGACCTTTAACCTCAGATTCTGGTGCAAGATTTCTTTTCTTTTTTTTCTTTGTGGTACTAGGGATTAAATTCAGGACCTTGTGCTTGTCAGGTAAGTGCTTATTCTACTGAACTATAGCCCTGGCCCAGAATTTCTAAAAAAGTTCTAATTTTCCAAGCAATAAGTTTGCTAAGTGTGTCTTTTTTTCTAGTCTTTGTCTCAGGTTCTGCAAATCATCTGGGTGATAGGCATGTCATTATTATTATCATTATTATTTTTAAAATTATTATTATTATTTTATTTGGTACTGGGTCTTACTACCCAGCTTGGACTTGTAGTGATCCTCCTGTTTTCAACCTCCCAAGCTCTGGGATTACAGACATCTGACACATACCCAGTCTTGGTGGCTGGCTCTGTGTGCCCGGGGGTGAATCCCAGTCCCTGTTGTCTCCCAGCCCATTTTGCTTTTAAATTCTATTTTTACTTTTCTTTTTGTGGTACTGAGATTTTTTTTTAAGATTTATTGATTTGGTACAGGGTCTCACTATGCAGCTCAGCCTCCTAGTGATCTTCCTGTTTTCAGCCTCCCCAGTGCTGGGATTACAACACACACCACCATGCTCAGTTTCAGTGACTGGCACAGCATGTGGTACCAGGGATCAAACCTGGGTCCTTGCACTTGCCAGGCAGGTGCTTAGACCACTGAGCTATCTCTCCAGCCCTTTTTGTGGTACTGGAGATTGAGCCTAGGACTTTCCCATTGAACTACATCTCCAGTCCTTTGTATTTTGAGGCAGTGTCTAAGTAAGATGCTAAATTGCCTAGGCTGTACCTAAGTTTGT
Organism: Octodon degus; assembly: GCF_000260255.1. NCBI lineage: Eukaryota > Metazoa > Chordata > Mammalia > Rodentia > Octodontidae > Octodon > Octodon degus. The sequence continues at coordinate 30,568,797 of NW_004524578.1, forward strand.
GAACTTTTTGCTTCAGCCTCCCAGATTGCTAGGATTACTGCCAAGCACCACAATAAGAGTGTTATTTATTTTAGTTAGGTAACCTTTGTGGATTCTGAGTTGGGAGCTACAGGCAGGAGAGGCCAACAACGACGACAACTTTGCCTTACCTCCCATCCCACAGGATTATGAGACTAGAGATTGAGTTAATAATAAAGATCATGTCTATGTGACGAAAACTCAAACTCTCCAAGCCCCTATGACATGTTGAGAACTTCCAGGGTGCTGAACACAGTGAAGTCCTGGGAGGACTGCCTGCTTGCAGCAGGCATAGGAAGACCTGCCCTGCCCTCAGCCTTTGCCCTATGCCTCTCATCCATTTGGTATTTAGCTGCATATTTTTAATGTCCTTTAAACGAATAGACACATATATTTCCCTGTGTTCTATGCCTGTTATAGTTACTTTTCTCTGTTGGCTGAGACAAAATACTGAAAACCCAAGGTTGAAGGAGGAAAAGATTATTTAGCTTACAGTTTGTGGAGGTTTCAGTCCACAATCAGCTGGCTCCAAGGCAAGACGGCACATGGCTGAGGGCAGCAGTTCGTGGCAGAAGGAAGTAAAAAGGGAGAAACATCAGAGCAAACTTCTTTCCCTCTCTTACATTGTATGCAGGCAACCTGCCCTGAGGATTGTGTAGCTCTCATACCCAGAATCCCGGCTTTGGACCATGTCAGTCACAATCTGTAGAAGCCCACCCCCATGACCACATGGTGTTTGGGGAGACACCTAGATACAAACCATAACACTGCACCTGCAAATTCCTCAGTGCAAAACAGATTGTGGGAACCTCAGCACTACAGGAAATAACATGAGGCATTTGAATGGAAGCAGTTTTGTGATCTGAGCCTTAAGCCCATGAGATCTGATTCTAAATACAGGTAGATAGGGTCAGAGTGCAGTTGACGTCCAACAGCCATGAACAGTGGCTTTCTGTGTCTCTTACAGAATCCAAGATTGGCCTATAGACCTATGAGGGGAAAAAAGGAGAAAAAAGATTGCCTGAAGAGTGCTTTGTAGCATGATAGAGTTGATTTTTTGCAACATAAGTCCTCAAGAAAAACTGGAGATAAATATCTGTAAGTATAGATGATGCCAATGTCCAGAGATACAGGGCACCTTTCTCACCCCACACATCCTGTTGCACTAGAGGATGTTTATTGAAAGATGAGGACACCTTCAGCAGTGTTTCCTCTGTAACACATTGCATTCTTAGCTAACCTTTGCACTTCCTCTGCTCACATTCTTCTGTTGCCTCTGATTTGAAAATTATTTAATTTTATATTATTTAATATTTCTTCATAATATCAACTCAAAAATATTATGGCTTTGGTTGAGTCTTTATCTTTTATCAACTGTATCAAGTAAGATCCTTTCAAGAAACATAAGGGCTGGTGAGATAGCTTGACAGCTTAAGCCCATGCCTGGCAAGCCCAAGGTCTTCAGTTCAACCAAAAAAAGGAAGCATACAGTTTGGTATACTAAACACAGGCAAGGCAAGGCAAGGGCATAGCATGCCAACAAATGGATAGTTTGGAAGCATAGGCCTGGTTACAGGAGTAGTTTTGTTGTTATCTCCAGGCCTCAGGTGATGGGAAAAACAGGCTACTAGGCCCAGATGCAGAAAGCTGTGAGAAGAGGCATCTGACAGGAACTGTATTCTTGGATGGAGACAAAGGCCAGTCGTCCCAGGGCACCCAAAGAGGAAGGCAGGGTAATAAATACCTGACTTCCTGCTCCTCTTCAGATTCCTGTTAGTACTTCCTATGGTCTGAAGCCAGAGGGGAGCAAGAAGTCAACAGTGCCTATTGAGGTAGTCTCTAAATGAAGCCTTTTAGGGAAGAAAGCAACGGAGGACAAAGAACAAATATCAGAGAGCAGGCAGAAGATGGTGCAGCCTTCCTCTCATGTAGCACCTACTCCAACTCTCCTGAGAAATCCACTCACCCAATCTGTTAAGAATAACTTTATGGTGCTTGCTTAACACTGAGTGGCTGATTGCTTTTTATAGAAATATTTTTTTCATAATAAATTAAAAAATTCTAACAGAAATATTTAGATTTTATATTTATTTTTGTGCATGTTTAGACAAGTTGTTTTAAATAAACTCATCTACTTCATTCTTTGTCATTTAATTTATTGCACAAATTGTTTACAGTATTCCTTTTTATCTTTTTCATTATATGTAAGATCTATAATGGTATATTCTTATTGATCTCTGCCACTGGTAAGTGTTTCTCCTTTTTCCTTGCTTAGTCTAGCTAGATGTTTGTCAACTTAGTTAATATTTTGAGGTATCAACTTCTAGCTTTCTTCTTCTTCTTCTTCTTCTTCTTCTTCTTCTTCTTCTTCTTCTTCTTCTTCTTCTTCTTCTTCTTTTTTTTTTTTTTTTTTTTTTTTTTTGCGGAACCGGGGATTGAACTCAGGCCCTTGCGCTTGCCAGGGAAGCACTTATTCCACGGAACCATCTCTCCGGCCCTCTAGCTTTGTTCTTCATGTGCTTTTTTATTAAATCCATATCGTATCTTTCTATTTTCTTTTTTTCTACCCAAAATGCTTTTCTTTATCTAGCTTTTTAATGTGGAAATGTAGATCATTACTCAAAAATCATTCTTTTTCAATGTTGAAGGTCAGAAACCTTTGTCTAATTCTTGTCTGCAAAATATAAAATTCATATTTTACATTTTAATTATACAATTTGATGTGTTTTCTAATGTAACTTGTGATGTCTTTGTTATTCTATGAATCAGTGTTAATGCACTATTCAAGTTTAAACTATTTGGTGATTCAATAGGAATTTTATTAATATTGATTTATAACTTAATGGTTTCTAAACATATAAAGCAAGAGTTCTGTGATTTGAACTTTATTAAACACCATATATTGATGGGGCAGCATTTTTCTTACCTTGTGAATATAACATATGTTCTCAGACAGAATAGCAGTTTGCTTTGTTTGGGTATAAGCTATAAATATTTTTTAGGTCAAGAGTATTGATAGTGTTGATAATTACTTGAATATACTATGGCTTCCTCCCTTAACTTATCCTTTGAACTGCTGACAAGTAGATATTAAAATTTCCAAGTATAATTACTGATTTATGTCATTATTTCTTTAGCTGAATTTGTTTTTGCTTCAGTTTTTGATATTCTTTTACTATGTACATGGATATTTAAGATTATTATGTGTTCTCAAGGAGTTGACTCCAGGGCTGGTACGAGGGCATTTCACCCTTCCCTTCGGGAGCGAAAATCTCCAAAACACATTTTCCTAGATACAGGGATGAGATAGCAGTAGCTGAGCAGTGCACACAGCTATAAAATCAAGGCCCTTCTAGCAGAGGACTTAATGCCCTCCAACATGCAGCAATACAACACTGAACAGGCTTTTTGGATGAGGGAGAGTATTGTGGCGGATGAGTCCATGCTTTAAGTTTCTAGTTTGGTAGAATGCAGCAAATCATCAAGATGATACACCATGACTAAATGGGATTCATCCCAGGATTGCAGGAATAGTTCAACATATGCAAATCAATAAATGTAATATAACGTATAAACAGAGCCAAAGACAAAAATCACATGATAATCTCAATAGAAGCAGAAAAAACTTTTTGTAAGGTTCAACACTTATGTGTGCTAAAAACTATATAGAAAATCAGAACAGATGGTCTATCCCTTAATCTGATAAAAAGCCATTTATGAAAAACCAACAACCAACATCATAATAAATGGACAAAAACTGAAATATTTCACTCTAAAATCAGGAACAAGACAAGAATGTCCTCTATCATCACTCCTATTGAATATAGCTTTAGTAACATTAACCAGAGCAATTAGGTGAGAGAAAAATAAAAGGAATAACAATAGGAAAGGAAGAAGTGAAATTATCATTATTTGAGAATAACATGATATTCTACATAGAAGACCCCAAAAGAACCCACCAAAAAAGAGCTCAAGAAGAATTCTAGATTTTATTTCTGGCCTCTCTTCTAGAAACAAGATACAATGTTATCTGAGACAGAGCCCTCTGACTACCTAAAGAGCTGCTGAGTCACTAGGTGAAAGGACAGCTCACAGACAGGTTTCTATTGATGTGGTTTCCCAGAGTAAAGTCCTTGTGGTTCCTCAAGAATTTAAGCCACTTATAAGCTGCATTTTTTACATTCAGTTCATAGCAGAACTGTGCAGATCCACCAGCTCCATAAACACTGTATATTTCTGGTCCTGAGCACACACAACCTTCCTCATTCCTTTCCCTTGAATGAATACTTTTGCTCTGGGACATTTCAGTATGTGCTTCCCTAGCCTAAAGTGTTACCTGCATATAGCCCAAAGTCTTGTTCTTCTTGAAGTAATGGGTTTTCACCTGGCAGATGGACTCCAGGACATCCAGAGTTGAGGGTCATCTTTTCTTTTGCTCCTTTCTCCCTACCACCTCTCACAGATCACTTGTCCTTTGGGCCAGAGCATCATCCATGGTATGGAACCTTTCAACTATATGCCTCCTGGCTAGAGCCAGGGTTACAGCAAGTGGCAGAGATCTGTGTCTATTTCCAAGCTGTCTGTGTAGGACTCCTTTCAGTGTCCCCCGACGTCATTCCCATAGTTGACTGTGTTAGACTGGAAGACAAACTACAAAGTCTACCATAAAATACAGTGTAGTAGGCTACAATTCAACTAGGTTATTAACTTTAAAACAGCCTTTCTCCATTAGCATGGAAAATATTTCCACGTATAGCTCCTTATAAGCTACATTGACTTTAACATTTAGTCATTGTTTCATAGGGCTTAAAGATATTTGCATATAGTAAATACTATATACTCATATAGTATATACTATGCACTCATGTAGTAAATACTGTATACCTACTGTAAACAAATGAATAAATGCTAAATATGAATTTCTAAAATTGAACCTAAACTTATAGAACAAAAAAGTGTCTTAACAGAACACTTAAACATAATTTATTATGTCTCAAATGAATATAATAATATAATTTATTATTATACAAAAGACAACAATATAACATGTTATATGATACTACAATAAATATATTTTTGAAATATAGGGCACAATTTATAGTTTAATTAGTGCATTAAAAGTACATGTATACTAGGTCAATCTGTGCAGTGTGTCGTACAATATAACAACACTCTGATAGTTATTCTTGGGACCCTAAATATGAACAAGACCCTGAACTTACTATAAGGAACCCTAGATACAAATAGCATTAAAAAGAAAAATATTAAAAATGATTACATACTTACATCTGCTCATCTGAACAGCTAATGTGAAGACAACAATATGCTGTATAATGACCACTGTTGAATTCCTAGAATTTTGTTTAGTAAAATTCTGTATTGTTTTTAATGTATTTTTTGCTATTTTTAATTCTCTTCCAAAATATAAACAGAAAAATAAAAGCTTACAGTAAAACTGAATTAAGGTACTGTGTTTGAAAAGCAAATCCTGCTCAAATGTGATATCTCAAAGGTTTAGAATTCCTGTACCCATCACAGACAGTGACATCAAAACAGCCAATCATGTCTTTCTAGTAAAAAATCCCTCTGTGGTTACACAATATATTAATTTTCTATAAACAACTATATGTATAAGAGAACTCTGCAGTTTTAATAGGCTACTTCATTTCTCCCTGAAAAGTTGTTCTGACTACTTCCTTAAATGATACTGATATGACCCAAGTAATGTTTATCATTTCAAGTATTGTATTCAATTTGCCATCAGTACCCAACCTAGGGTAGTGGATTTATTTTGCACTTTTAGCTTCAACTCAAATGTAGATAATTACTCCGTCAAATGGACCACTAATTATAGTTTTTGCGAAATCTCCACATTGGTTTCTGGTGGTTGTACCAGCCTACACTCCCACCAAGAGTGGAGAAATGTTGCTTTTTTTGTAAAGCACCACCAACATTTGTTAGTAATTATTTTTCTTATGATACCCATTCTTTCTGGAGTGAGATGGAACCTCAGTGCCGTTTTAATTTGCGTTTCTTAAATGACCAGTGACGTTGAACATTTTTTCATAAATTTATTTGCTCTTTGTACTTCTTCTGAGAAATATCTATTCATCTTAATAAGCCATTTGTATATTGGCTTTTTTTAATTTGTAGAGTTTGGTTATTTTTTTCAGTTCTTAATATGTTTTAGATATTAGTCCTTTGAAGAACAGTTGGCATCAATTTCTTCTACTATGTGGGCTGCCTTTTTTACTCTATTGGTAGATTCTTTTGCTGTGTGAAAGCTTTTTAATAAAATGAGATAATAAAATGATTGTTTCTGATAGTTCCTGTGTGATCAAAGTTTTGTTCATAAAGTCTTTGCCTACACCTATGTCTTCTAGAGATCTACCTATTCTATCTTCCAATATATGCTGTGAAATGGGAAGAAACTATTCAAAAGGCAAGGGGAAGTAGGGGGGAGAGGGAGGAAGAATGAAGGAAGGTAAATAAAAAAATGAGAAAATAAGGATAAAATGAAAATCATGCTTTGTGAACAGGGAACGGAATGGGTTTTGAAAAAGGGATGGAAATGGGAAAATGGAAGAGGAATCAAGATATATCATGTACAGATAAAATTCCCTATAATGAAGGTGATCATTATGTATACTTAAATTATACCAATGAACTTAAACAAATAAAGGCTTCAAATAAGAACAACAACAAAAAACAAAAACAAAAAACAATAAAAATATGTAGACAGAGTCTGAATCCATTATAAGTCCTGCTAAACAATATGATATAAAGCAGAGTTACCTAATTTTTATCTTCTGTCATATCACATGCTTTGGTTAGTTCTCTGCCAGTGTGATTATTAACAACACTAGATTAGCAGGAACACAGGTGCTTTTGACATGATTGATGGCTAAATATTGCTAAATATCCCTAGGAAAACATTACCTCATATGAGGAACAAAGTTATAACCACAGATTTGTTTAACATATGAATTCCATAAAAGACTTGTCTTTGTCCATTCTGAAGATTCCTGGCTACTTTCTTTTTCATTTTGCATCTTAAATAAAATCTGTACTCCACTGTGGATCAGTGCTACACAATCTCTAAATCACCCTGGATCACTACCGTCATAAAATGGACATATTCAGAACAATAACTTAAGAAAATAGTCTGTTTTCTTACCACTTAGACACTCTGTGGCAGAGATCTAAAGATTGTACAATTAGGATGCAGTTACTACGGCTAATAAACATGGATCCTCAATGCAGTAGAAATACCTGTATACACTAGCTGTCCATAGCCTGATTATTAGTGGACTTTATGATCCTGTTCCTTTAAAAATGGCTTATCATTTCATCTCGGTAGTCATTTTCAATTAAAAGAAATGAACACAAAGAGTATAAATGTAGTGTATATTATTAGAACATCGTGGCTGTCTTAGGCCTCTTCTCCGTGTAGATGCTCTTCTGTTTACTCTGCCCCCTCTTTTTTGTTCTTTACCTTATCTCCCACACCAGAATGCCCAGGAATCTGGGACGTCGAATCTTATTTTTATATACTGTTTATTACTTCTTATTAATTTTTTCATATTTTGAAGAGTAATCATCACCACCTTTAATTTTTAAAAATGTCAAGTATTTTCTTCTTTCAGATTGGATCTTCATGATTCTATTAGATTGTTTTCACTGAAGGCTTTTATCTTCTATTATTATCAGATTTAAAATGTCAGTTGGAAGAGTCTTTGGACAGGAAATTATTCATATTTTGTTCCAAATCCTGTGATATAAGCTTTTCACAACCAACATTGTTTCACTTGATTGAAATGGGAGGAATATAACATACCATCTACTTCTTTGGTTTGCAGTGACTCTAAGGAAAGGGTGAATGGATCCTGGTGGTGATCTGTGTATGGAGTGGTGCTAGTACCAAAAACTGGATGAAAGGAGTGGAAGTGTGACACAAGGGACTGGAAGGATGGAGGGTGCTGGTGGAGTGGTGCAAAGAACTCACTTTGATAATCAGATGGAGTTGTTAGGATACTTAGGATACTGATTGCACCAATGCTGCTGCAGTTCATGGCTGGATTCTCCTCAGTGGTTTGGATAGTCCTCCACTATTAACTGAGCTGAAGAATTTCAGACGCAAAAGTGTATTTCCTATAAATAGTAGCCTAAAGTCTACTTACATATCCTTTGAACTGTTTTATACTTATTTTTATCTTTTTTTTTTTTTTTTTTTTTGCGGAACCGGGGATTGAACTCAGGCCCTTGTGCTTGCCAGGGAAGTGCTTATTCCACTGAGCCATCTCCCCGGCTTATTTTTATCTTAAAGAGTGGAATTCTGGCCACTATCATTTCCATTAAAATTATATCAATTCTTTGAGTACATGGTCAAGAAATCTGCAGTCTTCTCACTAGAATTTTATTAAAATCTCAACAAATTATTAGAACCATAAGTATTAAGGGTCCTTCATACTCATAGGTGAAATCCTATACCTAGGACTCAGTGACATCAACATTGGTATTGATGATGCTCAATCTTAAAATTTGTTCATTTTCTGATTTCTATGGTCTATATCCTCCTCTACTTCAACTGTTTTGCGCTCCATTTTAAGAACTGATCATTTTAGAGGGTCCATCAGTGCATAACTTTTGTCAAAGATATACCCATAACCATTTTAAGGTTTGCATAGTCTTTCCTTCCCAACATAATTATGCTTCCTGACCTCAAAATCTATTGAGCCCCTTCACACCAGGCTTGGTTGTACTGGTGGATATAATGATGAATTTGCCCAAGTGTTTCAGTATCACAGAACTCAGAGTCCCATAGGAACACAGCCAAAGCAATAAATTAATATAGTATATCAACTTTACATATTTCTGTAGGAAGCCCAAGGGGTAAAAAGAGAATTTATAGGCTTAGTAAGATAGAAAGTAAAGTCAGACTTCCTAAATGAGGTAATAGTTAAACTAAGACCTAGACAAGGAGGAAAAGTCAGATAAGGGAATGTCTTCAGGTCATTCAAGCAGAAGGATTTTCATTTTATGACCCAGGATCTAATACTTCAGCACTATCAAACAATGAACCTTCATAAGACCTCATGGTTTTCACTACAGATATTCCATGGTTTACGCTATACAGAATACAATCACAATTAGTGACACCAAGAATAGTAGAAAGCCTTATTCTTCTGTTTAACTACTGCTGAGCTTAGAGACACAGGATAAAAGCTGTTCTAGCTCACGAAGTCATTTAAAAATACTGTAGTCTTCACATACTCTTTCTTCCTCTGGGAGGACACTAATCATAATGAAACTAACCCACATTTCACACATATGCATGTTTTCAAACAAGCTTACATGGTAAGTAGTATTCCTGTTGTTTTACAAATAAGAAAACTGAAGACTGGAGAAGTTAAGTAATAGGTAATAAATGGCTGGTAAAAGAAAAGATCAACATTCACACTTAGTCATCTGACTAGCCTATGTTCAACTACTAGATTCTGCATCAAGAAATAGCTGGGGAAATTTTGTCCCTTGAAGATCTAAACAAATGTTTTTCATATGTTAGAAAAATTCATACTTACTGTTTAATGATCAACTCAATTATCATTTAAAAAGACTTCTTGACCTGAGGAGATGGCTCAGTAGATAAGTGCTTCCCTGGTAAGTGCATGGGTCTGAGTTCGATCCCCAGTTCTGCCAAAAAAATAAACAAATAAATATAAATAAATAAATAAATAAAAATAAAAAGACTTTTCTCATTGTAGCTAATGGAAGTATTTGAGTTTCTCTTTTCAGTATGGTGCATGATACAGGTAAAGTAGATTATTGGCTGAAGCATAGATTAATATATTCCATAGTCATGCATAATTCTATCAGTCTTACATTGGATTATGATTATAGTGATTTTTACACTTATTAGCATGTTAGATTATAGAATTCTTGATGAATCAGATCAGTTTTAATCATCTTTTTACACTATTACTTCAAACAAATCCTCACAGAGAGGTATTCAGTAAAGGTATTCATTTACATTCTATGTAAATGAATGAAATAGAGGAAAAACGAGTGAATGAAATGAATATGTGAGAGAAAAAAGGAAAGAAGACTAGAAATGAATATCAAATGGTCAGAAGTCCCAATAATGTTAGTATGTACTTTTTGCATACCTAACTGTTCCCCAATATCTACCTTACTTTCTTCCATATAATAGAGATGTGGGAGGCTTTTTGTACTTTCCAAGGATCCTTGTGCTTCCTTTCTGGGAAGGCATCCAAGTGTTGCAATGTGTCATTTTAGCCTTTGCTATCTTGGGCAGGGATACATTAGATTTCTATTGAATCTAAAAAGGCAGTCTAATCCTTGGAAACTGTACAGGAACTAGTACCGCCCTTGGACCTATGGAGAGAGTGGTGGTTGTAGTGATCTGTGAATTGCTTTCCCCATCATTCCTCCCCGTTTTGGAGAAACAGCACACACACACGCTTCATTTTGTCCAGTTCTCTCCATGTCCTTCTTTAGTCCCTGCTAACCTCACTCAGAAATACAGACACACGAGAAGAAATAATATTTAGCTAAATTTCTAAGTACCCTGGAAGCTAGTCAAAGTGACATAAAATTAACCACCACAGACTAGAATAGTAAGAGTTCAATAACTGTTGAATAAAATAATAGGCAACAGGCAACACCATTATCTGAGACATTGAGACTGTCCTCACTGTAACATGGAGAATACCACTAGCCTCGGTCTCATACATCCCATTGTTTAGAGGAGTGATATCTTTTAAAAGTAAGTACGTTCAATCTTTAGTATATTAGATGCCATAACTAGAAACATGAAAGCTCTTCTGCTCAGTCCTAAACAAATGAAATACTTGCAATTGTATTACCTCCTGGTTAAATTGTAAAAGAGTTTTTTTTTTTTTTTTTTTTTTTTTTAAAGAAAAGCAAAACCTTAGGGGGTAAGTGTGGCCTGCATGTTATTCGCTTATGTCTGCTTACACAGAATTGAGAAAAACATACCTGATTTAAGTGTAGCTAGCCTGAAAAAAATGGGTGTTTGGCTCACACAACTGGGGCCAGTTGTTGCTGCCACAGAGCCATTCATTCATTTAGCAAATATTTAATGAGCACCTACTCAGCTCTACTAAAATGGCTACACAAAGTTGATTATAAATTTCGTTCATCTTCAGATCTTCACGTCAAGTATAATTTAGTGCTGCACAGTTCATGTAGCCCGGGGATTATAGGCAAGGAGTAGCTCTTACAGCAGAATTAGCCTAATTGTGGTGTTTCTTTTTCTTGTTTACATTCATGGTTGTGGTTTGGAGGTGCTTGGAATCTTAGTTTTCTTTTTAGAGAACTGATTTATTTGTGCAATTAGATTTCATTTTATTTTCACATTAGGCAAAACCACCTTAGGGCCTCCCATTAACCCTCTGGCTAGACAAAGTATAATAGTTTGAGCATATAATTCATTCTGATGGAATAAATTAGTTACAACTTGTTGGATGCTTATTCCTTTTGCAATAATGGGCTTACATGCGTCATCATTGTTTTTTGATGGAGTCTTCATATTTCCTGGCTGTATTGCTATTTTCAAATGATGCAAATGGCAGGCCTAAAAATTTCTCCCATTTTCTTTGAGTTTAGCATGACTTGGTGCTACAGGCAAAAGCTTAGCTTATGAGCCAGCAGGGCTCAGCTGCATGGGACCTCTGGCTCGGTGGCATCTAGCTCAGACATTCCCATTAAGAACTTAGGCAGCCAGGAAAATAAGGAAGAGATACATTTATTGCTTATGTTGGGTAATTCAATGCCTTGGGGTGAAGTGAGTGAAAGCCAGACAACCTTTCTCTAAGTTCCTTTGGATGGGAGCTGGCAAAATCTAGTGCTGGCAGCTTTCTATCATGGAATATCCATTAGGCTTGTTTATCTCTGGAAAAACACTGCTCTGTTTCCATAGCCTGCTGTTTGTCAAGGAATGGTGCAAGAGCTCATCTTTGAGTTCACGGAGAGAATGAGCTGTCTAGCTACTGGGAAACTCTTCTTGGGGTGCTGGGTCTTCTTCTTTGCTCTGAGATGGCAGGTGAGGTGGTATGCAATAGAATAAGCCTGATTCTTAAGCTCTACTGATGACAGACAGTAGATCAGGTATGGCTGGGACCCAGCTTCTCGAGCTTATGGATGGTATCCGTACTTTGGAAGCTGAAGCTGAATGTAAGAATTAAAATCTTATCTTGATTTCTGGTTTGTCCTTGATACTATGTCCCAGCTTGCATTGCTGGGTGGTGGAACCTTATCATTTTCTTTCTTTGTAGTGCATCATATATCATGTGTACCACGTTGACACATTCAAAGCTGTAAAGTGCATTCATCTGTCTTCAGAGCAAATAGAATGGTGTTTTATACAAATGTTTATTGATGATATAATTTGTAGTAGATTCATAAAAGAAAGAGTTTGATTACACTTGTGAAATAGGTTGTTTATAGTAACACTAAAAACAAAAGCAGGCTATAATATATGTTTTTAAATCACCAGATATAGCAATCTACAGATAAGAAAGCAAATCATTTTCTTAGGTAGTTAACTGTTATTTTGTATTAAAACAGTTGTTGAGATGACTGGGAAATTATGTTGGTGAATCTGATGTACAACTTTTTAATTTTCTAGTTTATATGCAATTAACTTATAAATTTGTCTTTATGGAAAATACATTGAAAATGCTTAATTTAAGAATATTTGATACAGCCTGAGGAAACAATATGAGAGGTTATGTAGTCATGGACTATTTAGTGGCCAGGAGACACGCTTAGAGATGTGCTAATAGGCAACTTTATTATTTGTGAATAGCATTGAGTCCACACGCAGACCTATGATTTGGCCCATCAGATGTGTGGTCCACGGTTGAATGAAACATTATTTTATAGGACATGATGGTAGCACATGTCCCAGTCTCTAATCAACAGAGTTTGAGTCAACTTCAAGAAGTACTTTGTAGAAAAATAAATTAAAGAAGAAAATGCTATAGAATTCTGTAGTATATTGCCTATTGACTATTATATTTGAAAATTCTTTCTTCTACCTGAAGTCAAACTTAATATCATATATCTTAAATGTGCCTTTCTCTAGTAGTCAAAGCATGACATCTATGTGTAATATAATTAAATACAACATAAATATAAATTACAACTGTTTTGTAGCACCACCTAAAAGTTTTAATTACACTAAGTGTAATATTAGCAGGATAGTATTTTTCATAGTGGATTATTTTTGCTTGTTGTTTTATGTTTGATGAACAAAGGATATTTTAATATTCAGGATAGTTTATATTTCTATGTCATTGACTTTTCTATTACGTACCTATGAAGGTTAAACTTAAGGATATGGGGGCCTGTTCAGTTGTTTAAATGCCTGCTTAAGCAAAGCAGTCAGGCTCAGAATTCTGTGGTTTGATCCCCAGATCCTAATGCCTTGTCAGCCTTGCCAGACCTGCCCTTTAGGCATCCTGAGTGGGCACCCCAAAAAAATTCCTTTTGAACTTTGTCCAGGGAGATGGCTCAGTAGAATAAGTGCTTGCCTGGCAAGCACAAGGGCCTGAGTTCACCCTGGTACCTCAAAAAAAAAATAAATAC
>NW_004524578.1:30582546-30602299 GCF_000260255.1 Octodon degus
TATATGTTTAATTTTGAATATCTCTGCAGCATTTCCAGCAGGCCAATCTCTATGCTGATTGTTTTTACATTGAATCATTGAATTGTTATACTATCCCTCTGATACAGGAATTATCAACCCATTTTATAAATACACTCTACACATGGTCATAAAGCTCACAGTAAGGAACTGCTAGCTTATTTTGAACTACAAAAAGCAAAGTAAAAAAGTCTTGGAATAATAAAATACTTCTGCATGATTTAACCAAAGAATTCTGTCTGCATAATTGATTAATTTCAAAAGAAAACAAAGGAAAACAAAGAATTTAAAATTTGAAAACATAAGGTCTTTTTAATAAAAGAACATTGATAAGTGCCTGTCTGGAAAGTGCAAGGGATCTCCAGTACCAGAGGAAAAAAAAAGAACACTGGACTGAATTCAGAATCAAGAGATAGCAATATGTTGCCACACTCTGTGACCAGCTCTATGTTCTATATAGAACCGCAGTTCCTTCTCTATATGAAAATTCAATATAATAATAATTAACATTTTAAATGTCTTGAACATAATTTATAGTAAGAAATAGATTTTACATTGCAATTCAGTAAACCGTGCACACAGGTATGTGTATGCAAACACACACAGTTTTATCAATATATGCTGGCATTTTATACTTCTTTCTTTTTAATAGTAATGGTGTGGCCCACAATAATGATTTTACAGCCCACTGATGAATATCAATCTGAAGTTTAAAAAACTACAATATATTTTATTTTCCCACCACTCTATAGTGTATTTGTCACTATCCACAAACAAACCCATCTGTGCCAGTCCTCATTTAAAACAACCACCACTGAAATACCAGCTGCTTCACATGCACGCATTCAAAATACAATATAAACATAACTGGTATTTTCTTTTGTTTGAAAAATGATCCATCTATTTAAAGAAAATATAATGAAATCATAAGTTATTGAGTAATATACAAGGAGCAAAGGCTAATGCAATTCATTGAGGAAAATTAAAGTGTAAAGAGCACCAACACAGGAAGCATCTATGAAGATCATGTTTGGAACAGTTCTCATAGTACAGAAGCTAAGTTTGTCTTTATTAAAGACAGAAGAGAATTAATACAAAGTTTCACTATATCTTCAATATCAAATAAAAGAGTGAAAAAAGAGGTTAGTTTTCATTTCCCATTTACTTGGGATATCTTGAGAATTAAAACCAGTTTCCCTAAGAATGTATTTTTGTTTCCTAGATCACTTTCACACTATTAAATGTGTTTTGCTTCCCTGTGAAATATGAGTGGATCATTTGAATTGTGGATCGTTTTTCATTCAACACATGTTTTCTGAGGTTCTTCTACAGGGCTAAGGTTGGGATCTAAAGACAAAGAAGACATGAAATCTATCTTTCTCTCTCTCTCTCTCTCTCTCTCTCTCTCTCTCTCTCTCTCTCTCTTTCTTTCCGGAACCGGGGATTGAACTCATGCCCTTGTGCTTGCCAGGAAAGTGCTTATTCTACTGAGCCATCTCCCTGGCCCCAAGACATGAAATTTCTGCCTTCACTAAGTTTACATATTGATGAAAAATCAGTGTGTGTTCACATTTGTTCAATTAGATGAGGTGATATAGCATTTTCATTAACATATACAGACCTAGAAGTGTTAATAAAAAAAGAAATGTTAATGAAGCCATACACAATTTATCCTACAGTAAGACTCAAGACTGAGGGGATCCCTTAAGATAAAGAAATTGCATATGTGCGAATCTGAATATTTGCATTCACTCATTAACTTCCTGATTTGTCGTTGTTCAAAGTGACTTATTACGATGATGGTGAGTCTGCTAAGCATGAAGAACTGACATTGAGATCCGATACAGGGATATTGTGAGGAAAAGTCATAGCCAAGAGTTTTATGTGGCAGATAAGAAATAGACAACAACTGTAGGCTCTATATCTTGTGTTTCCATGGAAGGAATTCATAAGTTTGGAAAAGAAAAATTACACATCCTTTCAATTAACCTTTGACATTTTCTTCACTTATGAATGTGGGCAACACAGAACATCTGAATCATAACCTATGACTTTTCCAGCAAACACCTCACAGATATCTTCATTCTCTACTACAGCAGCTAGATGTATCTTAAAATATTGCCTGTGCTTATCAGCATATCTAAATTGTGATATTATAGGAATCTTATTATTTATTTAACTAATAAAGATTCATATATTTCACTATAGCTAAAATTTATTTTTCAGATTTTTGGAAAACTGCATTTCAACATGTTATGCTTAGTTTTTCAACCCTTGCTATGTTTTTAAATGCATTTTCCTGACAGGGGCCCAAAGTTTTTCCAGATTTCCAACGGTGTTTATTTTATAAAAAAGGATTAAGATCTTCAGCTCTAAGCACAAGGTTACAAAATCCAGTGCCTACAGTGTAGGCAGGTGACATCAACAGTTGCCTGGAAAGGGATTAGTGGCAGTCCAGGATAACAATTTAGAGGGAAACAATTATTGGGACCTTCATAGGAACTGAATAACCAACATCCCAGTTTTGTTACCCAGTTCTGAGTAAAAAAAGCAATTGAAAAAACAAAAAGCAAATAGGTCAGGTGGAGTACAAACTGTTACCTTTTTAGTTAAAAAAGGTGATTAGTGAATGCAGCTTATTTCTTGACTGCCACAACTCTGGGGACCCCACTAGAGAGGTCCTGCCTGGCTAGTGCAGAGGAGGGCAGAGAATGCCTCTGTCCTACAGCATTGAATCCACTTAATAACATGTTACAGCAGCCTGCTTAGGGCCCAAGGTTGCAGAAACAGAGGCAGCCATATTTACCCCAATCTACTCAACAGGGCTCGCTTGGGCAGGTCTCCTTTTTCAGGGAGATTTGTTTTTGGCCCCAGGCTGCCTTCAAGTGGATCAAAACAATGAATTAATTATTCTAGTCCCACAGCCAAGAAATATTCTCTCTATTCTGTTTCCTTTTCTAAGTTGCATCCTGCTACAGCTGTCCAATAGACTTGCTCAGGGGATCTGCAATAAAATTAAATGAAATCACAGACAGAAAAGTTGCTTGTAAAATGCCAATAATGAGGAGATAACTCCAAATCTGAATATAATGCCTCCCATTATGAAAAGCTCTTAGAGAAATTAAAATGTAAACACTTATCCCTTTACAAGTTTATGTCTAGAGATGACAAAACTCAAAAGAATTAAAGTATGAAATCAGAATTTATTGCTTCTATGCATTAAAAGCTTGGTGGTCCTAACTTTTCTTAAATTCTGGGACAGGTGGCTTCCACAGTCATGGCAGAGTCAGGGTTTCTTGCAGCAGAGAGACTGAACGTGCTTTTCCTCGTGCATGGCTATAGATGATACATGGTTCAGTGCTGCGTTTCTTACGACCATAACTGGTGAAGAGTTTTAAAAAATTAATATTTTTATTAGTGGAGCAGACCTATGACATTTAGAAAACAAATCAAACCTTAACTTCTAAAGTAATTATCTCAGAATAAAAGTACATTCCTGGAATATGGGGCTTAGAATGTCTCAAAATGTAGTGTTTACCTGGATTAAATGTTGGATGTTGCTGGTGGGTAGACAAAATCATCTTCTTCCTGAAGATGTCCAGGTCTTAATTCCTGGATATGTCACTTTATAAGACAAAAAGGAGTTTTCAGATTTTGGTAACAGTTAAAGATTTTGACATGAGGTTATTCTGTATTATCTAGGTGGGGTTGATATAATCCCAAAGGTCCTTTATGGGAAGTAGACAGAGGGTCAGAGTCAGAGATCTGAGGATGCTTTGCTACTTAGAGGAGGATAGAAGGGCCATAAGGGCTCTACCAGACGCAGGGCAACGGATTTCCCCCTAGTGATATCAGAAGCAATGTGGTCCTCACAGCACCTTGGTCGTAGCTCAGTCATTCTCATGTCAGACTTTTGGCCTCGGCAACTGTAAGAGAGAAAATTTATGCTTTTAAGAATATCTGGTAACTTGTGATAGTAGCAATTGAAGACTAATTTTTTTTTTAATTTTAGGGAAGGGTCTACAAGGGTGTTCAGGGTCTCACTACTAGATCATACTTGTAATGATTCGCCTGTTTACAGCCTTCCAAGAGTTGGGATTACAGGTGCGCGCCACCATGCCCAGTCTCAATTGCTTTCTCAGCACGCCCAGGGGGTGGGCTGGCATAGCAGATCCAGGAATCCAACCCCCAGACCCTGTACCTGCTTGCAGATGCTTTAAACCGCTGAGCTATTTGGCTGGCCGGTTGAAAACTAATTTTAATGCAGGTGGTTACAAGCTTGGACTCTGAGCACAGCCAATCTGTTTAGTTCTCTTCTCCATCACTTTATAGCTGTGTGGCCCGGAGGCCCAGAAGCAGATGCTTGAAGTCCCTGAACACCTGCCCCCGTGTGCTGGTCCTAAACCAGTGACGGCACTGGTGCAGAGCAGACTGTACTGTGAGGTTACAGGTGCTTCCTGGAGGTCGGGGCTCCAACGTCTTGCCAGCTTCTGTCTGCTGAGTTCGTCCTCATGCGTGTGCCCTCTGAGCCTCAGTTTTTCAGCATCCTTAAGCCACCACATTTGAAGCCAAATTGCCCCCATATTCTCTCTCAAATTTGTGACTTTGCTGTAGGCCCTGAAACTTTGCTTCAGGTAGCCACAGTTCATCAAACAAGCAAACAAAATGCGACCACATAAAAACAGTGGATATAAAACACCCATAGTACAAGTTGTCATCATCCACTGGGATTGAAATATCATCTGACCTGAATTTTAAGGTTCTTTGTCCAAGTCACAGAATTTTTAAAAAGTGTGAAACTATAAAGAAAAGCAGACTCAGGAGCCAATAAAAGCCTCCACAATCCACTGAGGTCCACACATCTTTTCCATACACAGAAAATTCTCAAGCCTCAAACCTCTCAAGTTCTTTTAACATAATGTTTTCTGCCTGCATTTCATCCATTTTTAATGCCCCTTTTTTCTTTTTTATTTACTGTAAATACTTTATGCTATTTTTTTCTGCAATATTATTGGGTAACAAATTACCCCAGAATTTGTGGGTGATTATTTACTTTGTAGGTCAGCTACTAAGGCCTTATTTTAAGGCTCAGGTCTGTAGATTCAGTATGAATACTGTGTGCTAATCCATCGCACCACTGGGGTTCCACATGGACTCAGGTACGCTTCACATGTCTCTCATTGTCCTTGAGCCAACTGAGCAGGTAGCAATACTTTTCTTGCAACAAAGGCAAGAACACGAGAGTTCAAGTTCCATCACTCAAGGACATTTCTAATCCCTATTTGTGATCCTTCAGCTATGTCCCAACAATCAAAGCTAGGCACTTCTCTGAATCCAACAATCATAAAGTGACAAACATGTAAGTGCATATAGCTACTCAGAGGAAGGAAGAACTTTTACCAATTAATTAATGTAGCACCGCATACTACTGGCCATTCTGATTCTCAACCAATGCAGCAAATGTTGGATTGTTTGAAGGAAAATATTTTCCTGTCCCAATTCAAGCACAGCTGAGAAATAAGACAAAAGAATAAGGCGACCATAGACCAAAGTGTCATTGTGATTACAAATAGAGCTGATGTTAGAGGCTGTGATTATATGAGTGGTCAGGAGAGGAACAGCGGGGTATGTAAAGAGCCCTGCAGTACAACAATGATGGCTGTTCCTCTTATGGAAGAAAGGAGCAGCATAGTGGCTAAAAGTGTCCCCCTTGACAAGGATAGAGAACTGGGTTTGGTTTACATGGTAAGGAAGACTCAAGTCAGATATTAAGCTACAGGAAACTTTTAGGTCAATCAGGCACAGAGCTTATGACCTATACGCCACCTCCAATGGCATAAGAACTCCTGTGCTCATAAACTCATAGCCTCTGTGAAATCCATTTGTTAGAACCAATCAAAATGCTCCCAGGATAGTGGAAAGAAAGCAGGGTGATACAAGTCAAGTAATGATTATTTCTTTTACTAAGGGAGAAATAAACTGTTAATGAAGAAGTGGCAAGTCAGGCCTTGTTAAGGAATTAGCACAACTACTTGGGACATAACCCAGTTATGCCAAAAATCCTGCTGGAAATGACCCTGATTAAACATAGCATTTTTAGAGCGCCTATGAAATACAAAATTCAAATAGAATACAATCCCTTTCTAAACTCACTTACAAGATTTACTTCTGACTTTTGTTCTTAGTGTATCACATGAACATACTCAGAACAGAAAAACACTTGCCTGTTTTTAAAAGAAATGGACTTGCTTGCCCCATTCATTTAACTGTTCAGTGAAAATATTAGCTGAAACATGAAGGCAATATTTGTGGCAGTGGCTCAGCTGGAAGTTTGGAGTGCGTGATGGGTGTCATGGGTCCATCAATCCTCAGAGTCTGGAACTGGTTGAACGGGAACAGTTGAGAGTGTGTTTATAGTTGACACACTCTGATGAATCTTGATCTTCCTCTTCCTCAATACAGCATAAGCACACTACTCTGCTTCATTGTGCATTTCAAGACTTCTGATAATATTTTCATTGTCAACTTCAATGTTAATTCATAATTTGCTGATTCAGTGCCATGGGCCATTTGTATTCTATGGTGATACCTGAGAGTACTTTGCACTGCTCAGATGCCTCCGTACCGCCTCGGTGAGTATATGTTCTGCATGGACTGAGCTTAGGAATAACTCAAACCCCAGAAAGCTGCTCTACTGCCAACATAAATCCAGGATGTGGATGTGGAAGGGTTTTGAAGAAAAACCTATCACCACCACAAAAAAGCTAGACATATATGTATGCTCAATTGATTCGTTGGTGTGAATTGTCTTTCCATGATTTCTAAGAGAATTAAAAGAAGGGTGTTTGTGGGATATGTTTAAAAACATTAAGATACTGCTTTAGAACTATAGATCCTTTGAAATGTTTTCAGTGTTTAAAATCCTGTCACCACATTATTTGAAATAGTTGTACTATTTTATGTTTTAGCTCTGATCACTTTTTTTTTTTCAGAAAGGATTTCTGTTGATGCCGACTCCTTGTGAAAATTGTTAATTTCAATATATTAAGGACGGATAAACATTTCCTATGCTCAAGGTATGTCTTTGTTCATTTCTTGGGAGATCTTTGGAGTATAACTAACATTTTAACCAGCAATGTAAATATAACAGCAGGGACTTATATAATAAGTTTGAAATTCCATATCCCACTCCTGACAACATAATTACATACTGATGTGGCTGCTTCCTGCAGGAACATGCTATTTCAGTACTTGTTTGATACACTAAGTCTTCTGGTTGTATTTAAACATTAACATTTTTTCACAGAGAGCACATTGGCCAAGCATTGGCCGTGACTCATCCACATGGCTGCACTGAAAAAGGTTCTACAATCTGAGGTACGGGATCTCAAGATAAATCCTGAGGACATTTCACTGACCTTCTCAGACCAAAAAGCTACAACTCTTGTTGCATAGGTCCTGCTTTACCTTGGTCTTAACCATCCAGTAGAAAAGTATGAAGACGAAATATAGGAAATAAAGCCATGCTGTTAAGTTGAGCTGTGGGGGACTCAGGTCAATAATTTCTGACATTGCAGTTAAACAGAAGACCCAATGCTATTATGGGCTACTGGACTCTTTTAGAATATTTTGCTGAGTTTACACACCTATAATATTCAATAACGGAACTTAGAAAAAATGGGGTATACCGATGAATGTCCATTTTGTATTTGTGTATTCCAAGTGGTTAGGATAGATATATAGTTGCATTCTCTTAATGAATAGAATGATTTGTTCTAATGGTGTTTGTAAATAGGATCACAAGTCCACTTCTTGTACATCAATTAACCACTAAGAAGAGTATATACAGTGTGTTATTTGTTGAAACTGTACTTCCAATTGGATTTGAAACTGTCTCATTGCTGTTTATCAATAAAACTTTGAAAAAAAATAAAATAAAATAAAAAAAAGAAAAAAAACATTAACATTTTAAACATGAATTAATCACTTTAAACATTAATTAATCACCCTTGCCCACTAAGTTTTAGCACACTAAGTGTACCTTAGTGTGCTGAAAACCTGTACTCCTTTTTTACTGTGCATATTTGTGGAGTGAGTTACATCAATGAGCTTAGAAAGCCTAACTGATAATAGCTGCTGTATTCATCTCACTTACTCTTTTGGGTCAACCTAAAACAAGCCCAGGGAGTCAAAATTCTCCTGGAAATTACTTTCTTTATCATGGGAGAGAATTGTGTGTGTGTGTGTGTGTGTGTGTGTGTGTGTGTGTAGTGTGCCAGCAGGCAGCATGACATATGGGCAGGGGTGTGGCTAGCCCTTCTGGGAAAACTCTTATGGAATTGTTCTCTACATGGAGGACTAGAGGATGTGTAGTCTCAGAATTTGAAATAACTACTGAAGAAATAGGGATAATCACTTTAATGGTTTGTGATAAATCACTACAAATGTTCTAGAAAGGAATCCCAGGTAGAATGAGCATGGTTCTAGAATGTGGATTAAGCTGTCCACATTGATTTGTGTTTCCCTCAGTGTTGGTGCATCAAACATTTTTCTCAAAGTATTTTGCAATAGTTAGCTGAGCCCCAATCCATTCTCAAACCTCAGTGGCAGATTTTGGCATTGAGGTGGGAAAAATGACACCCAGTATAAGTGACACGACAGGATACAGGAATGGCCCTTGAGAAAGACAGGCAGAAATTCAGAAAGTGATTGTAAATCCAAGGCCAACTTCCCTGACTCTGGTCCTGTGATGTGTTCTGGTAAGTAGAGATTGGTAGATCCTTGCTGTAAAAACCCTCACACTTAGATTGGTGATGACTTTGTGGATACATGTGGAAGGGGGGGTATGGCACAAACCAAGGTGTCAGACCAGGGTGAGACCAGACAAGGTTCAGGGGAAGGTTCTAGACTCAGTAGGGAAGAACATAGACTGTGACTGGCACAGGACACAGAAATCAAAGCAAAGACAGACTGCTGTGCAGACTAAAGGAAAGCCTGACTCAGTGCATGGCCCACCTTGGGGCTAGGTGTACAGCAGGGATTTTCAGTGGCAGTGCTATTGACCTCTAGGCCTGGATAAGTCTTTACTGTGGGGAGATTGCCTTGTGTATTGTAGGGTGTTTAGGAGAATCAGTAACATCTGCCCTCTAGGTACTAACTATACTCTGCCAGCTGTGATAGCCATAAATGCCTCCAGCCATTAGCAAACATATTTGAGTAGAAAATATTGAAAAACAATAGTTGACAAAGGCTTTTTGCTGTCCCCATGGGCTGATGGGGCTACTCTTCATCATCCCTGGGTAAGGACTGGGCAGAGCTGATATCAACTGAGCATCTCAGGGTCAGCACAGAGGGCTGGAGCTAACATCCTCCAGTATAAAAATGGAAGAGATCACTATGTATGGGAGAAGCAAGAGCAATATTTTAAATTTTTAAAAGCGTTTATCTGTACATATTTGTAGCTCATGTAGTTTACAATTCTCATGGGGAATGGCTCCATGTACATATTACAGTGTGGGTTTTTAAAAATAATATATCCTTTCCCTTCCCTCTCCCTCCCTCTTCCTCCACTTAACCCTCTTAGCTGATGAGTATACAAAGTGCTAAATCCAGGATGTAGCTATTATGGATTGTGCTGCTATGAACATTGGTATGCATTTATCTGCAATGTAAATGACTCAAGCTCTTAGTGGATGATACCTACCAGAGAGAGATCTGGGTCACATGGAATTTCTAATTTTAATTCTTTGAAAAAAATCTCCACACTAATTTCCATAATGATTATATTAGTTTGCTTTACCACAAACAATTTAGGAGAGTTCCCTTTTTCACCACAGCCATACCAGCATTTGTTATTATTTGATTTCTTAATGATTGCCATTCTTTCCAGATTAAGGTGAAATCTTAGTGTTGTTTTACTTGCCTGGCTATTCTTGGCTTTTCATCTGCAGTGTTCCAAAAGAGTTTTCTGTGGTCTTCCTCAATAGACTTGCAAGCGCCAGGAATTTTCTTGTTTTCTAAATTCAAGAACTTTGCCACTTTCTGTGGTCATTTTGTTTCTCTACACAGCACATCTTTCTTTTCGGAGACATAATTAAATGTCACAAAGTCTAAGCAAAGATGTCAAGGTCAAAGCAGAGGGCATCTGCCTGGGTACCACCCAGGAAGTAGACTGGATCACTTCTCTAGACATAACCTGAAGTTTCCAGTGTTCACCTAAAGCTATTGGCAGTGTGCTAGAAGCCTTGGTGGAGGAAGGTTAAATCAGAGCCCTTCTTTCAGGGGAACAGATCTGCCTCCCAACTCCTGAAACCATAATCTCACATATTTTGGTGCCATAAGTGAACATGGAAGTGTTCTTTATAAACTCTTGGGCATTGGGAGCTTCAGGTGAATGTGTATGAACTTCAAGGCTTTAGACAGGGTTAGTTTTATTTGTACCTTCTGGAAAAGTCTAGAGCTGAAAAGGGTGACTTTCCTTAGCTGGCAGATGAAGAAGATATTGTTTCTTCTTTAAAGGTGTTTGTTTGATTCCTGGGATTTAGTATTATTTGGAGGCAAATATTGTTTCTATTTGGACATGGTTTAGAAATTTTGGATAAGATTTTTGAATCATTAAGCATTTTCTTCTTATTGATTATTTGGATATAAATTATAAAATTACACATGATGGGACAGAAATTTGGTTAAATTCTGTGCATTTTTAAGTGTTATCAGAATTCTGTACACTCCAGCTATATTTTGAATTTATTTTACATGTTTCAATGCATATTTTTCTTCTTTATATTTGGATTTTAGTAATTGTTAATATTGGTTTGAAAAGTCTGTGTGTGATAGAGCATGTATGCATGGGGGGAAGATGAGAGAAAGTTTTGTTTGTAGCATCTCAAGAGGATTAACTTGGCTATTCAGGAATGATCTCAATTTTGTTTTGCACATATTTTGCTCAGAATTTTCTTCAGAAATTTCACACAATATTAAGCCTTGTGGTTATAACCTTTCTTAATTCTAGCAGCCTCACTCTAGGTATACTTTAAGACAATGGTCTAGTATATTCAGTACCAGCATTTAGATGCCAATTCCCACTTCTGTCCCTATATATGACAGTATTCCCAGTGGATTGACGTTCTGCCTGGTGGGCTTGACACATGCTAGCAGGATGTAAAACGAGGACCGTATTGTTCTTTGTTGTTTACTGTGTTTGCCTTCTAGAACTTCCTGACAGAGTACCCCAAACACTGAACTTGCCAATAAATATTCAACCTAAAATAATGCTCTCTCTCCCAGAGGTTTCTGTATTTCTCTCTACATACCACTTAGCTCTGTGTCAGAATATAGTGAACAAAACAGACAAAGAGCAGGGGAAAATCTTAGGTCTGCCTTTTGCTAGCCCCAAGAATCTGAAATATTAAGAGATTTAAAATTCATCCTTTGACTCAACAGAAGTTTGAAGACTCAAATACAAGTAATTGCTGACTCGGTCTCCTTATTGTCAGCAGAGATTAAAGGAACTGAATAGAATTCATAACCCATGGAATCCAAGGATATGACAAGAGGGAAGCTGAATTCCACGAACTTCACACAAAAGCTCAGTTAATACAGATGACCCACTTTAAACTTAGGTGAAACACTTCATGTGGACTCAATACTTTAAGATGACACAAATAAGGTAGGTACAGCCCCTCCCTACCTCTGCACAGAATGTGACTTCGGTTATGGCTCACAAATGAATCTAGTGCTCAGGAATGCTCTCCTGAAAGCCCATCAAGATGTCTTCACTTTCTCCCCTAGAAGGGGCTTCTCTGCTTGGTTCCCCTTATCCTGATTCTCTCCTACACCTTTGAAAGTGAAATATATATTTTTCTTGTCCAGACATGAACAGAGATGTAAGAAAGGTCAGTATTCTCTGTTTCAGAAACAATTCTTACTTTATGATATGATGTTGAAATTCTAACATATAGCCTTCTATTTAAAATTCTATATAAAATCTGTAATTTTTGCCATTAAAATTAGCACATCTGAGCTACTATTTGAAGCCTATTTTATGGGCAGTAAAGCAAATTAATAAAGGGTATTGTTATATTTTAAAAAAGGAAAAGCTATTTAACTAGAAACTATGCCTTTGAGAGAAATATCAGATGTTCTTGTATTATTTTTTAAATTATTTTATTAGTTTAGGTCAGTGACATGAATTGATAGCTTAAAACATTTGGGGATAGCTCTCCTGGGAATATCAAAGGGTTAGGTTTATAGGTAAAAATGTCATATTCATCTTTGTATTCAAGTTATTTATCTATTGTGCTTACCTTTGTCCCTGGGAAATAGCAGGCTTTTGCAGTGTTGTACAATAAAAAAAAAATGAACATCACAGAAGTGATTCAACACAAATGTACCCATAACTGGTGGACTGTGTGAACAATAGCAGAAACCCAAAGAGAGATTCCTAGTGAGAAGGAAGCATCCTAATCAGTTTGTGGCAGAAAACCACAAGGGAACTAAACTGCTGCTCATATGTACAACTCCACTGGATTTTTCCCTAAAATTTTTTATACAAGGATACTATTGGAGTTATTTTAACAAAGTAGTGTTTGGAATGCAGCCCAACTTAATATATAATTGAATATTATATAGGTGAAAATTTTTCACTCAGCTAACCACATCTGTGCAGTGGAAAATATGGTTCACTGCTGTCAGTATAGCTAAGAATGCAGAATAGATGTCCCTCAATCACCAGAGAAAACCAAAGAGCCTATGAAAAAAGTGGGACCAGGGATATGCCAGTGAAAATGTTTATCAGTGATCTGTAACAAAAGAGGCCGATAAAATGATAGGCCTATGTTACCTGTATTAGATGGTTCTGGAGTGCTTAAATATTAGCAAAATGGCCCTTTACAATCCAAAGATGGAAATTTCCTTGTGGAAGTATCTGAACGGTTGCAGATGTAAGAACCTAGTGGAAGGAGGTTGTTTGAAGTTATTCAAAGTTATAACTGTGGAAACAATACAGGTGGATGGGTATGTGGCTCATCACACACAGTCAGCTGCAGCCACTTGAAGATGTTTCAAGTAGATACATGTCAGCACTTTATGCATTCTGATACAAATTAGTTCAGCTGGGTATAATTCTGCTGAGCTCAGCTAGCGTGTGCCACAGACAGAATTGCACAGAGTAAACTTTAAAGTTGCCTTATGCAGAAGTTGTTCCCTGAGATATCAATCATGTTGAGATAAATGCAAGCAGAACTGGTTGTAGTGGTAAAATAGTAATTGTTATTATATTCGGTATACTCTGAACCCTTGTCATGTGCCAGGAACAGCTGCAGGCTTTCAATATATAGTAATTCACTAAATCCTATTAGCACCCCTATGCAATGTAGGTACTATAATTACTTTTATTTTTAAAATAAGAACACTGAGGCACAGTTCCTGAAACTGCTTGGGCAAGACTCTAGTTCCTCTTCTTTTGTCTAGTTTTGCCCTTCTCTCTCTACTAATGGGATAGTGCCTAACCTTAGGTACTGAACCCCCACTTTACAAATAGCAAAAATTGTCAGATCTCTTGCAATAGCATTTATTGTATAACATCAACAGCAAAATGCATGAATTCCTTTAGATTCACTGAATACAACCTGAAGGGTCTGTCTAAACCATGTCTGATAGAGCTAATCTGTTACCTTATGGATTAGCTTCCTTGACATCTTAGGCATGATTTTCCCACTGTGATCACAGAAAGGCAAATAAACAATTATACATGCACAAATCCAGACTGGGATTGGCTAGGATGAATCTATATTGAGTAAGATTAAGCTTTGCCATATTCTCATACTTAATAGTTACAGAATTGAAGCTTTTACCTCAATACAGGAATTTTCCATTTACATTCCAACATTTTTGCCTCCTGATCAAAACCACTGCTTTGAGATCATCTAATCCCTCTGTTTTTATATTTTCCCCCATAACTTCATACTGTTTCTTTTTTTCTCTAGTTATTTGACCAAAGTGTAACAGAAGCTGTTTTGACTTTGTTTTCTTTGCTACTCCCTTTACTTTGTTTTTACTGGTGAAAATGGTGGAGGTAGATAGTGATATGCAGACGACAACAGAGATGCAAAATCATCCTATGGCTTGAAGTAAATATGAAGATACTCTCACTGTTGTCTATTATTAAAATATATCATTGTTTTCAACTGTTACATCTCAAATTTAGTTTCAAAATTATAAAAAATGCCTTTCCATTTTATAAAGATTAATTTCCCTTAAAAATAATTCTCATATGCAATCAGAATTGGTAACCTTTACCTAGTAGTTCTCAGCTTTGGTTGTTAGAATCAATACTTTGGGTGGGATGTCCTGCCTGCTTCTTGTGCTGTGGATGACCGCTGAGTAGATAACAATGTGCAATGTATTGATTACTGAAAATGTCCTATTAATCAGCTTGGAAAGTGTCTCATTGATATTTGCTTTTAAATAAAATACAAAAAAAGAATCAATACTTGTGCAGATTTTAAAATTACTTAAAACCAAACAATGATGGCCTTCTCCCTTGCCTTTTTCCTCAAAAAAAAAAATGAACAAAAGAAAAGTGAGCTGATCAGGCATGAATTTTCCTTCCTGTTGCTTTACAGGAACTGGATATCATGGTCATTCATTCATGTTCACTGAGGATCTATTGAGTTCCAAGCCTGGAGAAGAAAGAATGTGGTGATTAAACATGGATGCTGGAGATGGAAAATATAACACCTGAAGGGCATGTAGGAATATACTAGGTAAAAGGAGAAGCAGCAGAGAGACTTCCTGGAAGAAGTCATCTGGATAAAAAGTAAACCTCTATGGGGAGAGGGAGATGAAGACTTGATAGGAAGCTTCCAGAAAGAAGTATGCCTAAGGATGGGTGATTTGCAGGCACGATTCTCCTGTGAGCTTCCTAGCTAATCTTGATCTGCGCTTATTGAAAACTTGAGAGATAGGTGGGTAGGATGCAATACCATCACTCCCTGCCCCTCAGTGCCTCTGGAAACTCATTCAACAACTAGTCACTGTCTTCACTAACTTCATCTCAATCTTTTTCTCTGCTCTGTCTATTTTGAAGACTCCTCTGTTGGCATTTACTGTGCAATCACATCTTTTCCTCAACTAGTCAAGGAACTTTGGTCAGTTTGAAATAGGGAAGGTGGGAAAGAAGTCAAGGAAGGCTCTGAGGAGCTGAGTTCCGATGTTGGCTCTGATACTAAGTGCAGAGGCTCCAATATCTCAGCTAAGTCTTATAGCTTTTGGATTTTAATTTCCTCATTAATGTGATAAGAGAGTTGGCCAGGGAGTCCCCAAAGGCCCTGCACACTGAACACTGACATGCAACTGATGCTATTCAAGCCAAAGATCTCCACTTCGTATATCAGACTGTTCACTATTTAGATGGATTATACTTTTGAAGTAGGCATTCCTAGGATGTGGTAGCATTTTAATGCATGCAGATTCAGCCAAACTTAGTACACTTTTATTTCTACATAATAGAATATATGAATATTATATCCAAGTGGATATATAATAGTCAATATTATATTCAATGAATATTATATTTAACTGGTTCAGTTCACATTCTGATTTTTTAAATTCACTTCCATAGAACAAGATGCTACATACCAAGACTAAGTAATAAAATTTCTTCAGCATACAGTAGGAAATATAATGCCTTAATGTATTTTGATATGGTAAGCTCTAAAGTGAAAAGGATCCAAACTGTGAAATAAAAATTGTGAAAAATTATATTCAGAAGTTCTTTAACTAAAATGAAAACAAGAAAAACAAAATAAAACAAAACAACACCAAAAACAAATCCAGATGGTGTTTCTCAGTCACTACTGTCTGTCATGTTATTTGGAGCGATAGTTTTGGAAAGGCATTTGGCAGCATCTCCTAAAGCTGAATGCTCACAAGCCTAAAGAGTCAGTAATTTGACTTCCAGTAGAGACTCGTCAAAAAATGAGTAATTGTTAATAGACCAAAACTGGAAACCACTTAAATGCCTCTCAAGAAAACAGTGTTAAATCAAATCATTGCCTACTCTTACAGAGGAATCTAGATAGCAATGCGAATGAAGAATCCACAACAATTCAAAACTAGAATACATGGATGAAATTGATAAACATATATCTAAGCAAAAAATTCATATATAAAAGAGCATATAGACTCTGACTCATCTGATATCTAAAACCAAACCAGGCATAAAATTAGATTTTTAGAAATGAAAATGTGGTTACTCTTTGGGAGCCTGGGAGTCAATAGGTAACATGGTAGGGGGATTCCTGGGAGAGTGTCACTGTTTCCAACTGTGTACTGATTACACTCACATGTTTAGCCTCTGAAATGTATAGAGCTATATGTTTATAATTTCTAGTTTCTTTTGATACATATATCTCACCAGCAATACTTTTAGAAAGTGTTTTGCCATGTGTTAGTCCATTTGACTTAGACAGTAATTCTAGGCAATAAGGTCATATAACTTTTCTCCAGTTCTGTAGGAAGAAAACAGACTGAAAGTTTGGTTTGACGCCTCAAGAATGATTAGTGGGAGTGTTAATTCAGGTATGTACACTTCTTGACCCAGTGGAGGCAGTGCTTGTTGGAGGACCTCACACAGTGCCTGATGAATGGTCGGTGTACAATAAGTGTCATCTGAAGCTGGGTTGTAGGCTGGTGCTTTCTCATCTGTAGGGCTCACCGCTATTCTGGAGGTGATGTCTTCTCTGCTGGCCTCATGTCCCTCATAGGAAACTTACATTTTCTCCTAAGAGAGGAAGAGGGATGAGCCCTGGTTCAAAAGCGCAGCTGCCAAAATACCTGTGGAGAATTACATAATCCTATCCCTTCAGGGCTTAGAAAGGAATGAGCTGGACACTCAGTGCTCAGACACAGTGCTTAGGAAAACAGGAAGGATCACTTAGGCAGAAATCCATGTATGTGACCTTGGATAAATCACTGAACTTCTTTGGGGGCACCAGTTTCAA
The DNA here is from genome assembly GCF_000260255.1 of Octodon degus. Taxonomy (NCBI): domain Eukaryota; kingdom Metazoa; phylum Chordata; class Mammalia; order Rodentia; family Octodontidae; genus Octodon; species Octodon degus. The sequence continues at coordinate 30,599,568 of NW_004524578.1, forward strand.
AGATGAATTTAAGATGCCTACTTACGCCTGTGGGATTCTTCTGAGGTTACCTCTCTGAGAATCCTGAATTTTATATCCTTCTATACATAAAATTAGATTGATTCTCATAATTTTCAAGACTGGTGAATGTACTTAAAACTTGGAAATTACCTTGGTGTAATTTAAGATCAACTTTTACTTACTTTAATTTGCAACTTAAGTTTGGCTATGTCCAATTTTTTGCCTGTCCTTATAGCTGAAAAAAAGACACTAACCAACCAAGTTACATAAAGTAGTCAGAGACCACATTCAAACTCTGAACCATATTTCTCTTAAAAAAGCATACAAAAATTCCAGTTATTTACGATGTGGCTAAAGAAAAGATAAGAAGTCCCGAAATGGAATCTGTTATTGCTTGGATAATAAAACTAAAGACCTTCTTTGGAAAAAAATATGGAGAATGGCGAATGCTTTGATTTAGGGCTCAGCTGTGATGTCAAGGTCAGCCAATGAGCTCAAAAGAAATTTGAGAAAAGTAAAGATAAATAGAAGCAGATGTTTGGAAAATCTTGAATATTGGTAATGAATCGTATAGTTAAAAATCAAAATTTCATTGTTTATATCTATCATCCTCCAAAGGCTATAAAGAAGCCATGTAAATGAGCGTTTACAAACCTTGTTAGATCTGTGGTCACCCTTCCTCTTCCCGACACTATTTTCAACTGAAGTCCTTTAAAGGTTTTCTCCAAGGAGGTCAACTGTCATGGTATTCCTGTTAAATCAAGGTCTCTGTTTTAAATTAATGTAAGAAAATTTTGATGGGAAGGGGAAAGGAAATAAAACTGAAAAAAAAAATTGGCTTCTGATTGACCAGCACTTACATTCTTAGAAACAAGCTGCTTTTTTGCCTTTAGTTGTTGCTGATAGCAGGAAATATAAGTCTTACCTTACATATTTAGAGTTGTCAAAACCCAAAAAGAAATAAAAGAAAGCTTGGAAACACAAAGTTCAGGAGGAAGGTACTCAGAAGGAAGGCTGATCAAAAAAATCTAAGTTCAAGGGGACAGAAAGAGCTATTATTCCAATAGAGAATTCAGATGATTTGAAAAAAGAAAGTGATCAAGATTAATTAATAGGATTTAAAAACATAATAGTCTCCCCACACCTGTAACCACAGCACTTGGGAATCTGAGGCAGGAGGACTGTTGGAGTGTTCAAGACCAGGTTGGGCTGAAAAGTGAGCTCAAGATCAGCCTGAAATGCATAATGAGTTCCTGTCATTGATATATATTTATTTGACAGTTTGATCTAAAAAAATTTGATTCTGTTTACTGATTCTTTTTAAGAACTACATTTCATAATAGAAATAAAAAGTAGAGGCACCATACTTATTTCAACCTTGACACAAAGCCTTGACTCAGTTCAGTTGATTTCCTGCCACGCTGCTAGTTTTGTGGCCTGTGAGGAATCATTTAGCTGCTCTAAACCCCATTTTCTTCATCTGTAAAATGAAGTACAGCCTATGTCATGGGATTTCTCTGAGGCTTTCAGGAAATTGTAAATGTAAATTATTTATTTCACAGCCTAAGTTATATTAAAAGTGCACTAAATTTTTTTTATTGGAGGTAGTGATGATGATGACTTTTGATATATTTATATCAAGGGACCCTTTCTTGCTTGCTTTCCTTTTTTGTGTCTCTCCTGTACTTTGATTCCATTTCTACCTTGTTATTCAGAAGATTTTAAATGTCTTAAAGTCTTCAAATAATAAAAGTTTTTTTTTTGTTTTACTATGTTTCACTTAAATGTGAGATTGAGACAAAAATTTTGGTATGGTTAATTTAAAAAGAAAAAGAAGTAGAGCTAGAGAATTTACAAGCAGAAGTTGGAGCCAGAATAAGAGACAAGATACAAAGATATGAACTTATGATTTGATTCCTATCAAGTACTTAATAGAAAATGGGCAGCATTCAAAATAAAGTAATTTGAGGAACATCTATTTGCAAAGGTGAGATTACAAAGCAATGTTAAGGTATAATTACATGAACCTACCTGAAAGATGAGGTTGTTGACCCTCAAAAGTGAAGAGTTCAATGGAGCAGCTGTCTTGAGAGGAGCAGAGACTTGTGTTGAAGAAAACAATCAGCCTTTCTCCTTTCTAGGAGGTAACCTCATAGAAACAGAACTGTAGAAATACTTAACTTGAATTTTTTTCCATAATTTTATTGAGAGAAAAATAGCAATGAGACAGTTTCAAATCAAATTGGTAGGACAGTTTCAGTAATTAACACATTGCATACATTCTTCCTAGTGGTTAATTGTTGTACAAGATGTGGACATGATATCCTATTTGCAAACATTATTCAAACAAATCCCTCTATTCATTAAGAGAATGTAACTATATATTTATCCTAATCATTTTGAATACACAGATACAAAATGGACATTCATCTGTATCTCCTTTTTTTTGTTTAGTTCCATTATTTGAATATTGTAGGTGTGTAAACTCAGCAAAATACCCTAAAAGAGTCCAGTAGTCCATAATAGTATTGGGTCTTCCGCTTCACTGGCAATGTCAGAAATTGTTGAAGTGTGTCCCCTACAGCTCAACATAACAGCATGGCTTTACTTCTTTTTTTATTATTATTACATTTATTTATTTAGTGTGTGTGTGTGTGTGTGTGTGTGTGGCCAGCTCAGCCCACCAGGGGGCGGGGCTGGCTGGCATGTGGTGCTGGGGGATTGAACCGTGG
>NW_004524578.1:30603339-30617956 GCF_000260255.1 Octodon degus
AGCTATAAAGAATGATAAACTCCAAGCCTTTATATTGAAGTGGATGCCACTTGAAGATATACTCATAAATGAAATAAACCAGTCATATGTGTAAATACCATATAGCTTCCCTAGTATGAGAACTCAAAAGGAGAAATACAAATAGAAAGGTATAATACAAGTAAAAGGAAAGTAAGAACTCGAGGATTAACTAATTAAGAGAGGGAAAGGAGAAGAGCTAGGAAACATGATAGTGACAAGCCATACAGTTATATGTAGAAGATGGGCAAGGCAATAGTCCTGAGAATCTCCAGAAGATTTTTGAATCTAGCAGTTGATTGGAAAGATTCTCACCCTTACTAACTATATATACTGATACCTGTGAACTAAGAAACTGCACTGAATATGGCAATCTGTAATAGTAGGTTCATGTTTGGAGAGCCTGTCATTCTGGTCTTCTGAATACAGGCTGCTTCTCATGACATGCCAGTTGCTGCTGTGCTGTCTCTCAGGTAGATGACTGTTCAAAAAGAAGGGGGTGGTGAATGAAGGCAAGAGACAGGAAAAGGAATGTTGTGGGACTGTCCTGCTTCAAGATTGTATATGGTTAGATTTTTGGACTTATGTGTAAACATAAGAATTCTATAATTATTTATGCCTATTTTTAACTTGAATTTTTAATACCCATAATCCTTTCTTTCTTTCTTTCTTTCTTTCTTTCTTTCTTTCTTTCTTTCTTTCTTTCTTCTTTCCTTCTTCTCTCTCTTTCTTCTTTCTTTTTTCTTTTTCCCTAGGTCTTCCTATTAACTGTACACAGCTGGAAACCAAAAAGAATGACAGTTAGTGATATCCACACAACCAATTGTGTCTAAAGTCAGAGAGAGGACAGAAGGTAGGCTATGGATGGTGTAAAATTTTGGAGTTGACGTTTACAGCTTAACCTGACTCTCACACAGTAAGGATCATATGCTCAATTCATATCATTAATAAAGGATTTTTAAAAATCACCTCCTCTAGGATTTTTCTAATCAGTTCCAATTTTAAGTGACATTCTGCAAAGTTATCCAACTTCCTATGTTATATGAGATTCCATTGTAGGCTTTAATTCACAGTGACTAAATTTGAGATATATCTAAAAAATACTTTCATTTCTAGAAAATTTCTCAATGTATCCTTTCTGAAAATGAGTAGATAACAAAATGATTTAAAGGTAAGTCTTAGGTATTATAATAAAATGCAAAGAGATCTACTTGTTCATTCATTATCATGAGTGAAAATGCTAATGAAATGAGTTTCAGGTCACTAAAATAGGTTGAAAGCAAAGGGGACCAAATACACTGATTTATCCAATCTAGGCTGATTGACCTAAGTCTCATGGTGGCAAAGTGTAAGAAAAAGCATCATCCACTGACATGCTGAACTGATGGTTCTGGATCACTGATACGGAGTTTCAGAGTGGGTTAGAAACAGCTACAAACTGCTTCTCATTTTGAGAGACTCTTAGGTGAACAGACTGCCAAAGTAGTTAGTGGTGGAAGAAAGATTCCCTGTAATTATTTTGATATTTTTTTAAAAAAAGAGCTGGCTAAAAAAGAATAAAAAGCCAATGGGGTAGACATTTGCATAGCTCTCTTTAGTAAAATCTATGCATTTTTATAAAGAGAATATTGGGTGGGTGTGGGAAACCCAGTATGAGACACAGCACTGTTCATACTAACATGACTTTTGCATATTGTGTTACACTTTATAAATACTTCCAGAGATAGAATTACTTAAACTTTCAAATGATGCTGTGAGACACTTTCCTCTGTAGAGGTTACAATGATAAAACCCAGGAAGACTAAGAACATTCTCCAGATCACTAACAGGTAAAAAATTAATGTGGCAATGATAGCTAGAGGGGAAGAGAGTCAAGTGTGAGAACATAAAATTTCTTCTAACCAGCATCTCGCCCAACTAATTGTATTGAATACCATTTGCATTCATAATGAGCACATAATAACTATTTATTACTAAGAGAATGAATGGTTGCATGGACAAATGATGCACCTGAGAATACAGCATGTGCACAGTTAGCTCCTAATGGTGTGTGTTTTTGAAACAAACACATAGATGTAGATCCTAATTGCTTAATGGGAGAAAGCAGCACTATGGCAGAGCTATAGCAAATAGGAGCTCCTGGTGGCACAGGCAGCAAGGGCTGTCAAAGCATACTAGCTTATGAGAATCATGCAAGCATGGGCATTTCAAGATAAGTCCACACCTCACACTACCTGGGAGTTGTGAAAGCCTCATCATTCTCAATGGCAGGCTCTGACAGCCACAAGTAAGCAACACTTAGTTGGGACAGACTTCCTGAAGTTCACTGTGGCAAGGGCCACAGGTCACAGGACAGCTGACAGCCTTGGACCTGCCATTATCCCCAATGAGTCCTCTGTGTGAGGTGTCATCTACTATATAGGGATGATGCAGGGTCACCCTTGGTGCTTTAAGGAGTTCTTTGTACTAGGCTTCTCTTGGACTTCTGTTGCTATTGTAGGGACATATCAGATGAGCCCCTTTCTAGAGCGCATAGAAGGCGGACTCTGTATGGCTATGAACATCAGGAATTTTTCAAACAGCTTTGGAAGCTAACAGGTTGTGGCTTTGAAACCTGCCTCTGAACATGCAGCACTGTCCCTCTGGTTGCAGGTTCTCATGCCTACCCCAATTGCCCTATTAGTCTATGAACCCACAAAACCAAACCCTTAGCAACAAGTGCAGTATCCAATCATTCAAGTGTCAGTCCGTTAGGGGCAAGGGAGATGGGATTCCTACCCTCAAAAATAGGACCACTGCTCAAGTTTCAGCAGTGACCCAAGTCTGGTGTCCCATTTTCTCTAGAGTGACTTTGTACTATTTCTTGCAGTAAGGTTTTTGCTTTGCATTGGTCTTTTCTGACTCCTCTTCCTCTTTCTATATGAGAGAGAGAAAGAGAAAGAGGCCCAAGGCCTGGTTGAGGACCTCTAGATCCCAGCCCCACTAAATGCAACAGTATGAGTCCTTCTCACTCAAGGCAAGTAGAAGTTGTGTGACTCCCCTTTCACAACCTGCCTCAGAATTTTATAAGAGGTTGGACTCAGTTGCTAGAGTTCTGTCCTGTTCTGCTAGGAAACCCCCTACTCTTCCTTACATAGGTGTGAAGAAATCACTCAAGGAACCAGGTCATATGTTGGGAATCTGTCTTCCCCTTTCATCCCAGGACATGCTTTCAGTGAGACAGGGAATCTTGGCAGAGTAGTTAAAGGAACAGCTCTGTCTTGGTTAATCTAAAACACTGCCTGTAATGCCACTATGTGGCTACAGATCAATTATCATTACTTTTGATGGAACTCCTACAACCCACAAAGGATCTACCTTGGTAATAGGACAATATGGCCTTTATGGTGCTTAGCAGAGCCTGAGGAATGAAAGTACCATAGAACCTCTCAAATTCATGTCAGCACCTCTCTAATTCTAGTGTAAAGTACTGTAGCCACAGCATGACCACAACTTACAAATATCCCACTGCAGGACCCTTGTTCTGTTCGGGACTGAAAACACAGAGTACTGAGAGCCTTTGCCACTTCAGAGGAGCAGTGATTTAAGAATGTTTTTAAGTTTCTTCAAGCTTCTGTTTCTCTCTTTAAAAATGGAAAGTGACAGAGCCTACCTTAGAAATGATTAAGTGGGCATTGGATGGAAAGGGTAGAAACAAATGTGCTTCAGCTCGGATGAAAGAAAATTTCTTGGTTTTTTTAAGCATCGTTTTCTGTGCAACATCACAGGCAGGGAGGAGAGTGGAACCCTTTGTAAAGAGAATAAAATGTCATACTGTAAAGTTCAATGACTTTTCCCAATATCACAACATCAGGCTAGAACCAGAGCTGATTGTTCTGCCCAATAGGTTATCCTGGAAACGTTGCCAAAACATGCTATGTAAACACTCAGACTGGCCGAAAAGCAGATGGTCAGGTAAGATCCAGGAAGACCTGTTCTGCCTAAGAAGAGAGCCACAAAGGGAAAGTTGTAGGATTTTCTTTGAGGCTGCAGAATTTAAGTAATACTCATCATGAAAATGGACTCTTGGTGGAACATGACACATTTACCACTTCTACATTAATCTAATTAAGCTGATGTGATTAATTTCACTGTTAGAATCATTGATGATTAATTATAATGGACTTATCAGATAGGATATTATTGCATAGGAGATAATGGCCATGTGAAATGTTATTAACTCATTGAAAACAATGAAGGAGGTCTAAATGCACTGAGCAAAATATCTTGAACTATTGTTGCCAAAAATACAGAAATATATATATATATATATATATATATATATATATATGGATAGACCAGAGAGATAGGTTATGATATACACATAAAGATGACTGAATGAGTAGTTTCCTGCCTTTCTGAAACAATATTTTAGCATAATAATGGGATAGTGTATTAGTCAGTTTTCTCATTGCTAGAGATAAATGCCTGACACCTACGGGTATCTGCACTAAAGGAGAAAAGGGTTATTTGGTTGCTCAGTTGGTCCATGGGTTCTGTCCACTGTCCACTGGCAGCTAGCTCCCATGCCAGGACATTGTGATTGAAAGGGTGTAATGGCAGAGATAGTTGCTTAATTCATGGCTGCTAGAAAGCAGAACAAGGGAGCAATGGACAGGGAGGGGCCCAAGGCATGTTGCTGTGACCCACCCACACATATTCAGAAGAATGCTTTACTAATCCCCATGTGGCTCCCAAGCCAATATAGTTCACAATGAAATATAACCATCACAGACAGCGAATAAATTGTTAAAAAGTAATTATAGATTGTGACCAATATTATAGAAAATAAAAACAGTCCTATCATGGTTAGTAGCAATGCTTGAGTGAAAATAAGAATCTATTTATCCTGTTGAGCAGTTTCTTTTCTTTTTTTTCTTTTCATTTCATTTCATTTCATTTCATTTCTTTTCTTTTCTTTTCTTTTCTTTTCTTTTCTTTTCTTTTCTTTTCTTTTCTTTTCTTTTGGCTGCCTCAGGGTGCCTTAAGGGCAGGTCTGCTAAGGCATGAGTATCTGGGAATCAAATCACAGAATCCTGAGCCTGACTGCTTTGCTTAAGCAGGCACTTAAACAACCGAGCTAATGGGCAGGCCCCCCAGATGTTGAGCAGTTTTCCTTTTTCATTTATTGATTGATTGATTGATTGATTGATTGTATTTTTTAGAAAAGGGTCTAGGGGTTGTTCAGGGTCTCATTATGAGATCTGACTCATAGTGATCTGCCTGTTTATAGCCTCCCTAGAGCTGGGATTACAGGCACACCACCACAGCCAGTCTCAATTGCTGTCTCAGCACATCCTGGGGGCAGGGCCAGCATGGCAGGCCCACGTATTGAACTCCTGGACCCTGGGCCTGCTTGCAGGTGCTTTAATCCACTGAGATTTGGCCAGCCCTCTGTTGAGCAGTTTCTTTCCCTCTTACTACATCTATTGTGCATTTGGATTTTATTTCTTCTTTCAGGTTCTTACACCAGGGAGACAATACAATTGCGATGAGGGAAAGGAGAAAAGAAAGAAGGAAGGGGAAAAACATGTATGTGTACACATAGGATAGTTAGGATGATTCAACTACTAATTTCTATTAGCTTTTTACAGAGAGAAGCTAATTATTAAAATTTTTATTTTAACTAATTTCATGTACTTATATCTGGTAATCTGAGCAGCTACATTGAAGACAACAATGTGCAATGTAAGAACCATTGCTGAATTCCTATCATCTTGTTTAGTGAAATTCTGTACCATTTCTAATGTTTTATCTATTTTTAATTCTCTTTAAAATTAAAAAAGTAATCTCTTTATTTTATTTGCTTATATACTTGCTTATTTGGGGAGAAGCTTATTGTAGGAGAGGAGCCCGAAGGCCTCACACAGGCTGGGTAAGGGCTCTAGCCCAGAGTCACAGCCACAGTCCCTAACACAGCTGATGTAGACAGGGACATCAGGAATATCTTGAAAGGCAAAATGACAAAGCCTTGCTATATATCATTCCAACCCCTGCTGCTACCAAGACACCAGCTTCCCACTCCACAGACTTTGCCAGTGGACTCTTCTAAAGGCTGGCAGTTGGGAGCCATGTGGAATCTCTTCTGCACTGCCAAGTAATGGACCCCTGCAGCACAGAGGCTAGTGCTGTGTTGTGGGTTGTCCTGGATCGCTTTCTGCTGTGGAGGCAAAGCACATTTCCTACTTCTTTATTTTGACCTTTCTCATCCACTTTGACTTTGGTCTCCCCACAGGGCAGCTAGCTGAGTTCCTTTTGTGGTGACCATGATACAGAGATGGGGACTTGGAGAGAACCAGGCACCTGCTGGCTCCATGACTTCCCAGGGGCTTTGTTGTCAGAGGGAGTGCAATGCGCTTAACAGGAAGGGAACACTGCAAACAAAGGAGGCCTTCATGCCTGCAAAAAAATTACAAGGACCCAAGAATCACAGTTTCTTTCCTAAATAAACTCTTTGGAATTGTTTTGGCCCAGTCATACCTTGAGGCATGGACAATCTCTAGGAGATTTCAAATGTCCGTTTAGTCCTCGGAAGTATAGCCCAGAATGTCTTCTTTTTTCTTAACCATATTATTGTACTCAAAATCTCCCCATTATGATACAATAATGCCAAAAAACATGTATTTGAAATTCTTTAGGAAAGCCTTTCCTTGGACATACTCCTTAACTGCATGAACTTTTCCAGGTGTGAGGCTTTACTCCATGAAAAATTACAAAGAATTGGTGAATTAAGAAAATTTTCCTGCTTTTATGCTATTTTTTCCCCAGCATGGTTATATATTATGAACAGAATGTTGAGGTTAATCCTCAAAATTTATTAGAAAATACACTCTCAGAACTGTTTTGTTTAATAAAAATCAAATTTCTTAAGAAAAAGAAACCAGCTGTTTTACATTTATACCAAGATTGTCCTTACACATTTAAGATTTCTTCGTTAAGTCATTAACAATGAGGTAACCCATTCTCTTAAGACCGAATAGCATATCCAAAAAACTGTGGTGAATAGAGTGCAAAAGAAATTATATTCTTTACATATACAAAAGGATTTTGCTATCTAGTTCTATTAAAATAGACAAATTTCACTTATTTGTTGGATCTTTCTGTGCAAAGATACTACTAAAACTCACAAATTCAGATGTGATATATCCATTTCTTTCGAGCCCACACGATGATAATCCTCATGGACCATTTCAATGTCAGGAGTCCTGAGGTCTTTGGATATGAATTACCATATTTTCTAAGCTACTGATTCCCAAGCCAGTTAGACTTCTCCATATGCTCTGGAATTTTATCTAGAAAGCTGTATCCAGGGCTTAGTAGGCTCTCTAGCAATTCCCCTCAGTGAACACCAAATGTGGACAGAAATCATAGACAAGTCCCTGAAACACCTCAGCAGTTGAGCAGTCGAAGGCCTCCATCTTCCTTCAAACTGGGCTCCAAGATCCAGCAGAAAGTTAAGGAAACAGTTGGTCTCTGCATGCTCCTTTAGGGACACTTTGTTCAGGGCTGTCATTATGCTTTTAAAAGTTCATGTTCATCTGAGCCTCATCCCAGCAGAGACAGAGAGCAGGTCTGATGAGCAGCAGCAAGTGATTTTAGGGATAAAACCTCCCCAGTGTCTTTCACACTGTCTCTATTCCTGGAAGCCTGTTATAATCATGTCCTTTGTAACAAAAAATAGAAAAAAAGTAGATGTGGCACCCTTTGTAAAAATGGTTAAACTAAATGATGCTTTGATCTACAGATGAAATTCTTGTGACCTGGAGAGTGTTCTGTAGCTGAAATAACTGAATTTGAGATATTGCATGAAACAAGATACTCGTTCATCTGCCTTCACATATTTCAATAATGAGTTATAGTTTTTCTCTTCCAATGAAGAAAAACATGTTTGCATGTGAGCCTGTTTTGGAAAAATACAAATTTTTATGAGTCATATTTTTACATTTAAAAGAAGAAATATTTATCTTGTGAAAAAGGAATGTTCTTTAATTTAGATTATGAACTGAACACATTGAGAACTTGAGTTAGAATATAGGCACTGCTTCAGATTTGCTAAAATGCTAACATGTGAACATCTTTGAAAGCTAGAAGGGGAAAACTTCTTCCCCACCCTACCCCACCCCTTGTAGCTGGAAAAGGCACAGGCAGATGAGTTAAACAGCTCGTGGGCCAACAACTCCTCACTTTGTCTCTCTTCTTGATTTCTGGATTATTTCTCTCCTGCTGGAGAGAACATGAAGTTTGAGGATCCTCTTTGTGTCTCAGGAAATCAGTATTCTCCTCAGAGATAATTCTCAAGAGTTCTTCCATCTGTAATATTTATTGTTATCACAGTTTAAAAGGGATATCAAAGTCATAATTATCATCAGTTGAGCTGCCTCAGTTGGCCTCTACTTCATCCATCTTTGGACTCAAACCAAGCGCATCTGATAATCCTAGCCTGGGAGGTTAAGTGAGGGGAAGAGAAGATAGACAGACCTGCCAGAGGGCAGAGCATGAGCCCAGAGTCTGCACAACCCACCTCAGCAGACTGAACACAAAGTATCATCTTCCCAACTGTCATAACCAGGCCAGCCTGGTGTACAACTTCTCTTGATAATGGTACTGAGATCACAGAGAAAAATATATTTCAGATATCCGGATATGCATAGAGACTCTGACCTATTTATATATCAATAAGGTAACTGAGATTGTTTTTTTATACTATGGGAAGGCATAACATGACTAATGAAATGCGTAAAAAAAAAAAACAGTGGGAGGAGGTGAAATTTTGAAAATGAGATTTCTGAAATCAAAAGGAAAGGAGACTGTAGTTTGTATTTTGAGTCTTTCTGCTGACTCTCTGTGTACCCACTTCCAGCTTCTGACAGGAGTAGCTCCATACCAGGCAAATGTGTTCAAGGATCCAGGATGTGGAGCGCATCTCTGTGTACCTGGAATCTGGAATATAAGAGAGGTGAAGGTCTGTGCAGTCCCAGAGTGGACGGTGTCTGAGCGTGGAAGTCTCTGCCTGGCTAATGGGTGGCCCTTGCTGTGGGGCTGTGTCTCTCAGGCAGGTCACACTAAATCAGATGGTGCTGGTCTGACTGTGTAACTTGGCTTTCTGGGGACATCTAGAGTGCACAGTCCAGAGGACTTTGAACACACTGAGAAATAGGCAAGACAAATGCTCAGGAGCTTAGCATTAATCCCTTGTAGCAAAGCTTCTACAACTTGAAGTATAAGGACAAATACAATGAGTTGGGAAAAAAAAAAAAAAAAAAACAGATTATGGATAGCAAGTGCCTTTCTCACCATGGTTTCATGTTGTTATGCTCCTAGCATAGGAAAATACATCTTCCTTCCTTTCTTTATGATGCGGATGAACAGGATAACCTTTTCATGTTAGCCCACTGCACACCATTCAGGCAAACCCACCGAGTGTGGGAACCTGAGAGTCAAAACCTTGCTCCAACATGAATTGTAAAAACCAGGAGTCTCTTGGCTTGTGCCTGCACAGTTAGTGTAACTATGCTCAAACAGCCCTTGACATGCCCGGCTCCTGCCTGTGCCTGCCATCAAGTTAAAAATAGCTAGGATCAACCAGCTGGCTTTCCGGTAGCTTTCAGCTTGGGCCGGGCAATTGCTTGGAAAGGCTTGCGGCTGACTCCTTCCATGGCAGTTTGATAGATAAAAACTTGAGGACTTCCCTGCTCTGTTATGAAGTGAATCACCAGAGACCATCTTAACAATGGTGCTGCTGTTGTTGATGTGTTCTTTCTCCAATTAATGTGGAGCAGGGCTGTATCTCCCCCTGATTCCTAGTCCACTCTAGTCTTTTAACACAACTGCTTAATAAAATGACTTTGCAAAATTGCTTCCCTATTGTCATTGGCTGGACTTGGTTGCTAACAGAATTACTAAATGTGCCATTTAGTGACAATGGCAATACACATTGGATAAATGACTTCTTTCTTTATGATGATTTTTTTATTTTTAAAAAGAATATAAAAGTAGTAAAAAAAAAAAGAACCATAGAAATGATGTAAAATTTCACTAAACAAAATGATAGGAATTCAATAATGGGTCATATTATATTGCATTATATTGCATATTCAAATTAGTTTTTAAGATTACCAGATATAAGCTTGTAAGCTTGGTCAAAAACAATTAAAAAGGAGAGAGAAAAAAATAAGCATTAACTTCTCCTTTCAATACATCAGTATAATTATCTGAGGGATCCTAGGTATATACATATATATTTCTTTTTCCCTTTCTTTTTTCTTTTCTCTTCTCCCTCATCCCAGTTTTTTATATTAATTTTATTGAGAAAGAAAGGACAATGAGACAGTTCCAAGACAGGCTATTAGGACAGCTACAATAATTAATTCATTGCATATTACTGTCTTCGTAGTAGTTATTCAGAGCGCAAGATGCAGATTCCCTCATTCCAGTTTTTCCTTCCCTTCTAAACATTTTCTTTCCTTTTCACCTCCCAAGTGCTGGGATTACAGGCGTGTACCACCACACCCAGTCTCAATCACCATCTCAGTGCACCTTGGGAGCAGGGCTGGCGCGGCAGGACAGGGGATAGAACTCCCGGCCTTTGCATCTGCCTAAGCACGCACTTCAATCCGCTGAGCTATTTGGCCAGCCTGTATTCTATTTACTCTTACAGGTTCTTAGAGTAGGGACACAGTATCATGTTTATACATGAAGATCTGACATACTGGACTTATGAGTGTGGTCTCTACTTTCATCCATTTATCTATAAAATTCTGTATTTTATCTTTTCATAGCCGAGTAATACTCCAATGTATAAAAATATCACATCTATTTTATTCATTCCTCAGGTGATGGGCGTTTGTGGTTGTTTCCAAGATTTAGCTATGACTAATTGTATAGATATAGATATAGATATATATCAAAGTGGTATAATGTTTTCAGTTCTTGTGGAAAAATACCCAGGAAGGGCCTAGCTGGCTTGAATGGGACTTCCAATCCTAGCTTTTTGAGGAATCTCCACACTGATTTCCATAATGGTTGTACACAGTTTGCATACCCACCAACAGTGGAGGAGGGTTTCTTTTTCCCCACAGCCCTGCCAGCATTTGTTATTGGTTAATTTCTTGATGATAGCCATTGTTTCTGGGGTGACATGGAATATCAGTGTTGTTTTAATTTGCATTTCTTGAATGATCAATGATGGTGAACATTTTTTAAAATATTTACTTTCCATTTGTGTTTCTTTATCTGAGAAGTGTGTATTCAACTCAGAATTACTTCTGTTTTATTTAGCAATATGTCATCTTTACAATAACCCAAACTGATGAGCAACCAAAAAAGTTTGTGACCTTCAATCCTTATTCATTGCTCTTGAAGTAATAAAAGCATGAAAAAGTGAACTATTTATAAGACAGGAAAGTTACTTATCTAAATCAGGTGTGATGGCATACACCTATAATCCCAGCATTCTGGAAGGCTGAGGAAAAGGGATTTCAAGTTTGAGCCCAGCCAGCCTGGGCAATTTAGTAACTAAGTAAGACCATGCCTAAAAAAAAAAAAAAAAAAAAAAAGTAAAACGCTGAGGATGTTGCTCAGTGCAAAAGTCTTGAGCATAATCTTTAAGTACTGGAAATAATTATGAGTTAGATTATACTGTGGAGTGAACTCATGACACTATTTTAAGCAAAGCATTGATTCCTTAGATTAATTTGTTTAGTGCTTTTCAATGTGTTATCCTCAGAATTCTGGATGCTCCAAGATTCATCTATGTGGTTCAAGAGGTCCAAATTTTTTTTTTCTTTTTTGTATTTTAGTAAAGGTCTACAGTGTCTACAGGGTCTCACTACATAGATTAGACTCATAGTGATCTGCCTGTGTTCAGTCTCCCAAGAGCTGGGATTACAGGCGCATCACCATACCCAGCCTCAATCACTATCTCAGCTCGCCCCAGGGGTGGGGCTGGCACAGCACGACGGGGATTGAACTCCGGCTGCTGGGTCTGCCTGAGCAGGCGCTTTAATCCTCTGAACTGTTGGTTTGGCCCTCAAATTGTTTTAATAATAATACTTCCTTTTTTTTCTTTGTCTTTTCTGTTGCCATTTCCACCAACTTTACCAAAGTGGTGGAGTGTACCTGAGCATAAATGAAGGCAGTAGTACTAAACAATATTGTCATTTGTTGGCTTCTATTGCATTATATTCTCGTATAAAAAATTATACTGTTTTCATCTAAGTCATCTTGATATTGCAGGAATGCATAGTTGACTTTATTAAACTTTTATATTAAGTCTTGTTTTTTATACTTACAGGAAACAAAATAGAAGTAATAACACTGCATTGTACAGCATTAAGATTTTCTACTGTAATTAAAACACAAAAATTGTATCCAAAATTTACTTGAGTTTTACATTAAAAGTTTTTAAAGGAGTCTCATTTTTATTGAAAGTGTAAAATTATAGCTATTCAGACTTGTGTATTAGCAGATGTTTTCTGAAATAAACAAAGTCTGGCCTATCACTTCAAGGAAAATAACTAGATGGAATTTGTTGCCAGTCGTAGAATTTGTACTTTCAAGTAGTATAAAATGCTTACGCTATAGTCTGTCCCTGGGAATTTGACAGCTTTCCAGTATTTCAATATATTTTCTGACCAGATTAGTGGTGATATTAATAAATGTTATTTGTTGATATAGTGTGATGAAATGAATCAAAATTTAGAAGAGTTGCATAAGTCAGTGGCTAACATTTTCCTAATGAATGATGTATGATATTACACAATCCTGTAGGGATAAAAGTTCGTACAAATGGCAAAAGAAACCAATGAGTCCAGTGTCCCAGAGAAGAAGTTTTTCTGATACAGTTTTGTTTTTCATACTGGAACTGAGAACAAAGAAATGACTACGTATTAACTTTTGATATAGTGTCATGATCATCTGAAAAAGGATTCAAACACTGCTCCCTTTTCTAATTATGTAGCTGCATGAGGCAAGATTTTATTTCTGGGTTCCAACCAAAACAACACATCACAATCTATTAAATACAGAAACTATTATGAGAATCCATCTGTCTTTTAATCAGAGTTCTTTTTGTTTTAGAAAATACAAGTATTTCCATAAAATATGTCAGTTATGTTATCATGCACTGGGTTTGTTATTGTTTCAATTATAAATATGTCATTTTTTACTTTATATGGCAGAAAGGTAAAGTGTATTCTTGAGCATTTATTTATTTTTTAAATTCTTATTCATTTTCATGAGAAATGAGATAGAACAGTGATGAAACAGTTTTAATACAGGTTAGTAGGACACTTACAATAATTAATACATTGAATATTGTTGTCTTCAGAGTAGTAATTCAGAAGACAAGATGCAAACATAATATCATGTCTAAACACATCAGTATAAACTTTTATTTTCAGTGAACTAAGAGAAAGTAGCTGTATATCTATCTTAACTCTCACAGAGGAAAGTGATCGATGATGTAGAGTGTGCCTAGGGAGAGTCACCTAGAGAGAAAAATTTCTCTCAGGCTTTCACAGAGTGCAAATTTGTCAAGCAATGGCTGTGACTCATCCAGATGGCTGACACTGACAAAGGATCTACAAGGTGCTATCCATGGTTCTAGAGTAAATCCTGAGGGGATTTGACTGACCTTATCAGATACAAAAGTTACATTTCTATTTATATAGGTCTTGCTTTAACTTGGTCTTAACCATCCAGCAGAAAAGTATAACCACGAAGTATAAAAAGTAAAGGAATATTAATATGCTGAGCTGTAAAAGGCTCAAGTCAACAGCTTCTAACAATTGCCAATTCTGCTGATAACCCACTACTATTATGGACTATTGGACTATTTTGGTGAATTCAAGTACCTACAATCTTTAGACTGGCTTCAGGTATGAAAAGGTCCTTTAAAGATGTTTCCAAATACAACTTATCTAACTGCAGTGGAACACCCATCTCTGAAAAAACAAAACAAAAGAGGGGGATATGTTAGAAGCCAAGAAGCTAGGAAATCGACCAAATAAATACATCATTTAAAAAAAAAACTTAACTTTTACTACCTAGTATGGTAAATACCCATAGTTATAACCCGCATAAACAAAATCTTTGATCAGACATGGCCTCTACATTCATCTACGTTACACAGCGGCACTGTCCTGATGAATGCCTCTGTAGGAAAGATTCTAGGAGCTGGAGGACTCTGTAAGAAGAGCATTTGCCATAGAGGTCAGGGAAGGCTCACACGAGGGAAGCACTATGTGATCTGAGCACCGAATAATGGCAAGGGTAGGAGGCCAGGAGAGGAGGGCAGGGAATTGTCCTTCAGAAGAAGTCAGCTGGTGGCAAGGAGGGTCTGAGTAACAGGGACCAGAAGAAACGCACTGTGTCTGGGTGCTGTCACTGAGGGGGAGCACAGTGCACATAACACAGGGGATACAGAAGCCAAGCAAGGCAGGACCCTGTCAGAAGGCTAGTGAGTTGTGCTCCTTTCCCAAGAGATTTCTGCACTCATCAAGATGGGAAGGATGGTAGATTATTTTGAATTTCCATTTTGACAAGATCAATGTGGTTTCCA
>NW_004524578.1:30625766-30644542 GCF_000260255.1 Octodon degus
TGTAACAATTTTCAGAAGTTTAAATATTCATTATAGTTTTTGGTCATACCCCATAGGTCTCAGACAAGGACATAGGGATTTGGCAATTACTTGTTCCATAAGGACTTTAAATTTGGCACAAGTGGGTGGAGAATGAAGTTATAATTGGTTCCACTACAGTGGTGTTCAGTAGGGGCCACAGAAGTAGCCAGCAGACATAGCAGTTGTGTTGAGCATGGACAGCAGCTGTGGAGCCAGGGCCAACATTCTGCTCAGGTTATTCCTACAGCATAAACTTCACTCGAAATCCAGCGGGTCGGCCCCCCTTCAGTACCCCCCACTCCATGTTCTAAACTCTCTTCTGTAGGTTTCTAACTGAGGGCAAACTGATGAGGATGTGACAACAGATAACACCGACTGAGTGCTTAAGATGAGCCAGGCACTGCTTCCCTCAGTTTGGGAATATTCAACCCTTTCATAATCCTTGCAAGTGACAGCCACTATCTCAGCCCTCATTTGAGTTATGTAATCACCATTACAGATCCCACAGCTAGTAACTGATACAGACAAAATGGGGATCTCAGAGCCCAGTTCCCAAGCCATCCTTTTTATTCAGGATGGATTCTGTGGCTTCTAATTGAGAATCTTGACGTACATTTGGTTTTGTGGTCTCTTTCCCCCTTAATCCCTGAATATGTTAAAGTCAAACACTGGGTATCATTTGCTGCCTGTGCCTAGCCCCATCCACACACAGTCAGGACTCACGATACTTGGGACAGCAGCAGAGTCGTTCTCCCATGATTCAACCCTCTCATTCCTTGCAAGCATCCGTATCACTGCCACCTCCCTGCCCTCAGCCTAATTGCTGCCTGGGCTTGGGTCTCCAGCACCATCCTTAGCTCTGGCAACCACCATCTCTGCTCTGTGGCACCATCAACCCAGGCCTGCAGGTGCCAAAGCAGGCATGAAAGCTCCTATTGTACACCAGCTGTGCAAGGAATCCATGTTGAGGTTTCTGTGGGGACAAGGGAATGCTGAAAGCCAGCTGACAACACAACGGGACAAAGTGAAACTGTGTGATTTCCGTGTCCTGAGAGTGAGGGAGCCCGTTTGTTGAGAGCAGCTGCAGCAGCTAGGAAATCTTGTGGTGTCTGCATTCCAAGCAGGGAAAGCTCTGTGCGCCCACCACCAGTGGAGGAGCACGCTCAAAAGGTGACATTGCCCTTCCCTTGGGACTTCCTGTTGCATGTGGGGCCTTTCAGTGCTGAGATGTAAAAGGTTAATGGGGCTGAGTTTGGGATGAAGACTCTTCAACTGAGAAGCTCCTTAGAAGACAGGGACTAGAATCAGGGGCCAGAGTTACTGTGGCCTCTAGGCCACTGTGTGGGACACTGTATGGCACAGTCACTCTGAAGCTTCATTACCAGAGAGTTGCTGTCAGCTGCAATCAATCTTTCCCTGATAGTCCCGTGATGTAAAAGCCATTTAAACTAGGTTGGAATGGCAAATTGTCCCTGGCAAAAGATCTCTGTGAAATCTGCGAGGTCTCGTTACTTTAGTTCAGAGACAAAAGGCAGTTCTGAGCGGCCCATGACTTCTACTTCTCTTCCTAAGACAAGAGTGAGAGTGTACAACACCTCTGATTGTGGAGCCATTTTCATGTATGTGGTGCTCTCTGCTGGCAGCTATAACCTGCTTGTTCCCTGGAGCAGGGCTCTCCATGTCCTCGGACCATTAAAAGCAGCTTAGAGGAGATTTGACCAACAGTCCGTGTCTAGACCAATCTCCAGCTAGCATGGATCTTTGCCTTAGTAGAAATGGAAAGTAATACTAGAGCACAAATTTACAAGTGAAAAATACTTTAATCAGAAAACTGGAGAGAAAAGTAGGAAAGGGCTCTAACTTAATGAGTTAGCTGATTAGATATATTCTGAAATATGGGTTCAGGACACACACACACACACACACACACACACACACACACACACACACGGAGTAAATGTGGATGGTCAACTTTGAATGATTAGCTGGCTGGGATTCAAGCAGTCATAGCCCTGGTGTCACAGTTCTGGACTTTTATGCATGAGGGATGTTTTTATTCCCAGGAAAAGATTGTCTGTCTTCGTGGTGGCCTCAGTTATGTGGTGCTCTGGCTTTTCTAGAATCCAGGTAATCTTAGATTTAGAACAATGGTGGAGACATCTGGGTAAAGCTGACTGTTCCTACTGTAAGCGTCTCATCTTTAATCTCATTCTGGAAGGGTGAGGAGATCATGTCAATTCAAACTAATCAAGCCCTTCTATCCAGCTCCTGGGCACTCTCTAAATGATCAGCACACCCTTTTGCAGAGCTGAGAAGACAACTGACCCAAAATTAACAATAAGAAAAGCTACAAAATGAAGGACCAGGTTTCCTTTACTTTTAAGTTCCGCGTTGGGTATCTGCAGGCCCAGGTAAAGAGTCATAGTTTGTAGCAAAACTAGCTTTCAGGTCTTCAACTGTCCCAGAAGAAAACATAAATAATACTTTCAATGAGTAAGGGCCCAGAACTCTGCCTGGTTCCCAGTCCTACGGTCAACTCCGACTATGTAATAGCTGGACAGGCCCTCCCACTTTCTCAATCATTTCTTTCATGTGTTTTAGTTCCTGTAAAGATTTGTTTATAATTAAAATGATCTCCTCCATCATCTCTGCCTCTTCTGCTTCAGGAGCTTGTTCTCTGAGGTTGAGTGCTTCCATCTGAGAAAAGGTGCAGAAACTATTCAGTTTAAAATGGAAAAGGGAAGGGGATTTGTGTGAGTGCAAGTATATATGTTTAAGTGCAGTATATGGAAGGATAAAAAATTGATAACAGGAAATAATTATTGCCATTCATTTTATGATGGGTACTGTTCTAAGAATGTTGTATGTATGAGTTTAACCTGATCTTCATAAAACCTCATGAAAGAGAGTTTTTATTATCCCCATTTTTCAGGCAAGAGAATCAAGGCACAGAAAGATGAAATATTCTGTCCACGGCGACGTCTGGGAAGCACAGAGCCAGCATCAGACCACAGGCAAGCTGCCAGGGAAGAGAACTAATCAGAGGACAGGAAAGAGGAAGGAGGCTTTGCCTTTTATACTTTCTGGTACCATTTACATGTTGAGCTCTGTATTTGTAACACATTGATTACAAAAGTAAATATATACATTGATTTAATAGTAAAATAACTTAGAAGTATAAAATTAAAAATAATATTGAAAATGAAAGGAAACTTCCTTTCTCTACTGTCTCTACTGTGAGAGAGATCCAGTAACAACACAGTCATTCATGACGCATGCCCAGGCTGCCCAGGGTCACATTCTGCCACTAACTCAGGCAGCTCTGCATTCCCTCTGTGCCTCTGTGAGTTACCCGCAAGATAACTTAAACAAGATTAATGGATTCAAAGAGATTTTGGGCATATACACACTCACTGCCAGTGACTAGCATTATCTAAAATTAAAAACCTAAACTCATTGCACAGACAAGAAATACTGGCTATTTGATATCTACCTGCTTTCTAAGGCTCTGAAGATAAAGCAGTATCTCCAACCTTTGCCTTCATGGAGCTGTTAACATTGCAGAGGCTGGGAGAGCTCACTCCTTGGGGTGAGACTAAAAAAAGGCACCATACAGGAGGAGAATAAGGGGCAAGAAAGAGCACAGGCTGAGAGCTCTTGACTCTCGTGACACATTTCCTCATAGGCAATGCTGAGTTTTCACAAATGGTACAGTGCTGAATCCTAATTCATTAACTTAGCATCTACATAAATTTTTAACACATAGAAAACAGCAAAACTAATTTTGATGTTATTTATTTAAATACCTTATATGGAATATAACCACAAAATGTACTATTTAAGAAGAAAAGACAGCTTATTCCAGTGCACTGTGAAGCCAGGAGTCCAGACAAGTTCTGGTGGTGACTCAACAAACTTTGTGATGATCAGTCTGTTAGGCTCCCTCCCTCTCTGTGTGACTCAGCAGCTGCGCTGTGGCGTTCACCCATCCCGGCTCATGGGGGAGGCACATGAAGAGCTTCCTCAGAACCTGGTGGATCTAATGGATGCTCACTCATTGACTTCACATGCCATATTCAAGGTGCGCTTCCTAACGCCTGGGCAATGGGCATAAATTTCAAAGGTAAGATGGGAAAATAGGACAGAAAAGGAAATTCCGTGGAAGATGACCTCCTCTAGGGGAAGAGTCTGACAGTCTGGGTGCAGGCAGCCTGTGGAGTCTCTTAGTTCACCTGTCCCTTAAGCTTCCCCAGGCTTGCTCCTCTCAGGGTAACACTCCACTGAACAGGAAGGGTTGTAACTACTGGTACTTTGCTTCTCTGTGACCTCCTCTTTGAGAAGGGCTAGGGGATTTTCTCCATAGCTTACTAAAAGCACCCCTAATTGAAGTTTTCATCTGCGGCAAAGTGGCTCATAAAGAGGACATCTCTGGGAGGTGCATACTAATAGTGCTGCTTTGAGAAATTTTCAAAGTAGCAGTTTGCTCCAGTTTCTATTACAAGATAAAAACCAAGATGAACCAAGCCTGGTGCACATAATTGTAATGCCAGAACTCTGGGTGGCTGAGGCAGAAGGCTAACAAATTCAGGCCCAGTGTGGGGAGCTGCAAACCTTAGTGATACCTCATCTCAAAATAAAAGTAATAAAAAGGGCTGCAGATGTAGTTTAGGGAAAAGGCCCAGTTTCAATCCCCAGTATCTCACACACACACACACACACACACACACACACACACACACAAAACAAAACAAAATGAAACAAAACAAACAAAAACAAAGAGTACACTTTATTCTATAGAAATAGGTAATATCACCAAGCAAATTCCACAAGAGTAAAAATTTTTGTCTCTTTTCTTCAACGTTATGAACCAAGCACTTAGAGCAGCAAGGAGTGCATAGAAGGTGCCCCTTTAATACTTGTTGAATGAGTGAGTACACACAGTTATAATAACATCTGCAAAGTAAGTGATGTTAAATTTACTTACAAGTTGAGGAAGCTGAGGTCCCAAGGGTTTTTAGGCCTAGCCCAGGGTACAGACCTCAAATGTACTCCTGGGTGTATGGGACCAACCAGTCTATGCTATCATCTTGCTGCCAAGCAGAGTCATACCAACATTTCTAGGTTCTTCTTAGGTCTACAAGGGCAGTGTGACTCCATAGGCCATGATGTTGCATTTGGGTTTAGTGTGTTTTTGCTGTCCTTTCATGGAATTGAGAATTTCTAAAATTGTATCTCTGTGTTCTTTAGTTAATGTGGCTCTCATCTTTTCCCCTGCATATGCCTTACCTCCACATAGAGAAGATACAGGTACCAAACAAGAGGGACATCACCTGTGGACCAAGGGAAGAGAATGGGTGTTTGTAGGAGTGTCTGTGCCTTATCAACTCTACAAATTAAGCATACAGGAGAAGGGTGATGCAAAATCCATAACAACAAAGCTTGTTTTTCATCAATGATTAATACTAAGCACCTACAATATCTCCTAGAATTCAATCAATATTTGCTAGGTGAATGAAGTGCATGAGCAAAAGATTAAATAGGACAAAAGAAAGTGTGAAAGTGCAACATAAAGGGATAAATGTTATGTATAAAAGTAGGCTGTACACAGGCCAATGAGATAGCTCAGTGGACTAAGCACCTGCTTAAGCAAGTGCAGAGGCAAGGGTTTGATCCCCAGGTACTGCATACCACGCCGGCCCTGCCCCTGAGCATGCTTAGCTGACCAGAGACCCAGGGTGGTGGCACACGCCTGTAATGCCAGCACTGGGGAAGCTGAAAACAGGAGGATCACTAGGAGTCCAAGCTGCATAGTGAGATCATGCACAAAACACATTAAAAAAACCCACTAAAAATAAAAATAAAAAAATTTATAAAGTAGGCTGTAAATATTGAGAGGTACTGAACTGTTTTTCTTCTGTTTCCTAAAAGCAGGGTATTCCTGGCACACAGAAAATAAATTGACCTAAAAGACTAGAGAAAACTTTCAACTTGAAATTGTACACCTTGGCCTTAGCTAACTACTGCAGCTGAAAGAGTCATTTAAATATCTACTTTTCACACACAATGAAAATGTTTTTGCCACTCACTGGTGAACAACAGAGGAAGTGGTCACAAAAACAACTCATGGAAAGGGATCAGAAGTCCCTTAATACTGTTCTAAAGGTGATTCTGAATTATCTTTACAGATTTTGATACATTAGACACAAATAGCAAGATAAATAGGAATTTTGCTCAATTTCTGAAAGAAATATTTACTGAAGTTTTGTTGTGTTTCTTTGGTCTCCATGGATGGCTGCAATCCTGCTGCGTGACTTTCATCCTTGCAGGCCACTCCCTGAGGCACAATATTTAATTCTGGATCTCAGTCTCATAGAGGGTAACAGTTTTATAAGCTCAACAAAACAAGGGAAGCCTGGATATACACTGCTTTGCATTTTCGCTCATTGAGAATTCAAGGACACAGGCAACAGGTCAATTTGTTTTCAAACAGAAAGCATATTCAGCTTTTACCTTCTACTTGGCTGAAATACCAGAATGATTTTGTCCTTCCTCTAAAGATTGGAGAGTTTAAGAAAAGCACACCAGGTAGTGTGAGAAAGAGGATAGACCTTGAGTAGAGGAGAGAGGTGCTGTGAGCTCTAATCTCAGCTCTAATCTGAACTCCCTGTGACTCCCACAAAGGTTCTTACATTTTTCCTGGAAATAAGTAGAGTTATTGGAAAGCAGGAAGGACACGCAGAGCCCTCACCTACAGGAAAAAAGATTTCTCACAATTGGCTTGGTTTCCTCAAGGATCAACAGGAGTTTTAGCATTTGTTAAGTGGCTATAGACCGACCAGTTGAGGCAGTAAATAGGTAATTAGTCCATAAAGTGTAATGATGCATAAGATATGGTAATATTTTAACATTCCTAAGTAATAGTTCAGACTCATTAGTCTTTTCAGTGGAGATAAAGAATATGTAAAAGACAAGTAAATAATTTAATCTACCACAAAGAGTCACAGTTCAATTGGAAACAGACCATTTATTTATTTTAATTTTATGTCTATAATTATTCATAAGATCACAGGTGATTTACTGAAAAGCTCCATGCTTGATGACAACTACTTTGCTTGAAAATATGCCCTGTGCTCCCATTTCAGATATTGCATCAGTGAAAAAGAAAGAAAACATTTCATTGAAAATTCCCTGGTGCTTTCTGCTTCATCATACCATGATTAATTTTCTTAAGGAAGGACAAGGTGTCACCAAAATTTCGAAAATATTTTCCAAACTAGAAAGACTAATTTTTCAAGGTTTTTCAGCTTGAATAGTCCAAACTTCTAATGCTTTTTATGTGATTTGGGGAGTACCTTTCCTTGATTTTTTTAAACATGTTTCCAATTTTTGCCGAACTGATTTTCAAACTGTAAGATGAATATTGAGCTATGTATAGCCAAGCAGACATGACATGAATCTATATATTGGCTTATTATAAACTTTCTGAGGATTCTAACTCAATTCTATTTTTTTCTTCATCACCTTTAACTATCTGGAGATAATTAATAATGCTGCGTTAACTATTTTATCAGATTTTTTTTTTTTTTTTGTATTTTTTAGGGAAAGGTCTACAGGGTGTTCAGGGTCTCACTACTAGATTGTACTCATAGTGATCCACCTGTTTACATCCTCCCAAGAGCTGAGATTACAGGCACCCGCCCCCATGCCCAGTCTCAATTGCCATCTCAGTGTGCCCAGGGGGTGGGGCTGGCATGGCAGGCCTGGGAATTGAACCCCAGCTCCTGTGCCTGCCTGCAGGCACTTTAATCTGCTGAGCTATTTGGCTGGCCCTTTATCAGATCCTTAAATGATAAAACTTCAATATTTTTCCTTCCTGTTTGGGCATGACTACTTTTGTATTGATGCCATTTTGGTAGCAGTAAAACCCAAAATTCCCATAAATAGTCCTGTTCTATCATAAGCTATCTTCTGTAATATTGTCAGAGAGTTTTGAATAATCCACAGTTTTTAAGTGATACTTTCCAATTTATGAGGATCAAGAGGGAAATTAATAAGTGATACTATGTTTTATTGTGCTAGTAAAGACAGTGTCAGTGAATACAATTTTAGAAATGTGAGATTTGCATTTACGTAAATTCAATAAGCTCAAGAAACATTAACCTGGAGAGATGGCTTCTGATAGTTGCCCGAGTTTCTTATTCAAATGGTTCCTGCTTAAGAATTTTATTAGTAGCTGTGAACATGAAAGATATATTCATTGAGCATGCATGAAATAGAATAAATTCATCCTGGAAAGAAAAGATTCATGGAAATATTGTAATCTCATTAAATATGTATATAATAAAAATATATATATTTGAGGCAGGATCTTGGTGTCTGTTTGTGGTTTCCTTGATATCTTGAAATAATTTGAAATGTTTATAGGCATTTCCATCAAATAAAATCATTGCGGTATGTCCCTGACTACACCATTCACTAGATCTGGCATCATTAAACTTCCAGTTCTTCCCCAGTCAGAATTGCAATGAAAGGTAAACATTTTAAATAGATTCAGGACCCTGGGGCAGCTGTGACAGCACCACTAGAGAGACTCATGAAAGACGACATCTAGAACTGCTTCAAAGGAGAAATAATGATGGGAGATCATTGTGTCCAAAACAATTGGGGGATATTTTGAATTGGAGTAATGAGAAGGACCCTTTTACTATCATATATTTTCAAAAATATAAACATTGATTCCCTGTTTTGATCTTGTACATTAGTAAAGACAACTCTGAGCCAATGGAGTTTTATCCTGTTTCAATCATTAAATAATTATGTTACACTGACCTGATCATTACCTGATCATTCGTATAAGTGCATCACCTTATCCTGCTATACATCATAAAGATGTATAAATATTACATCTCAACAAAAAATAATAAAAAGTTATATTCAATTCCACATTTACTTGGGGAATGCACATACATGAACATACAAAACAATCTTTTAAATGTCTGCTTAGTGATTGCATTTGTTTTTAATGCAAATGGCCTGGAGTTATAAAAGAAGAAAAAAGTGATATACTTTCATATACACATAAGTTCATTGATATCCAGCACTTATGAATCAAAAGTGAATTTAATTCCTATATGCTGAACAATGGAAGAAAACCAAACTATGGTCCTGAGTTTATCTAAATTTCAAATCATACTAAATTAAAGTAAATCTCATTCAACTATTTTTTCAAAATTGTTATGGCATACAAGTCGCTCTTCACACTTCTGCTGAGGATGGGAAGACAGCAATAAAAAGGGGCCAATGATAAATGTTATGAAAGATTTCAGATCACTCGGGAAATTTAAATTTTGCCCTCCATAGGCTTTCATAACCTTTTGCACAATGGGAACCAAAGTAACAAGATGATGAGCCAGGTCAGTGAATCCCATTTCAGAAAACTTTGGGCCATGGACTCCAACAGGAAGAGTCAAAAGCAGTCCCTGCGGTTGCAAGATGGTGGCTTCCTGATTACTCCAGATTTACTAGTCATAGCATGGTCATTGCTGCCTTCTTTGAGAAAAAAATATTTTATTAATTTTCAATTTATTTCACTGATTTATAAAGAAATACTCCTAAGGTTTAAGGAAGTCCAAATTATGGATAGGTAAATACCAACAGAAAAACAAATCTATTATGTTAGCTGAAAAATAATCTGACAAATTGTGCCTATTATTGATTATAAAGAAGTTTTTACCCAAATACCAATGAAAGAGAATGTCCTTAAAAGTTCATCAAAATGATAAAGGCCTCCAGTAAATATCAGACCTGATGGTGACACACTGAAATCCTGCCCTCAAGGTGAAAAATGGGTAAGACCACCCACTGTCTTCCATTCTACTCTTGTTTTGCTGTGCTCCTACAAGAGCAGGATAATTTTTTTTTAAGGGCAGGATAATTTAAGCAAAGGAGAAAGGTATAGGAAAAAATGAAGTAAAATGACCATTTGTCATAATTATCTACATTAAAGACTCAAAATAAGTGACAACTAAATTGATAGAGCTTAGTGAAATTGGGAACAAAAAATTTTAATATGTATAGGCTTTAATAATCAGAAAAAGGGCTAGGGAGATAGCTCAGTAGAATAAGCACTTGCCTGGCAAGCACAGGGTCCTGAGTTCAGTTCCCAGTACTGAAAAAAAAAATCAGAAAATCTTGGGGAGAGTAGTTAGCTCAGCTGTCTAAGTGCCTGCCTGACAAGCACAAGGACCCAAGTTTGATCTCTGGTACTATATGCCCTGGCAACCATGGAACCCTGTGGAACTTGGTGTAATGGCACACGCTGTATGTAATTCCAGCTCTGGGGAGCCTGAGACAGGACGATAACTACAAGTGAACTGTGTAGTGAAACCCTGTATCAAATAAATACATAAAGATGAAGGTGAAGGTGAAGACAAAGATGAAGGCCTAGATGCAGATAGAGACGCAGACTCAGACTCAGACAATGAAGAAGAAGAAAATGCTAAAATCCTGGGTCTGGGGACATAAGCATAAAGTACTGAGTTCAATCCCAGTACAAAAAAAAAAGAGTAAAAATAATAAGAAAATGCTTTAAAGTACAATTTTTTAAATGATCTATCTGTATCCCATTCAACGCAGTTATTTTCCTCCTAAGTAATTTTTCCAGAAGAACTGAAAACATCATACCACAGCAATATATGTGTACTCATGTTTATAGCAGCACAATTTGTCATAGCTAAATCTTGGAAACAACCCAAACACCTATCAGCTGAGGAATGGATAAAGAGGATGTGGTATTTTTACATAATTGAGTATTATTCAACTATAAAAGGGATAAATTTGAAGCTTTTATGAATAAATAGATGCAACTAGAGACCATACTCTTAAGTGAAATAAATCAGACCCACATGTGCAAACATCATATTGTCTCCTTAGGGTGAGAACCGGAGAGAAAATAAATTCTGACGTATACAATAGATACTGGGGAAAGGGAATGAACCTGTTCAAAAGGAAGGAATTACTGAGTTGTGGAGAAGGACAGGAGATGGAGTGGGGGAAAGAGATATATCTATGTATGTAAGCAGGATGGTTTGGACAACTGTACTGTGGATTTCTGTAGGTCTATGGAAAGGAGCAGTTAATGCTTAATCTGTTTTGTCTCCTTTTTCAATTGTTTGCCCTTTTTCTCTTCTTAATTTCATATATATTTCTTTTGTGTTTCTTCTTCCAATTTGCATGCATGTTTCTGATAATATGAACAACTGGTTGGAAGACCACACTGCATTACAAGAAATACTGTGAAACTCAGACTACTTTGTTATGTGAAATTCTGTATCACTTGCAAGTTTTCTGTTTTAAGAGTATTTTGTACTCTCTTAAAAAAATTAAATCTACCTATAAAACGAAAGAAAATGAAAATGAGTGAAAATATACCTCATAAAGTATATGTTTATGAGGAAAAAATTAGGAGACTTTATTTTAAGTGAAATAAATAAATGAAGGGATATAATATATATCATGTGCATAGGCTGAATTTTCAGTATTAAAAAGAAGTTAATTTTCTCTGTGTATATGTAATTGAAAATAGTACTTCATGTAAAACTCCAAATAGTTTGAAAAACTTAAAAATTATTGCAAAATTTACAGTACTATTGAGGGCTAACATAAGCAAAGCACTCTTGAAGGAGAGTAGGATGAAGCCTTACTATGCAAACAAAACAGCAGCATCACAACTGTAATAATTAAAGCAATTTCACTCTGGTCCAGTGGTAAATCAGTCAATAAAGAGCTACCAAATGAATAGCCAAGATATATTTATCATCATGCACTAGACTAAAGTCAAAATAGATTAAAGATTTAAATATTAAAATAGAAACACTAAATCTACTGGAGGAGAAAGTAGGTAGAAATCTTGAAGATGCAGGGATAAACAGTTCATAAACAAAAACCAAACTGCATAGGAAATACTTCAAAGAATCAACAACTGGAATCTCATTTGTTTGAAAAGTCTTTGCATAACGTAAAAAAATCACCAATAGAGTTAAAAGAAAACCTACGATATGGGGAAAATGTTAGTTGATTGTCCCTCAGAAACAAACTTCTATCTAGAACATAGAAAGAATTTTTAAAAATCAGGTTCCCAAAAATCAATAACAAATGCTAGAGAGGCTGTGGGGGAAAAGGAGCCCTTCTCTGTGGTTGGTGGACATGTAGACTGGTACAATTGCTAGGGAAATCAGTGTGAAGATTACCAAAAAATCTAGGATTAGCGGTCCATTCAACACAGCTTTTCCTCCATGGGTATTTTTCAGAAGAATTGAAAACATCAGACCACAGAGATACTATGTTTATGCGCTAATGTTTATAACAGCACAATTTGTCAAAACTAAATCTTGGAAACAACCAAAATGTTCATGAACTGAGGAATGGATAAAAAGTTGTGGTATTTTTATATAATGGAGTATTTACTCAGCTATAAAAAAATAAACTTGAAGCTCTCATAGGTAAATGGATGCAGCTAGAGACCATACTTATAAGTAAATAAATCAGACCTGAATGTGTAAACATTGTATCATCTCACTAGTGCAAGAAACCGAAAGAGTAAATAAAATCTGAAAGGTACAATCTATACTGTGAAAGGAAGTGCATCTGTTCAAAGGAAAGGAACAAGGATGAGGAAAATGAAGGAAGAAAGAAGAAAGGAAAAATGTGTATTTATGTATCCTTTACCCAAGGATAGCTTGGGTAGTTGCAGTGGTGATTTCTGCTGGTCCAGCAAAAGAAGCAGTTGATGACTAAAATTCTTTCCTCTCTCCGTTTTAATTTTTTTTATAACTTTTTGACCAATTTTGCATGCTTATATCTGGTAATGTGAACAACTAACTTGAAGACAATAATATAAAATATATTAATTACTGAAGAATTCCAATTTTTTGTTTAGTTAAATTCTTTATTGTTTCTAAATACTTTTATTCTCTTTTAAAAAATAAAAAAGAATAAAGTAAGAAAACAAATAAAACAATAATGAAAAAGAAACCTGAGGGGCACAGGGGGAGGGGCAGCCAGGCCCGGGGCGGTGGGAGCCGTGGGTCCGTGGGTCTCGCGCCCTGCAGGGAGCTGCCTTCGGGCACTGACGCGGGCCAGTCGCCACTAGGACATGTTCCTCATGATCCGGCGCCACAAGACCACCATCTTCGCGGACGCCAAGGAGTCAAGCACCGTGTTCGAGCTGAAGGGCATCATCGAGGGCATCCTCAAGCGGCCGCCGGATGAGCAGAGGCTGTACAAGGATGACCAGCTTCTAGATGATGGCAAAACACTGGGCGAGTGTGGCTTTACCAGCCAGACAGCAAGGCCACAGGCCCCAGCCACAGTGGGGCTGGCTTTCCGGGCAGACGACACCTTTGAGGCCCTGTGCATTGAGCCCTTCTCTGGCTCTCCGGAGCTTCCAGATGTGATGAAGCCTCAGGACGCTGGTGGCAGCGCCCATGAACGAGCTGTACA
Source organism: Octodon degus (assembly GCF_000260255.1). NCBI lineage: Eukaryota > Metazoa > Chordata > Mammalia > Rodentia > Octodontidae > Octodon > Octodon degus. The sequence goes on from NW_004524578.1 coordinate 30,639,288, forward strand.
GTGATGGCCCCTGGCCCACCCTGAGGCCCATTGCCCCCATAAAAGATTTGGCTTTCAAAAAAAAAAAAGAAGAAGAAGAAGAAAGAAAGAAAGAAAGAAAGAAAGAAAGAAAGAAAGAAAGAAAGAAAGAAAGAAGAAAGAAAGAAGAAAGAAAGCAGAGATTCTGAGATTGTATAGTGGATCAGCCAGGACTTTTCAGAAAGGACTGCTAGAATAATTGGCAAGGTACATGGAAAATTGCATTCATACATGAAAATAAATTTTAAGAATTAAAATGCAAAACTATGAACCATTTAGAAAACATAGGACAATATCTGTAGCACCTAAGATGGATGGAAACAATTCTGAAAAAAAAAAGAATAGAAAGGAAAGAAAGAAAATGTAAAGTAGATAGCAAAACTCCACTGCCTAAAGAAGTGTGTGTTCTTCAAATGGCACTACATGAAGAAGATATGCTCTAAACTTGGAATAGAGATGAGCAGTATATGGGGGTTATAAAAAGTGAATAGTCACAAAATTTGAGAACCACATACGAAATTCCACTACAGTGGAGTTTTGTTATTCATCCTTGAATCCACCGTTCTTCCTCTTTGCTACCCTAAGGAACCATTTAGCACTGTGGCATATCTCTCCCAGTGCCTGGTCTCATATGTCTATTTGTATGTGTTTCCATGCATATGTATATATTGAAAATGTACTATATATGCAGTTTGTCTTCCTTCCTTCCTTCCTTCCTTCCTTCCTTCCTTCCTTCCTTCCTTCCTTTTTTCCTCCTTCCTTCCTTTCTTTAGTATAGGATCAATCTTGCCATGTAGCTCAGACTTGTAATGATCCTCCTGTCTCACCTCCCCAGTGCTGGGATTATACGTGTGTGCCACCATGCCCTGTTTCAGTAGCTGGCTCGGTGCAGAGGATCAAACTTGGGTCCTTGCACTTGCCAGGCAGGTTCTTAGACTGCTGAACTGTCTCCCCTGTCCCCCTATAAGTTATTTTTTATCTGTGGGTTTTTTTTTTCACTTAAAATAATAGCGTGGCTCTATCATCAAAAAGTTTAAGTATCTTGCTAAAAGATAATACTTAAAAACACAACACTATGTGATATACTTGTTAATACACATTTATTTGTATAATCATTCTCTTTCTGTTAGTTATTATTTGTTTTGTTTGCTATCATAACTAATTATTTTTAGAGTCAGTTGATAATGGAAGAATACTAGAACAAATATTTGATAATTTTAAGCTCTTCTTTCATACTATTCAGTTACATCCCAGAAAAGTTATTCTATTTTATGTTTTAATAAGCAGTACATGAGCATTCACACACACCCGAGCGTGCTCTTTAATAAAATTTTAAACATTTCTGAAATATTGGTTACATATGGTAGTTGTAGCTGCAAAGGAAAACTGGAGGAGAAAAAAGGTGGTAACTCCTTTTCCTAGGAAGGATCTTGTGGCTTCAGATGTTTTATAATTAAAATCAGTTCCACTCTTACAGATCCTAATGTCTTTCTTCAAAAAAATGCTCTCATGTTCCTCATGAACACCAACATTTTCTTGACTATGTGTATTAAATCAGCACACGCAGTTCTGTCATGATAGGATTTTGCTGTTTTGTTTCAGTGTTCTTTAGAAAATCTTTCTTTGCCTGTGTATAACATGGTTTTATTTGGTATTAAGTATTAACATTGAATTAACTTTGCCATAAAAGAATAACACAAGTCGAAAATATCATCCAAGAACTATTGGCTGACTTCTAACTGAATTATTTTGAGGGATAAAAAGTTACTTTGTTTAATATGACTTAAAAATTAATGGGGATACAGCCTATGTTGGAATGCAAGGCACAGAAAATTAGCTTTTAATTTACTTTAGAGTTACATTTTTCACTTCCTGGATACACTGGAAATGCAGAAAAGAAAGACGATGAAGGAAAGACAACAGAAACATTTGCCGTAGCAAAGCAAAGGAACCCTTCAGAATAGCTCAACAAAATGTCAGGCTACACTATTCAGAGTTCATGAGAGAGATTCATCTTAGATAAAAATCTAAGTTTAAAACTTGGAATCAATAAACCATTGAAATTCTCACTCTCTAATATAGACAGGAACATACCACTGGGCATCTGCCTGCTCATCACCATGGAGATGTTATGATTCACATCTGGTTACAGGCAAGAAGAGCTTCTTAAGAGTGTGACCATGGTTTCACCCTTCTAATCTCAATAATATTTCATGGCTGTACTCCAAGAGCTTATAAATTTTGTTTGTATACTTCTCTTTTTATTTCCCTTTTGGAAATTTGGCTTTAATGTATGTAAGAGCAGACAAGATCATTTAGATCTGTATCAATTTTTGTCCTTTAATTTTACAAGTGAATTTTTGGTATGTATGTGGGGGTGTTGTTGAGAAATGAAGGATGTCCTAATAACACTAAATGTCTGGATTACCTTGATCTTACTTAAAATGAAATTCCTCATTATCTTTGTCTTTAATGAAAAGCAAATGTTATCTATCCCCAACCAGTTTATAAAACATTACAAGCAAATACCAGAACCCATTTCTTTTTTGTTTTTGTTTGCTTTTGCTAAAAGACCCTATACTACACTGGCTTTCTTTTGTTTACTGAAAATCATTATATAAGAATGTTCACTTACTCCCTCATTAGGGAAGCACCTCCACTCTCAATCTTGTAAGCACCTCTGCTGGATACACAAAGGATCTGTGCCTCTGAAGACTTTGCTCTACAGTTCATGGTTTATGTGGTAAGCCTGAAAGCCTTGTGTGGAAGTGAATCAACACTTTGGGCTCAGTATCCTGTGTTAAGTACCAGATGTTTAAAAGAGAGGTTTAAGAAACGACAGCTGCCTGCCATCTTCAGATCTTGGGCCTCTCAGATCTGTCGTTCGGGCCTGGTCTCTCTATTGCTGGTTAGACAGTCTAGGTGACAAGCTGTATTGTCAATAAATGAAGTCATATCCTCTGGGGTCCTTCATCTGAGAATGCTGCCTGTGTTTGAACTATTGCTGCTTGTACCTATTTTCTTGTTCTCCTATGCTATTATATAATGACATATCACAGACAAATATAATTTATATTTTAAAGTCAGACTCAATTATGACTATAGTTGAATATATACCATGATTTATACCATGATATGCTGATAAACATTTATAAGTTGACTGGGTGCAGCAGGAGAAGAGTTGAAAAGTCCTGATGAAATTTTCCAATTTCCTTGGTGTAAATACAGTTTTCAAATTCTGTTGGTGTGTGAGAATACTCATGCAACCATTCTATTCTTCACTTCAATGCCATATATACAATAAACAGCAAGATACAGTGAACAGTTTGCTGTAAAACAGTCTGTATTAGATGGTTTCATCTAACTGTAGCTAAAATTTTCCTCACACTTGAGGTAGGCAAGGCTGACCAGTGGTGTTCAGTAGGTTAAGTGAATGAAATCCATTTTTGATTTACTATTTTCAGCTTATGATAGAAGTATCCAGATGCAATTTCATTGTAAGTCAAGGAACATCTGTACTCCCATCATTATCAATTTTAAGCTGCCAAAAAATATCAATGGATAAAGAATTAGGAAACACCATACACAGTCAGCTCTTGCTGGCTGGTGCCAGTGGCACCTCACCGATTCTGTTTACTGGATGGATCACCTTTCAGTGCCAGGTATCACCAGCAAGTTGTGTTTTTATTCATTAAATTTCAATAGTTGAAAGAAATGTGTTTCCATTTGTATTTTGATTACTTACTTTTAATGTTAAGCCTCAATATAAATTTTTACTTTAAAACTTAGCCTATTAACGATGCTACTTTTCTAAGTATTGAGAGAGGAACAAAGTAGTTTCCCTGATAAGAAGCAAGTCAATTCCTTTAACTCTGCTAAGTATCTTTAGATGTATAAGGATGGAATTATCAAATTTCAGTGCCACTAAAGTCTTCCTTTAAATAAAAGAGTTTAGTCTGTTTGGATTCAGGCTTGGTGATGTCTCCAGCTTTGTCTTTTTTCTCAGAATTACTTCAGCTATTTTGGTTCTTTATACTTTCATATACATTCTAGGAATTTTTTTCTATGTTGGTGGAATAATGTAATTTTACTGGGTATTGCTTTGAATCCATAGATCACTTTGGATAGTATGGTTATTTCAACAAAATTCTTCCTTTCAATTTGTCAAAATGGATGGATCCGGAGGACCTCTTGTTAGAGGAACTAAGCCATGCATAGAAGGAAAGCACCATCTGTTATCATTTATTTGTGAAAAAAAAATCAATCGCGTGGAGTAGTGTTCACCAGCGACTGTAAATTGCAAGGAGTACAATGGACAGACACAGTTTACATGAGGTGCAACAAAACACAGTAGGATCAGAAGGAATTAGTTCTAGTGTTCTCTTGGCTAGCAAGGTCTGAGTAGTCTACAATAATCTATGTTAGACTTTAACTAAAAAAGAAGAATCTAATAGTTTCAAACACATAGAATGACTCATGTTTGAGAGAAATGGTAATTATCCTTATTTGCTCACTACAAATTATACACATGCATTATTGTCCTACACTCTGAAAATGCTGTTTCAATAAATAAATAAGGTTGAAACTTTTGTTCTTATTAAACAAAAGTATTTATTTGAATATTCTTTAATCTCTCTTCTTTTTCACTTCCATTCAGATGAATGTTGAGGTTATCTAGGAGCGAATGTATAAAATTGGAGAGGATGGTTGTGTTACAGTAGCTATCCCCCCAGTATCTCTGTATACAACTGCCCAATCCTAAAATCTCTAGGGAGAATGATGAACAATTTATCTTGTTCACTTGGTTTTAATTAGTGTGGCTTTGTTGGTTAGAAATAGGGGAGTGAGAGAACCAGTCCTAGCCCAGGTCCGGTGAGTGTGTGGAGAACTTCCTGCTACCCTGCGCCAGCGGGACCAGTCCCAGCCCAGGCGCAGAGTGGGGCGGACCCTCTCCCAGCCACTTGGGCCACCCCCCATCACTCTGCAGTGCCTCCCCCACCCCGCCCACCAAGCAGGATTTTCTGCCGAGTTCAGGGAGCCCCCAGACCCAGTCCTAGCCCAGGTCCCGGGAGTGTGTGTGGACAGCTTCCTCTTCCTCCTACTTCACCTTATCCTCTCTAGGCACAGCTCAGGCCTGGTATACACACCTGAGGTGTAATCCTGCAGCTGCAATCCCTGCAGGGGAGAGTGTAGAGAATAGATCCAACCAGCTAGTCCAGGAGCAGAACATCTCGCCA
>NW_004524578.1:30649249-30651644 GCF_000260255.1 Octodon degus
TATATATAATCTATATATTGTATACAACACTATATAAAGTTAAATTCTAATTGTTTGATCAGTCAATCTTGCATACCTATATCTGGTAATCTGAATAACTGCTTTGAAGATAACTCAATGTGATATAACAATCATTTTTAATTTCCTTGGTTTGAAATTTTGTGTCATTTTGATTGTTTTGGCTTTGTCTTTTTGTTTTATGTTTTAAATAAAATTTTTCAAAAACAAAAAGAAAAACAAAACAAAAAAAGAAAAGAAATAGGGGAGTGAAACAGCCAGCACAGCCCTGACTGTGGCCTAATAACCCCAGTGCCGGTCAGAGACACCAGCCAATGTTGGATGAAGAAGAGCCTTGGCATCTTCTTCAGTCTCAGCTGCAGGGTCAGCCCATTTGAGCCAGTCTGTTCAGAAATGACTCCAAAGTTGGCTGGCTTTCAACCAACTTTTTTCTTCTTTTGGGAATTTCCCTTTTCCCTTCTATATCTCAATAGAGAAACTTCCCTTTATCTTTGTTCAATCTTCATGGATTTTATTCAGACAGCTTAACCAACCTTATCTTTTCTCATTAAAATATCCTGTCTGGACAATTACCTCTCATATATACAAACTTGATAAATGGATCTATTTAAACTTCATCATTGTAAATGCCATCCCTTTGCCGAAATTTTTGAGGTGTATCAATGCATCTGATTCCTTAAGCTGTGACCCCACTTGGCCCAGGCCAGTGATGGCAAACCTTTTGGAATTTTCAGTGACACAGCATCTCACTGTGGCATATGTGCCATAGGTTCACCAGCACTGATCTAGACTATGGGCAATGGTGGTGCTCAGGAATCAGCTGGTGCTCCAAAGTGAAGAGACTCCCTACAATTAAACACATGCTATGTGTTAGCAAGCACTGAGCTCCTATGCAATCTTCAGGGAGGAGGGCCCCTTATAGCCTGAATGTAGTGTGAAAGTTCATTTGGGAAAAACCAAGTAGATTGGAGGAATGATTTGCTGGGCTGTTGGATGTTGCCAGTCTTTTCATCTTAATTCGGGGACTGATATTTAATCTAATCACTTCCAGGCTTGACCTGTGCCCTCTTAACTGTGCTGAGCTGTGATTACTCACTGCATCTGACTTTATTTCGGGAATGTCAAAACCTTGTACTTCAAGCTTTAGGTTCCCTAGAGTCCTATGAGCTGGCTGCAGAACTTCAAAAACTAAACAAAAGACAAAGTCATAAGAAAACAAAACTTTAGACAAGCCTGTTGCCCTCCTCTGGGAAAGACAGACTTCACCTCCAGTCGGTGTCACATGTTGAAAAGAGGAAAGGGGAAATAATAAAAACTCATAAATCCTTCCTAGTTCTCACAAGGGTCTTGATAATTCTGCTGTAAACACTGATTCCATGAAAGAAGGGAGTGACCACTTACCCTGCTGATATTGTTTGTACTTGAGAATTTAGGAGAAATTTGTGGTAAAATTAACTGGGAAATGCAAATAATGTCCAGCCTAAAGGATGACTGAGTAGGGTATAGAAATGAAGTGTCTGTGTAACCTGGGAGAGCTGTCTGTCAGAATTTTGTTGAACACTTGAGTTATGTTTCTTCAATGAGCACTAAAGATCATCCCAAAGATCTATAGTATAGGTCACTATATTTTGCCTTCTATTTGTGACAATGGTTGAAGGCTATGCACCTGAGTTCCTGGTCTCACTGATCTTGCTGGCCATGAAACACTGTTACCTTGTAAAGCCATAATGTCAGGGAATGCAGCAAACCTTTAGACAACCTTGATGATCCAGGATGCATGATAAACCTAGACAAGATGTACTTTCTATAATAGTCCCCCACCTATCATCATCTGATTCTGTCTGGAATCATCCCTTTCCTAATCCAGAGAGTTTAAATGAAGGAATTCCTCATCTAATATAAATTGAGATACAGATCATTTTTCTACAAAATCATTTACACTAGGTTTCAAGAGAATTATAAATTTAGACATTAGCTCTTTGTTGTGATTTACTTTGGAAATGGAGGGAATCTTTCTAAAGTAGGAACTTCCACTTTTCCAGAAACACTGACAATGTATGCTGTCTTGGACCCCAAAGAAGGCACTCTGAGACATTGTCTTGTATTCCTTGGATCAGCTTGTTTTTTCTAACAGAAGGAAGGCAGTATTGGGTAAAATACTCCCAAGGATCATCAGTCCATCCTAAGAAAAGAATGTAGTGTGCATGCATAATTTGCTCCTTAATTATACTCATAGCAGGACCTTTTGGGAGGGAGTTACTTAAAGAAATGCACTCACTTTGCTATAATGTGAACCTCACCACATGTGATGGAATGGAGCACCACAAAAGAAAACTGTCTCAAGAAAGGTCCTGAGAAAATGAAAGAAAGAGTGACT
>NW_004524578.1:30651994-30654628 GCF_000260255.1 Octodon degus
GCCTGAGTGAAACTAAAAAGAGCACAGTTTTGAGCTTGTCCCTGAGTAGATCTGAGTCCCCTGTGATGTGGTTGTACCTTAGGATGGCCCATTGCCTAGGCCTATGAATAGAGACATTTTTGGGTGAAAACCAGCATAGTATTTAAAACTCCTTGTATAGGACACTTACTAAATAGGCTGAATAGGAACACCAGTCCCAAGAGGAAACCAAAGAGAAAAATCTTTCTTATTCTTTGTTTGGTAGCAACTTAACTGACTAGAAGCTGGGAGAGTTCCAGTTTCTGCCTCTAGAAACGAAGTCCAGATTATCTTTGGTCATAGACTATAGGAGGCAAGATTTATGTTTCCTTTAGCTGATACTGGTGTTCTTTCTTAACAGAGCTCACTGTGTGCAACAAGCTGCTGCCCCACTAAGTAGTTACAAGAAAAGTCTATGCTTTCATTGTTTATCAATTTTTTAACTTTACAGCATAAAATTTTTTGTGATTAAAGTTTTATACAACTTCATTTCCATTAATAGAATATGTCCCAGATTTCATCTTTTTCGTAGGGAGAAGCATTGGGAAATTTTCATAATGTCACATTTCAAGATGATAGTGAGCTATTATACTTTTGCAGGATTTTGATTTTTTCCCTTTTGTCAGTTTGGCATAAATAAAATACAGAATTTGCATGTTTTTGCTCATCCAGGTACCTAGTGGAATATGGAGCCAAAATGGGGGAGAGTTTCCTAGTGAAACCCTTGCCTAGTTCCCATGAGCCACCATTCCTGCTTTGTCCTCTCCTTTCTGTATTGATGACAAGCATGAATATCATACTTGCCTCTCTTATAATATTCTTGAAAATTACAAACAAAGAGACTAGTAGAGAAGCAATCACCCTAAATTGTATGTAGTCTATCAAGTGACTTCAGTCTTTGTAATCTTTAATGTGGATATGGTAACCTGCCTGGAGTGGGAACTGCCTCGCAGATTAATGTAGCTGTGGGCGGGTCCAGATGCTGGGCATGTAGGCTGCAAACTGAGGTGGGGAGACCACCCGATGTGAGCGGCACCAAGCAACAGGCTTACAGCCTGGGTGTAACAGAAAGGGAAAAATTAATGGCTTTGCATTTCCTTCTGGCTTCCAATGCAGACTCTTCAGCTTTCCAGGGCAGACCCTTCGGCTTTCTGAAATAGACTTGTACCAGACCCTGCAGTGAGCCAGGCTTTCGACCTTGCACTGGCTTCTCTGGCTCTCTGGTGTGCAGTCACTTTACATTTCTTCCATGCCCAGTTCTGCTGATGCCCATTGCAAATCTGCCTAGTAAATCCTTTGTAGAAGTACATGCAAAATCTGTTCCTCTAGTGAAGCCTAATTGTCTTCTTCATGCATATTTATTTTAATACATAAATTATGAAAGTTAGCTCTCATAGTCCTTATATAGTGTGATTATTTCTTTAGTCAAACCCATGTAAATATTATGGACTTAAGAAGTAGGAAATCCTATAATCATGGATAAAATTGTGATGATACATACTGCTTTAGTATAAACCTACAAAAAGATTTACAGTTACTAAAATGTGGTGTATTTTTGTTTATATTTTAATTCCAGATTTCTAGAATGGTACTCACTTTCATTTAATACAATGTTCCTATAGAAACGTTGAGAAAAAAATGAATTGCCATCAATGAGATCCAATCATCCTTTCTTCTCCCTGCTGTACTCCAACAGTAGCCATATCCAGAAAAGAACTAGGCTTTAAATCAATCAGGAGAGGGGAGGGAGATAGCTCAGTAGAATAAGTGCTTATCTGGCAAGTTCAAGGTCCTGAGTTCAATCCCTAGTATCGCAAGAAAAAAAAATCAATCAATCAATCAGGAGAGATTGTATGAGGCGCAATATAGTACAACTCCAAATATCAGTGGTTAGAGCTGGGGAGATGGCACAATGGAATAAGCACTTGCCTGGCAAGCTCAGGGGCCTGAGTTCAGGCTCTGGTTCTGGAAAAAAAAAATCAGTGGTTATTAGCAAGGAAGTCCTTATTCTTTAATCAAGCTTTCTGACCACATGGAGAATCCAGGCTGTCTTCTGCAGTCTTCATACTTAGAGGCTCACGGAAGTTCCATCCCATGAAGCATTGCCCATTGCTATGGGGAGACTGCAGGAACATGATGGTTCCTCTTGTAGCTCTTCCGTGAGTCCGTCTGAACGTGGCACATGTCGTTTCCAATCACTTTGTTCTCCTGCTTGCCCTGGTCCAACAGGTTTCATTACCCAAACGAGTCACTGAGCCACACCTAAATTCAAGGATCTGGAAGTGGCAGTCCTGCAGTATACTAGGAGGGAAGGAAACCAAAAATATCAGTGAGCAACACCAATGACTTCCAGAACCTCATTGGCAGTAGACCTGGACTTTGGCATATTTTCAACGAAAGAAAATTTTATTTTAGCCTTCCTCTAGACTTGATGTCATTTTTATGCCTTAGTCCTTTCTGATATCTTTTCAGTCACTGAACAGCTTTTTTATTCCACCATCGCAACTGATAACTTAGGGTTTGGCTTGTTTGTCTCATTTTAATGCCACTTTATACTTTTTGAAATTCTTTACATTTTTAGTTTTATGTCTTATGATAGAATTAAAAGTTTGCTTC
>NW_004524578.1:30655503-30663772 GCF_000260255.1 Octodon degus
AAATTTCCTGTTTGAAACATCATCACCTGTTCAAACTTTTTCATCCTGAATGGGACAATACAACTTTCTGCTTCTATGTTTTAAACACATGGTGAATTTTGCAAGGTAAAATTCTTCTTCAGATTTGGGACCCCCATGAGCATGTGTTTCCTTGGCTTTCTTCTCTTCCTTTCTCGCTTCATTTTACATGAATATTCCCAGACGACCTCGCACAGATTCCTGTCTGGAGCCAGAACTCTCCACTTAACATTTATTCTGTATTTCCTACCTTTTGGCCAGTTTACATCCCAGGTCCCAGTGTCCTTTCCCTTCCAGGAGTGGGGGTCAGCAGGTAGGATGTGAGTAACAACTGGTAGTTCTCTATCAACCTTCCTTCTGGCAATACTGCAGCACTGAGAATGACAAAACAAACAAACAAAAAACCCTAGCGGGGGTCCCAGTCCTTCTGCAAGACCTCCTCCTCTGACATGGAAACTCCGCTGGAGGCAGGGCTTGCAAACAGCAATTTTCTCTAAGCTGTTTCTGAGGTGAGTTCCTTCTGACTGTTTATTTTCTTTTTGTCTCAGCTTCACTGACATAGACTGGACAAAAAAAATTATATATACTTAAGGTATACATGGATAATTTGCTATTTGTATATGTGGCAAAATATACCTGAAGTTAATTAAGCATCTATTATTACCTCACATAATTACTTCTTCGCCACTTGAAAAACTAAGATTTTAAGCAAATTTGAGGTGTATGATACAATATTATTAACTACAATCACACCATGTATATTAGATTTCTAGAACTTGCAAGTGAAAATTTGCACAACTTGGCCAACACTTCTCTTATGACAGCTAGGACCTGGCAAGCACTATTCTAGGCCCTGCTTTTGGGATTAAGGTTTTCAGATTTCATACATAAGTGAGATCTATGTAGTATTGGTCCTTCTGGGTTTGGCTTATGGAACATAATGTACTCCTAATTTGTCTGTTTCCACCAATGATAAGATTTTCTTCTTTTTAAGGTCAAGGAATGTTATTCCACACCACCTTTTCTCCATTCATTCAACCACTGATGGGCACTTAGTTTGTTTTTACATTTTGGGCACTATGAATAATGTTCCAATAAGCCTAGGAGTTCAGATACCTCTTTTTTTTGAGATCCTGACTTCAATTCTTTTGGATATATATTCAGAAACGAGAATGCTAGACTGTATGGAAGTTCTGTTTTTAATTTTTAAGGACTTTCATACTGTTTGAAGAATGTCTGTCAGCCTGATTGCAGAATGTCTTCCAGATACCAGACACGCTCATTCCTCTGCCAGCGTCTATGTGAGCATAAATATGCATGTTTGTGTGCATGCATGTATGGAAAGCCGTAGCCAGAACTCTAGTGGAAACAAGTAAAGCTCAGTTGGAAATACATGGTGGTGTCAGATCCTTCATTGTCAGCTGCTGGTGTTTCATAACTTGACTTTTTAAAATTCTCCTTCACAAATTGTCTTACATGATGTTTTGGAGATTCACTTAAGAATTGTTCATGGAAAAAAATAATTGTTGGTGGGAAAATAATGGATAGTTGTATTATTAAAGGATTAAATTAGCTGCATTTCTGTGGGTCAAACTGTATTTTTAACTGGCCGAACTTCAAAATAAATACTGGTTTCAGCAAAATACAAGCAAGTATCTTATTTAAGCTGCATATTTCTTTTAGTTTAGAAAAACTATGAGGGATTCCTGAATTTCTCAAATAAAATTTGTGAGTCTCTGAATTCATTACCAACAGTTAAATCAACCATTAAATCAAGTTTTGGGCAAATATTAGGAAAAATGACAAGCAGTTATTGATGCATCCTGAAGCAAATATGTGGCTTAAGATTTATTTAAAAATAAGCCCGTGAGATCCTGTGGCATCCCTGTTGCCTCTCTGTCTCTCACTCATCTTATACAGAGAAGTTTAGCATTTCGATTGATTAATTATTAATAATAGGCACTGTTATGCAATTGCTATTTCTTTTTTGAATAAATACATATTATTTTAGAGACAGAATAACTTTTCAGGCTCTAAATAAATGGACCTGGAATTGATTTGCAGGAATATGCTTTGGGTACAACAAAAAGTCTTTGGAGTCAAGACAACACGAAAATCCATTTTCAGAAATTATAATAGGACATTTCATAAAACTCCATTATCCATGCAAAATCCTTGTTCACAATTTTGGTGCACAAAACAATTATTTTCTGTAAATAGCTCCTCTACTATATGAAAATTTCTGTTCTTGGAACAATCTCAAGCTACTTTTCCAAGGATAAGGTAGCAAAACAAGTCAGTGAATCTTCTCCTATTCTTAAAAATTGTGTTCAGAGTCTTTAACAAAATCACTAAAAACACGATATTTTTTGTGTGGTACTAGGATCTGAACCCAAGACTTTCAAGCTGAGCAACATCCTCACCCCTTCTTATATTTTCTGAATTGCTAAGTTGCCCATACAGGGCTCAAACTTGGAATTCTGTGCCAGCCTTTCCGACCCCTGGGATGACAGGTAGATGCCACCATGCCAGTCACCTTTTCAAATTTTAACTTGATCTTGACACAGAAGAATGAAAGAAAAGTCTTTACCATTACAAATGGTGAAATTTTATCAAAGACCTGTGGCTCTCTTGTCTGCCAGCTTTCAGATTTTGCTAGAGTTTACTATGTGAAAGCTTAGACATCTCAAATTTTCTCCCCTGGGAACCCACTCATTTCAAGGCACTGTCATTAAAAGAACTACTGAAGAGTAACTCACCAAAGTTACCTGGTACTTTGCATTTTAAACTTTTCTTTTACTTGCTTAACCTGTTTGTTATCTTGGCCTTCATGCATTTCTGTCTGAGATTCACTCATTTTCTATAGGCACATATTCTGATAAAGTTTCAAGGATCACATTAAATTTACTCAGTTGCTTAAAGCATGCAACTGCTATAGATTGTGGGCTCATGTTTGTCATTAAGTAGCAGGCACTTAACTGCAGGAATTTAATGATTAGTATGTTTAACTATACCTAATATAGTCAAATAACATGACATCATTGCACTTTTTTTTATTTTATGTATTTGGTACAAGGTCTCACTACACAGCTTGGACTAGCAGTGATCCTTCTGTTTTCAGCCTCCCCACACTGGAAATACAGGTGTATTCCCAGTGTTTTCAGCCAGCGACCATGCCCTGACTTGGTCGCTGGCTTAGTGTGAACCTGGAGGAAGGGCTGGTGCAGTCTGCGTGACCAGGGATCGAATCCCAGTCCCTGCACTTGCCAAAGCAGGTGCTTAGTTCACTGAGCTATCTCGTGGGCCCTTGACATCATTGCATTTCATATTCTCTTTTTGTCTGTGCATCTTCCATGCTTCTGATGATCAGTAAAATGAATGCAATGTTTGTATTTTCAGCTTTAGGCATGGTTAGTTCTTGCTTCTGCTTATGAACAGATATAACATCAGATTCCTTTAGTGCTTTAAGATACGTTTGTCATTGGATCTTGTAAGCCTCTGTAGGCTTAGGTTTTAAAAATAAGCTTCCTTGGGGCCGAGGAGATGGCTCAGTGGAATAAGCGCTTCCCTGGCAAGCGCAAGGGCCTGAGTTCAATCCCTGGTTCTGCCAAAATAAATAAATAAATAAATAAATAAATAAATAAATAAATAATAAGCTTCCTCAAGTTAGGAGTCCTGATCCCTCCCAATAGTTGCTGAATGATAAGTGAAGTTTTTAAACTTGGATTGTCTTGGAAAAATGAATCTGTTCATTGCTATCTTTCATTTATCAACTTCAATTGTGTCAAATACCTTTCCATTTACTTTAGACTGCTCCCTAAAGATATCTATGGAAGAGAAAAGCCAGGGTCACTAGGACAGGGTCATCTAGTGTATAGCCATCAGACCTGGAATCATCATTTCTCTCATTAAAGACTTCTAGGAAAATTTATTCAAACTTCCTGATAAGCAGGCATCAAGGTTATAATGAATTAAGCTTTTCTAAGTCATGCTTTTAATATTACTGGATGTATCATCCTGAGAAAAGTCCAAATTACTAAATGCAAGAGGGAAAGTGCCCAAGAGATGTTCAGTCTATTCATTGAAAAATGTTGCTGGATATACAGAACAAAAAAATCAACCCAGACCTCAGCTAAAATTCTTCACTTATTCATATAAAGAAAGTACTTGAAAGCTTTGGAAGCAAAAATTCTTTTTGCAACAAAGCTTGGCTATAAAAAAAGTAAATATGATTTCAGTTTTCTTTCCAGAAAAAAAAGCTGTATGAATGGAAAGCGTGATCAACGCTCCTGTGGCCTTCGTTTTTATCTTCTTGGATCCCTGTTGCTCTCAAAATAAATTTGAACTCCTTGAGGACATATAAGTTTCTTTATAATGAATGCCTAGCACTGTGCCAGGAATAACGTGGGCTCTATGTGATATCATCACCCAGCAGACATCTAGAAAGTAATGCCACTGTCTCACCTTTAGAGGAGAGAAGGCAGAAACTCAAAGAAATTTCCAAAGAGGATGTGCTTAGTTGGGGATAGCTAAGATATTCAACACTACACATTGTCCAACTGTACTGAGTAGCATTTCAGCTTCCTTATGAGTAGTTACACTTAATAACTCTTAAATAGAGGTGAGTAGGCCTGGGAGATAGCGCACTGGCCTAAGCACCTGCCTGGAAAGTGCAAGGTCTTGAGTTCAATTTCCAGGACCAAAAAAAAAAAAAAAATTAGATGTGAAGGTAGAGTTCTGTTCTCATCCCCCTGGAAATTCCAAGGAAGAAATTCTAGAGAATACGCTGATAAGTATAAGTCAACTCATTGATCTTGCTCTTTTGTTCTATTATCCCAGGAAATCTCTACAGAAAAATTCAAATCCCTAGAACTTTTTTTTCTTTTTAGTTGTGTTTAGATTACAACTCATGCTGTCATAAAGTGATAAGAGTAATGGATTACATTAAAAAAGTCTCTGAGCCTTGAGCTATAGTAACATAAAAGAATGTTCTATAGTCTGCAGAAAGATCAGAAGTCTAGGCTTGGCCATGCAGGACAGCAGCCACTGGTCAGATTATCTGCCCTGATAAAGTGTATCTGTTCTTGTATCTGACGAGTACCTGAAATATGGATGTTTTCAATTGAAAAGTGCTCCAAGGTGAAACATACACTGGATTTCAGTGTATTTATTTATTGATTTATTCAGTGATTTTAATGTGAAATATTTAAATATCTCAAAAGTTTTTATTGTTTACATATAGAAATTATAGCATTTCGGACACACCTTGGCTAACTAGACTATACTGCTAAAGTTGATTTCATGTATTTACTTTTCCCTGGTGGAACTGTAAAACTGCAGATTGTAAATGTGGCTCACTTTACATTTCTGTTGTACACTCACCTCTGAAGCAGAAATGGCTTCTTTTCAGGTTGGGAAGTATTGGAAGAGAGAAAATTTTGTTAAAATGCAGAAATAAATTTGCGTCTTTTTTTAATCTTAGGCTTTCTTGGAGTAGCTTCTCTCTGACACCTGTGGCCCAAAAGCATGGCTGGACACCGAACTCCTGAGAGAACTGTCTGCAGTGCCAAGGAGCCAGGATGTTCTAAGGAGAATGGGCTAAACCTTTCTGTGTCCCAATCAAGGCAAAAATCTAGAGAGCATGTGAATGTAGACAGCAGTAACAATGCTCAAAAAAGTTAAGCAATAATCTTCTGAGATGGAGCTCTTGTGAGGTAGAATCACCTCTCACAGAGCACAGAAACGTAAAAGCCTGTTAGGTCCAGCCCAGGTGGTCTTCCTTCTGCGTATTTCTCTCTGGCACTCTCGTCTCACTGGAGAACTTAGCCGCCTTATGTTATCTGTCTGTCATAAAGGTGTAAATGCAGCCACTGCCAAGAAGTGGCTATACCATAATAGAAGTTAGTTTCTCATTCAAATAAAAATTTAAGAGTTTTCTGTTAATCAAGCCTCTTTCCTATGTCATGATTGGTGACATGCTATTTCCATCCTGTGGCTTCTCACTCTATAATATACAAACTCCAAGGTTAAGGTGCTTGGTTTTCTTAATTTCATTACTTATAATCCAATTTCTCATTGCTGTGGAATTTTAAGGAAGAGGAATACTTTGGCAGCAGAAACCTTCACAGCTGTTCTAAAAAGTAAATAATAAATAAATATTTTAAAATGCAAAGCTCAGTGCCCACGCGCTAAATTTTCAATTCATGATCGTACTTTTTCTAAATTTTCTTATTCCTTTTTTTTGCTTCAGCAACCTTCCCCCAAGCCATACCCTTGCATACATACCTCCACAACCTTGACAGTAGCTTTTAGCACCCTGATTGCTAACTGGAGTTGTAAGCATGGTACATGCTCTGTCCTTCTCCTCTCCTGGGTTAGCACAGCCTCGGCCCCCAGGTGAAGGTACTTCAGGGCCATCTTTTCTCTTGGGATTCTGTCAGTGTTTTCACTTCTACCTAGTCCCATCCAAGCCTTCTTTTCTTTTATTCCTGTAGCTATTGGTAGCAAGAAAGTCAGTGGTCACACTCCTGAAGACTTTAAGTATCAGCTCAGGGAACCAAGAGTAGATGGTGATCAAGCATGTACACACACAAACACAAACGAGCGCTCGTGCGCACACACACACACACACACACACACACACACAGAGACATGGAAAAGAGGAGGGAGGAAGGGAGAGGGAACCCACAGAGAAAGACAGACAGAGAGAGAGAGAGAGAGAGAGAGAGAGAGAGAGAGAGAGAGAGATTTTAAATGAGAGAAATGCATGCATGAAAATATTGAGAGAAAATATGAAAATTTTAACAAGAAACTAGGATGCCTAAATCTGAAAGTCAGAGAACACTGGAAGTTGAATATACATGAAAGTAATACAGAGGATGAGAGAGCTGAAGAGCAGCCTGGATTTGTCATTGATTTAGTACAACATAAGGGGAAAGCTACAAATGAAGTGAGGAAAGAAAAAATAGAATTAAAACATTTGCTTATATGAATCATGATAATACACATTTTTGTGAAATTGTACATATATATCACGCAAGTACACATTTTTGTGAAATTGCACATATATAATATATGAGTATATGAATATATGTGTATAAACACACATGTGTTTTCTGTGAAATAGAGTCATGAAAAATACATTGCTTGATCCAAAGCTTAATAAGGTAGGAGTCAATTCAGAAAAAGAACTCTATATGCAGCTCGCTGTCCCCTGGGGATAACTGTAGTCCAATTTGAACAGTCTATATATAGAAAAGGCCAATGCCCTTAGGAGATGATGAATTCTTGGTTCATGAGTTACAATGACTTGTGACCATTCCAGGAAGCCCTGCCTCTCATCCTAACCACAATCCTTTAAGGCTAGATGCCATCACCATGTATGGCTCTCTATAGGAAAAGAAAGGCAATATCTGTCTGGAGTCCCCACAAATGCTCTATGTGGAATCCAGCTCACCTACAACTCAGCTCGGATTCAGAGGCAAGAGCACTTTTTTTTTTTTTTGCTACAGAACAATTAGACTAGAAAGAATGGAAGAGATACATTAACACAGGTAAGTTTTGCAGAATGCAAGTTGCTTGGTTTCTTTTTCTGTATAGAAGAGCTGGTGTTGAGCATGGTTTGTTTCTTTGTCACAGGAGAGAGAGACTTTTCTGATATTCACTCAACTATCATCCTATTTATGTGTGATGACTCCCAGGGGATGAATTGGCTTTCTCAGAGTGTTCTTTACCATAATGGGAGAGCAGAACAGATGTCCTACGAGCCTCACCTGACCTTCCAGGCTTTCATCCTTCCACGTCAGCCATTTCTATAGTAGTTTTATCTTAGCATCTCTGGATCAAATGAGATGTCAAAGGGAAACAGTTTCTTAAATGATTTGATCACATTCTAACTCTACAAACATTCTGGGTCTGGAGAGTGTGAAAATACGGTAATGACAATATGGTAATGACACTGACAAATACAAATGACATTTTTTTCCCATAATTTTATTGATAAATAGCAATGAGACAGTTACAAATCAAATCGCTAGAACAGTTTCAATAACTAACACACTGCATACATTCTTCTTAGTGGTTGATTGCTGTACAAGATGCGGACTTGAGATCCTATTTACAAACACCATTAGAACAAATCATTCTATTCATTAATACAAATGACATTTTAAATACTATCATTTCTATGCAAAAAAATGAAATCAATACAACCCCAACAAGCAGTCTCCTGGAATTTTAGCATATGATATAT
>NW_004524578.1:30663890-30677737 GCF_000260255.1 Octodon degus
ATTCAGTAGTACTTTTAAAGACTTACCAAAAATGGATTTGGAAATCAACTTGTATCTGCATGGGTTTTTTTTTCATTTTCCTTATTATATACAGACAGAGATACAGAAGAGTGAAAGTGGAAAATTAGCTTCAAGGCCAACTGCAGCCACTGGTTATTTAACCTTATCTTTTTCTCTCTATCATTTTGAGATTGGGATTTTTAAAAATTTGTGCATGCAAAAAATGTACTTAAGAGTTAGTAGTGTCATTTGGTAATCACGCTAATGGAATTATAATAATCCCAAAACATTATGAAGCATCTTATAAAGGAATTGTTAGTTTTATTTTAAAGTTATTTGGGGGGCCGGGGAGATGGCTCAGTAGAATAAGCACTTGTCTGGTAAGCGCGAGGGCCCAAGTTCAATCCCCAGTTATGCCAAAAAAAAAAAAAAAGTTATTTTGAGACAACTATGTGTACACAAACAGTTGTAAGAAAGAATATGAAGTATTACCATAAACCCTTGACCTTGTTTCTTTCAATGGGAAAATTTAGCAAAAGTTACCTGTGCAAAACTATCATTAAATGTCAACTGGGCATGTCAGTTAATCTTGATTGTATAGAGACTGACTTGACTGCTTGGAAGCTTCCAAGGGGATTGGTGGAGCACATGTCTGGGTGTGCCTAGGTGGGTCACACAGGCATAACCTTGGGTACTATATCTGTTCCCTGGCCCCTTCCTCTCTGATACTACTTTTCTCCTTTGCTTCCAGCTACCATAAACTAAAAATCTTAGGCTGGGCCTCATTGAACCATGACTGCAGAGGGCTCTGAGTGCCTGGGTGGATTAGTATAATGAAATGAATCCTGGGAGACCAATTTCTTAGCCATTCCTTACTTAGTAGCAAGCCAGGGGCTCTTTTGTCAAAAATTTGCCCATTTGGATCCAGGAGTCTTCAAAGTCTTCCTGATTTCTAAAGTGTTCTTAAGGTATCTCTCTTCTTGACATTGTTTAAAGTACTTTTTAAAATCTTGTTAATTCCTTCAGCAACCACATTTCCAAAGCTCCAACTTTATACGTGGCCTATTTTAGACCAACATATAAGTTTTGATATTTTTGCTCAGCTTTTTGCTCCTGATTCTAGCTAAATATCTGGTTAAAAGAATATCATACTCTGAATGTTTGGTTGCCTTGACATTTCTTCCAACAGATCAATTAGTCTCCGTCCTTTAACCTTGTGTATTGTCTGAAAAATAGACAAATTTTTCCAGAGAGCAACACACTAGCCTCTCATCCATTGCCAATGAAGCCCCGTTTCCCACCAAAACCTCCTAAGCCCAGCCTTTACAGTTTGTCTTTTATGAGCATCTGGTTTTCTGAGCTCTGGCCAGAATCATCCATCAAGTTCAGCTTATGGCCTTCTAGACTTTCTCTAGCCCAATCCTTCAGACTTTTCAAAGCTCCCATAAACCAGTTCTAAAGACTTATGAATGACATTTTAGATATATTCACAGTTTCTGGTACTAGTTTTCTGTGTTGATTTTCCTGTTGCTAGACAAAAATACCTGAGACCTGAAATTTTTAAAAAATAATTTTATTGAGAAACAAATAACAATGATACAGTTTCAAAACTGATCAGTAGGACAGTTTCAATAATAAATACATTGCACATTGTTTTCTCAGTGTTTATTCATTGTGCAAGATGTAGACATGACATTCTGTCCACAAACACTATTAGAACAGATCTTCTTATTCATTGAATTAAGAGAATGTAGCTGTATATCTATCCTAACTATTTTGAATATACAGATACAAAATGGTCATTCATTTATATCCCTTTTTGTTTAATTTTGTCAGAGAAGAGTATTTAATTGTCATTTAAATATTGTAGGTGCATGAATTCAGCAAACTATTCCAATATAGTCCAGTAGTCCATAATAGTAGTGGGTCATTCGCAGGACTGGCAGTGTCAGAAGTTGTTGACCTGAGCCCTTTATAGCCCAGCATATCAACATGGCTTAATCCCTTTTACCTTGTTTTTATACCTTTCTGCTGGATGGTTAAGACTGAGATAAAACAAGACCTATATAACAAGAAATGCAACTTTTGTATCTGATAAGGTCAGTCAAGTCCCCTCAGGATTTATCTTGAAACCCTGTACCACACTTTGTAGATCCTTTGTCAGTGTCAGCCATGTGGATGAGGCACGGCCATTGCTTGAACAATTTGCTCTCTGCTGACACCTGAAATTTAAAGGAAGAGAGATTTTTTGGCTCATGGTTTTAGGTGATTCAGTCCATACTCCAGTGAATCTAAAGGAAGAAAACCATGGAGGAAGTAACAAGGCTGCTTAGTTCATGGTAGCTGAAAAGCAGAGAAGGTGAGGAGTGACAGAGGAAGGGGCCAGAGACTAGATACAATATCCAAGGTCACACTTCCATGATATGCCCACATGTACCCAGAAGTATACTTTACTAATCTCCTGCATGGCTCCCAGAACAATCAAGTTGAAAATTAAGCTTAGCTGTCACAATGTGTAAAGAAGAATCAGGAAATACTCCTAAATCATCTAAATGCCAAATATATTCTTCCTTGACTGCACTGGGGTATAATATCTCAGCAAATCTTTTGTTTTTCTATAGTGATATCTCCTGACTCTGTCTGTTGGTTCCCTACCCAAGAAATCTGAAGAGACATGATGACTGTTATATTTTTATACTTATCAACCTTCTTGCTATGTATGTCCCCTGGACAAACCACAGAATGCTTCTTCTTTGGAAATAGCAATTCTAATTTTTATCCAAAATCACTACTAATACCCATTTTATTCTTACGTTTCAAACAAATGCATAACAATAATTGGTTTATGATTACTTTTAAATTGAAGGCTAAAATGAACAATGAATAGTAGTCTCAGCAAAGGAATCTTGACTTGTGTAGTGAGGTAATTCATCCAGCAAGAAGAACCCAGAGAGCTAATTCAAATGTAATTCTACCACTGAGTCTCAGTGTGAGAATGGATGTCATTAAATCTTGGTTTTAACCCATTCATTATACAGACTCAGTGCTCTCAACTTGGGAGAGTTTATAAAGTACAGTAGTACAAATCAGCCTACACTTAGTAGATGTTCAGTACAATGCCAGACCCTTCCTTGCTGCTTCTGAGGTGACCCAGCGATTTCTCAGCAAAAAGAGATAGAAACACTTTCCTTTCTACTTCATCTATGCTCCCCTCTCACCCTTCCTCCCTTAATTATAATCCAGAATGACCTCTGGATAATAAAACCTAGGAAACCACAAAACAAATATAGGAGTGTTTAAATTTTCTCAGTAACTAAAATAGCCAGAGTGACTGGTCTTTCTCAAGACTCCTTGAAGTATGACTAAGAGAATTTTGAAATACCTTTTTTAAGTGTCCCTACTAGGAACACTGATATTTCCCCACTATCCCACTTCTATTTTCCCAAGTTCTGCCATTTCTTAGAGAACTTTTCAAGCCTTTCCATGCAGATAGCTTTGGAAATGTAGTCATCTCTTTGTAGTGCTGAAATGTGGTATGCTTGGATTTTGTTATTGGGCTCTCTCATGAGAGTGAATACACAGTTGGGTAGATAAGCACATATAAGGCAGAGTAAATATACATTTAAAGCAAGGGTGAAAGTGAAAATGATAAATCAATGGATTGAGACAAAAAAAAACTACAGATGGTGAAGTTTTCTGTGCTGGTACATGGAGAGAGTGATGTAAATTAGAGATGGAAATTACACTGTCTAGTGGTACAGAACTTTGGCCTTGAATTTACATTCCAGCTGTTTTCACTATTTGTATGCCCTTAGCACACATCTGAAACTTTCTAATCCTTTATTTTCTACTCCATAAAATGTAAATATTAGTACTGCTTCACAGAATTATTGAGATAGGTAAATGTTACAACAAATGTTAAGTGCTTGACACACTGTCAAGCACAAATTAAGCATTCTTTACATGATAGTTATTGTTATTTGTTAATAGAACTTTTTCTACCCAAAAGGTTATTCTACTCAACCAGATTGTCTCATAGCAAAGAAATAGCCACAGTTCAAGTTTCACATTCTTGACATATCTTCTGTGTAATGTTTACTGCATTAAACATAAATTTTATCCTTTTCTTTACCTACTTGTATCTAGAAGGTTTAAAAATGCATTTCACACACTAATGCACAACTAGGTTCTGGATATGATATAGTTGTACCAATGAAATAGCCATTCTACTAACAAAACAGGGATGGCCTAATGGAAATCATTGTCTTCTGCTATGGTGGCTACCAGGCAAGGTCAGGTGAGGGAGAGAGGGGCTGGAGTTCACAGTCTAGAGCCAAGTGGAAGATCCACAAGAAAGTGAACTATATCAGCTGCTTTTCAGAGGCTAGCAAAATATTCACATGATATGATTTTTGGAGAAAATGATTTGTTCTCTTCCAGCCCTTCAAAGGATATTTCAAGCTCTGCTGAACTATCTGAAGACATTTCCAGCAATTTTTTTTCCTGAACTATAAGTGCACAATGCATGCCTGAGTTCATTCAGGGCCCATTATCTAATTTTTCATTCAGTGCATTTACCTCATTGCCATAGGATTGGAGGCACTAGATAAAATGGCTCATGTCCTATGTCCTGACACTAGGTGTGGGTACATGAAGGGCAGTGTGATAAAAACAAAGCAAATAAGAAAAAGCAGCAACAACATCAAGGAAAGCAAAACAAGCAAAAATAAGTATCTAAATCCAATCCCTTTCTTCACAACACCACATATTTAAGGCATGAGATTAAAAGCCTTCTTTGTGAGCCTCTGGAAATCATAAAAGCATTTGTGTTTACAAAAAGTCACTCTTAGGTATGTGACTTTGTATAATTTTGAAGTGAGAAAATCTACCAGCCAGGGTATTGTAATTATGTTTTAGATTATCTTAGTCTTTTCTTTGGAAAATCTATATACTTAGATATGTGGACTTAAAATGCTTACTCACTCATTTAATTAATAATTATTCACTAAATGCCCACTACCTAAGTCAAAATCAAAATGAATTCCCCCCACTCTGTAACATTGAACCCAGGCATCATGCCTGCTAAATATGAGCTCTATTACTCAGCTAAACTGCTAGAAATAGATCTCATTCTAGCAATTAAACAACAATAGAATGTCAGGTAGAGATAAAGGGTACCTTGAATAGGTAAGAACAGAATTCAGTTTTGCCTAAGTGGATATAGAAGACCTCTGATAAGGTGATGGCTGATCAAAAAGATGAATGAAGAGAGGTTGAATTAGTGGATACAAGAGCTTGTATGGTTTGGGAAAGGATCCTTAAAAAGCTGCAGATGCTCTTAATCAGATTTAATGCAGGACACAAACATAAGATTGACGACAAGGGCCACTCATGGAATTACATGTAGTAGAGTGGAAATGATCTGTCTGCATGCTAAAGACCCAAAGGATCCAGCCAAAGACCTGGAGCCCATAGCAATGTCTTGTACAAGTCTGCACTAGGAGGTCAAGGGATCCAAGACAAAAGACACAAGGGTCTGAGGCTGGAGGTCCAAGGTCCACATTAGGAGGTAAAGAGCCAGCTAAGAGGTGCCACTGGCCTGATGGATGGTACATTGAGTATGAGAAAACGAGAGATGTCAAGGAGTCTCCTAGATTTTCCACCTAAGCATCATGGAAAATGGTGGAACTACTTGTAAGTTGCAAAGGTTGTGGCAAGTACAGATTGAAAATGGGTGAAAGGAATCTCAAAAATTTAGGACATATGTTTCTGATGCCCACTAGCCAGCTAAAGGAAAGGTTGAGTCAATAGTTGGATGAGTCACTTTGAATTTCAGCAGGGAGACTGGGGTTGCATGGGTAAAAGAGGACTTCATCCATGTAAAGTCCAAACTTCAATAATAAAGGTTACAAATTTCTTGCTATATAATCTATGATTTTCATTTCCAAGGAGGAAAAAAATACTTGTATATACAAAATAGCTAAGATAATTGTACTACTGATTTCTATTGGTTTGTTGAAAGGAACAGTTAATTCTTAATTGTTTGATCAGTCTTGTGACCTATGTGTGGCAATCTCAGCAGCTACTTTGATGATAACAATATGTAATATAACAACCATTTTTAATTTCCTATCATCTTGTTTTGAACCTGTGCATCATTTTATTGTCTTTTGGTGCTTTTGTTTTCTCGTCTCTTCAAAATAAAATAAAAAGAGTGAAGTACAAACTCTTAAGACGACCAAACAAGTATAAGACAAAATCCTAACTGAATTGGCTGACAGTAGTTTCATTGAGAAAGTTGTACTTAAGGCCTTTAAAGAAGGTCAGTATTTAAGACAGTATTTATTCTCTTTTCTCTTTAAGATTAGAACAACCTTATTTAACCCTCAGGTACATTAGCCCAGTATCTCTACCAATAACTATGTGTTAGATCTTTACTAAGCAGTTTATGCAAATCTTAATCTTGACATAATCCTGTGAAAGCAGATTGCTCATACTTATTTTATTTGTGGGAGCATTGCGATTCATAAAAATCACAAGTGCAATAATTAGCAGTCCTTGGGTTTAATCCAATGAAGCTCAAAAGTAAAGCACATAGTATGAGCATTTTGTCATATTTTCTTAGAAGATAGTGAACAGTGATTTTGTGGACATTTATGTTCTCCAAACAGAGCACTGAGTCTGGGTGATTTCACTTTCAGTCTTTGAGAAGCTCTTTGACAGTATAAAGTAGTCTGCAACGCTAAACAGAGAGCTCAATTTTTTTTACCTTTTCAAATCCCTATTGGTTAATGTGGTCTAAACAAGTACATTTTTCTTTATCAGAAACTTCATAACTTGCTCATTTGGCATGGAACGACCTCCTATAGGTAACACTGTAGCTGTCTTTACTGAAGAAATGGGGTAATATTATTTTTGGTCTGAAGTGTGTTGGCCTTATGCATGACTTCAGAGGCAAGATTCCACATACAAAGGTTACCTACTGTATTTACTGAATGACTCACTAGGACAAGAATGTGGGTAAAGGGCCTCTCAAACAGTGACATTCTGCAGCTGTGCTCTCCTCTGCTGTGGCCTGAAGTCCAGAGAGGATAAAGTGGTTCTTACTAAAGTGAATATGTGCATCATCTGTGTTCTTCATCTGCTCCTCTAGGCAGGGGCACAAGATGATAGGACCAAGGTGCATTCTCTTGTAGTCTAATTGTTTTCTAGGATTGTTGTTTGCCCAATCTGTTGCCTACTTAGTTTTGGTAGAATCAATTGCATATCAGAATGACTAGGGGCAATTTTAATAGTAAATTTCCCTGGCTCAAATGTTGGAATTGCTAATTCAGTGAGCCCAAGGGAAAAACCCTGGCTTTCATCTAATTTTATTAAATGTTTTCACAGAGCAAAACACTTCACAGAATTACATGTATAAAGTTCATGTACTTATCACCAAGTGTACACACCCACTCAATGTGATTTATTTATTTATTTATTTATTTATTTATTTATTTATTCTGTACAGGGTCTCCCTACATGGCTTGGACTCATAGTGATTCTCCTGACTAAGCCTCCCCAGTGCTGGGATTAAAGGCATGTGCCACTACACCCGGTTTTGGTGGCTAGGACAGGGTGCTCAGGGTTCTGGGGCCACTGGGGATTGAACCCAGTTCCTTGTGCTTTCCAGGCAGGTGCTTAGACTGCCAAGCTATCTTCCCAGCCCTGTTTTATATTTTTGAAAGAGTTGTCTATTTTAAGAGTCTCTTGCTTCAGAATCAATTCTCTGTGATCAAGATGCATCTGCAGAGTAAAAACCTCCACTTTTGAGCATATGAAAGCCATTAAATAATGTCAGATATCAGAAGAAACATTTCAGGTCTGAGTTAATTATAGTAAAGTTTCATTCAGCATCAGGAATGTCTTCATAAAATTCTAAGACAAAAAAAGGGATTGAATAACTAAAGTTTGATGTCAACATCTGTTAAGGATGGATGGGGTTAATGGAGAGTTAGTAGGTAATAATAAAGTGACATTGCCGAGTCAAGATCAAAATTTGGGGAAGCAGACTTGAACAGGTTATAAGCTTCAGATTTAGTGGCTGCAATGGGATTGGACTAAGGGGACAGAAGTCTAGGAAGGGTAGAGACTTGCATATTAAGGCTTAAGCCGTGGTATAGGGTGTTATTCTCTGCTATGCTGTTTTATCATCTAACACTCCTTTTATTTTTCCCTCTATGCCTACTTTAATGAAGTGCTTTTTAAACCCAATGCTAATCCGAAGCTTTACCACATTTTAGAAAGGTGACCTATTGTTCTATTAGGGAACTTGGGGGGGGGTTAAATTTCAGTGGCTCAGGCTAATAAAGTAAGTCTACTTTAGGGGGGAAAATGTGACTAAATTTCCATCCTAGTTGAGCACTTATATTTTTCAGTAAAGTCTTTAAACCAATGTGATCTTTGGAGCTACTAGGACCTCACCTTCAGAGCCAGACTTGTGCAGCTTAAATTCTTACCTGTGACCTTGGAAAATTTACTTAATCCCTCTGTATTTCAGTTCCTTCAATTATTAATTAGAGATTATAATAACTGCTCCTCAAGATTACCATAAGAATTGAGTGAATTAATGCATTTAATTTCTTATTAGCTGCTATGTTATTTAATAACATATGCAATATATTTTAATTCCTTACAACAAAAAATTAAATGAATGATTCAAGTATTACAGTTCAAGGTAAGGTAAGTCATAAATTCAGAGATCCTTAAATATTATATACATTTCTGGTATAATTTAACCTGTACCCCTTCTTACTGTTTCCCATAAATTCAGAGATCCTTAAATATTATATACATTTCTGGTATAATTTAACCTGTACCCCTTCTTACTGTTTCCCAACAGAAAAATAAGTATTGTCCAGTTACACAAGACTTACAGGCCTGAAGGACTTATGTCAGAACCAACTTGAAATCACTTTGAGGAAAGCCATTCTGGGCATCAAGTAATGAACAGCTGCTCCTTGCTAGCTCTGAAGGGCAGTGTATGATTCCTTGTAGTTATTCAGATCATGGGGAGTCCCTCTCCTTCTGGCACAGCAGGACTCTAAGATGTACAGTACCATGAAACTGACTTCACAGAGGGCAGGGTAGCCGCTATCACAAAGTCACAAGGGCTCCCCCTGATGGCTGGTGCCTAGAATTCCATCCATAGATCTTTGCAGTCCTCTTGGTTAAAATTACTTCCCTAAGAACGTTAGTACTGTGTGGATCCTTAACACCTTCTTGTATTTTACGGAAAACCTCTTGCTGAGGAATAAGAGCCTTAAGTTAGAGTTTCAGGATGAAAGTTGAAAGGATACTAGAAAGTTGGAAAGAGTCTACAGGAGAAAGATACACTAAAGACCTTGATACGCTGAGCACATTCTGTATGAATACAACACTGGCTACCTGGAGGCATAGACAATGATCTTATGTTCACCCTGATATCTGGAATGAATAACAGATCATTTTCTGGGCTGCAAATTCACTGTTTGTCAAACTGAAAAATTGTTTTATTCTTTCATGACCTGTCAGGCCATCTGGTGAGTAACAATGAGCTCATTCTACTTCCCTTATTCCAACACTTGATTTTTTTTTTAATGGTCATAAAAGCCTTAATTGATTCTGGATATCTTGGATGTGACTACAAACCATATGACACAGTTCTATTTTCAAAGGAAAATTCTTTTAGAAGAATGCTAGACAAATGGCTACCTAAGTTGAGAGAAAACTGACTCCATAGTTGGTGAAGAGATTATTTTCTATGATGTCGACCATAGTAAGATCATTCACAGTATTCAAAAAGTCAACAAAGTTCACTGTTGGCAAGCTTAAAGCCTTCTGAGTGCCAGAGAATTATTTTCTAATTATTAAAAATATGATATGGTAGGAACAAATGTCATTGGTTCTAACCAAGTGTATAATTGATTGAAAAGTTCAGCCCAGTGTAACTATACAAAAGGCCTTGTCTGTGGAACTGTTGCTGGGAATATGAAAGTGGGCAAAGGCCAGATTTGCTCTTCTTTGTGGGATTTGGGGGTTTGTTTACAGACTCTGTCTTTGGAAATTAAGAGCTGTTGATATTCAAGGATAATAAAGGAAAATCCTTCCAGGAACACTGCAGTATGTAGGCTAATTGTATCACTGTGGCTTATTACCATAAGGGCGTTGGTAGCTGAGGCCATATGATGTGACTGAAATGTTAAAATAGCAGATGAACATTTGCTAGCTGGAAAAGTTTATTCTGATGACCAGTTCCACTCTCCTAATTGGAAAAAATGTTGGCTGTGTTTCACAGGAATGTTCAGAAGATAGAAAATAAAGCAGATCTATGAAGTGGGTGGGAGGGTGAGAAAGAAATAACAGTCCCAGCAAAACAACCTAAATAGAAAAGGGTCATGTGAGAAAGTAGAAGCTTTTGAATGCACTTGTGAAGATGGATGGTGAAATGTTCTCAGGAATTCCATGGTTGGGTTTGCAGTTATGGTGAGGCAGAAGTGTGGTGGATCCCCAGGGTACTGGTGCACCTCCAAGTGCCAGTTCTCAGGGTGTTACTCAGTCATTATTTTTGGTTTGTCTCAACATGAACAGAGTTCCCAGGAAACATTTGAAGCTACATTATTTGGCCATTTGAACTGTGAATCCAAAAATAACTTTTAGCAGTTAAAATAGCATATATACTTTCAAAGCAAAAACATGTCAACAAATTAGATAATATATGTTGCACTGAGTCATTGTGAAGTATCAACCTACTTGTCTCCTAATTATGAGAACTGGGGAGCTCTGGTCTGTTTTCCAGCTTCCAGTAGTTTTTCCATCTCCTAGTAGCATCACAAAGCTACTTCATGCCTGTGGATGGCTTCTTTGGATTTAATATGGGACTCACCCAGTGAACATGATACAGTCATGCTCATTCCTGCTTTGGCTTCTTCCGCTCTTCTTTGGTGACCTCAGTGAATCTCTCCTTACTTCTCTGCAGCTCACACAATTCATCTCATTTACTTCTGACAAGCAGTCACTGACTGATAGAGAATGTGACTGATCCCAGAACACAGAATGACCTGTTGTCCACAGCTTCTTGAGAAGATGCACACCCATGGATTTCATCGTAAGACTTCTTGGGTTGCTGTGTGTGCCAGTGGATAGCTATGTGACAATGCACAACTTATTTATACCTTCTTGGTTTCATCTTCTTCATGATTGTTATGAGGATGAGTGAGTAAATAAGAGCTCAGAATAGATCTTACTATATAGTAAGTTTTAATAGATATTGCCTATCATCATCATTATCAAGTTTGTTTCATTACCTACTAAGAACATCTTTTATGTTAGACAGTTCTCTTATCTCTCATATTAATATTATATTTACCATCTGCATTTTATTCTTTGTTGTTTTTCTGACTGTCATAGGTATGACACCTTAAAATAGCAACTAGATTTCATGAAGTTTAGAGGAAATAATATTATCTTATACACTATTTGTATTGTATTCATTACCTAATGACACTGTACATACAAAAGATACTTGGACTGGCTTCATCTACTGGCTTCCAGTGTTAAGGTGAGGTAGAATTGAGTTCAACTCAGTGGGAGGTCAAAGAGTGAGTTCAAGTCTTCATGGGTGAGTTCAAGTCAGCAGAGGCACATGGAGTATTGCTCAGACACCTAGGTTTCAGCGTCACAGGGAAAAACAAAGCTGAAATTCCTTGTAACTAAAGGTGCAGGCTTGCTGGCATTACTTACTGCCTTGCCAAAGATCTATAGCTGGATTGCTGAGATTAATTGACATGGATCTGGGCTCTGCTTAATCTGTGTATCATTGACAGCAGAGATACATCTTGAACTGGAAATTTTTCCTTTCTTCTTTGTTTTTATATTGTTTTGTTGATTCTTCTTGTTTATAATGAGTGTGGATTATTTTCAGTTTTCTTGTTTTTCTTCTCTTCTTGTTTATATTTCTTCCTTTTCTTTTTCTTTCTTGTCTTCTTCATCAGTTTCTTAGGTTTCATAATGTTGTTTTGTCCTACAGCATTAATTTTAATCTCATTCTCTTATTTCTCTATTTCCCCTCCAACCATTTTAAAGTTTTTCTAAGAGTAAAATCACCATTTGGAGGGTACGTTTACTATATAAAACTTTCTGGGTTGCTTTAGATTTTTTTTATATAATCACAAATATAGTTCCTATGTTAAAGCTGTCAAATCAATAGCAATCATAATTGGTCATTTTATGCTGTGTATTTGATGCTATTGTTATTACTGATTATACTATTTTAGCCAAGGTGACATAATTGTTCTAAAAAGTTGTTTTTCCTAATATACAAAGACTGAAATTGCCTGAAGGTCACAAACTATACTGTAAGCCAGTGCCAAAAAACCAGGGGTGCAGCAAAGTCTCATCCTCAATAAATTGAGGATATAAGATCTTGCAACAGACTCAAAACCCAAAAGCAAGCTACTTCTAAAAATTCATCTGTGAGAAATAGTCATTTCCTAAGCTTTCTAAATAGTAGCAACACCTCTACTTGTTATAAACAATTTGTAAATATCAACCTAAAAATTAACCAAAAAAAAAAAAAAAAAAAGAAGAAGAAAAAGAAAGAAACTGAGAAGACACTTAAGCAAGAAGCAGCCCCAGACTTCTAGCTTACCAAAGACAAACCCAGGGACAATAAGATAGAATAATTCAAAAGCCAGCCACCTGGATTCTCTGCAGTGGTAACAGCAGAAGTAACAAATCAGGCTGTGGAGATAGCTTAGTAGAATAAGCGCTTGCCTGGTAAGCTCAAGGTCCTGAATTCAATCCCCCATACTAAAAAAGAAAGTAACAAATCAGATAAAAAATACTTTAAAAACCTTAAAGCAAAAGTAAATTCTCATATAACTAAAGAGATGGTGACCATAATAAAAGACTTTATTAATGACTCTAGAGTGGGTATAAATTTCAAAAAATAGAGATTAGAAAAATGATTGAAAACATGAATTCACAACATAAGAAAGAAACTGAACCTATGAAATAGATTAAAACAGATATCCAAAAGATTAAAAATTCCATTGAAAGTATACTCAGAAGGATAAGTCAATGTGATAACAAAGTATAAGATATGGAATACAAGACTGTAGTTAAATATCATGGAAAGAAAGAGTTCTCTAAAAAAACAAAGGCTAATAAAGAATCGATCCAACAAATACTAGATGATGCAAATAAAAATAATACAAGATTGATTAGAGTCTATGAAAAGGCAGGAGATATTGCAAACAATTTAAAAATATGTTCAAAGATGTAATGGCAGAAACCTTTACAAGCATGGAAAAAGAATTTTACATACATAAAAGTGATACATATAGAACTCCAATTAGCCATAAAAAAAATCTATACCAAAGCATATAGTAGCCAAGATTCCAGAAATTCAACAAAAGAAAGGAATGTTAAAAGCTGCTAGAGAAAATAAAGAAATCATCTATAAAGCATTCCCATCATAAACAGAGCATACTTAACACAAATACTTAAGTAAAAAAGAACCCCAAGTACAGTATTTCAAGTCCTAAAAGAAAACAACCTCCAACCAAGATTGATGTATCTCCCCAAAACTATCTTTCAAAATTCTTGGATAAATGAGATACGTCTGTGATAAAGAACACGTGAAGAAATTCATGAGAACCAAATAAGCACACAGAAATGTTATAAATGATATTCTACAAGTATACAAGGACTACAACTCCACAAACCCCAAAAGAAAGAATCCATAAGCAAAGCTAGCAGTTAAGCAGAGCAAAAACATGGGGGACAAACAGCAAGGAAACAGCATGAAAAAGAAAAGCATATATATA
>NW_004524578.1:30677982-30690762 GCF_000260255.1 Octodon degus
GTTTATGCAAAATTCAAGCCAAATCTCATCAAAAGAGACAAAGCAGGTCACTACATGCTAGTTAAGGGAAAATTCTAAGAAGAGATAACCATCATTAATATTTGTGTACCAAACAAAGGTGACATGAAAAACCAAATAAACACTATCACAATTGTAGTGGGGGGCCTCGATACCCCACTCTCACAAACAGGTCAAGTAGACAAAAATTTAACAAAGATATATTAGAATTAAACCAAACCTGTGAAAAGATGGACTTGGTAGATGTGTATAGAGTGTTGAATTCCACAAGAAATCTAGAGAGGAATTAATTTTACTAATGCTGAAACTCTTTAAAGAAACTGAAAAAGAAGTATACTTTCAATAGCATTCTTAGAAGCAAGTATTACCCTGATTCCAAAACCAGAAAAGATCCAAAGCAAGAAATAAAACTACAAGGGCTGGCCAGATAGTTCAGCAGATTAAATTGCCTGCTTAGGCAGACACAGGGACCAGGGTTCAATCGCCAGCATGCCATGCCAGTCCCGCCTCTAGGGCGCACTGAGCCAGCGATTGATACTGGGCATGGTGGTGCCTGTAATCCCAGTGCTTAGGAGGCTGAAAATAAGAGGATTGCTATGAGTCCGATCTGTGTAGTGAGACTCTGTAGACCTTGTACTAAATACAAAAGAAAGAAAGAAAGAAAGAAAGAAAGAAAGAAAGAAAGAAAGAAAGAAAGAAAGAAAGAAACAAACTACAGGCCAATCTCTTTAATGAACATTGATTAAAAAATCCTTAATAAGGTACTGGCAAACAGAATACAACAAATTATCAAAAAGATTATATGTCATGACCAAATAGGAATCATACCAGAGATGCAGGGATCGTGCAACATGTACAAATCACTAAATGTAACATACCATATTAACACAATGAAACACAAAAATCACATGATAACCTCAATAGATGCACAAAAGCATTTGACAAAGTCCAACACCCATTCATGATAAAAACCCTACAGAAAATTGGAACAGATGTTCTTTACTTCAATCTTATGAAACCCCTCTACAGAAGTCAATAATTAAACATCATATTAAGAGGTCATAAAGTGAAACCTTCACCGTAAAATCAGGAACAAGATAAAGATATACACTGCCACCACATTTATTGAATATAGTTCTGTAAAACTTAGGTAGAGCAATTATACAAGATAAAAAACAAAAGATTAAATATGGGAAAGGAAGATGTAAAATTACCAATAATTGCAGATGACATAATACTCCACATAGAAGACCCCCAAAACTCTACTAAAAAACTTGTAAATTTAATATCCAAATTCAGTAGTGCACTAGGACAAAAATTTTATATTCAAAACACAATTGCAGGGGCTGGGGAGATGGCTCAGTGGAATCAGCGCTTCTCTGGAAAGCCCTAGGGCCTGAGTTCAATCCCTGATTCGGCAAAAAAACAAAACAAAACCAAAAAACAATTGCATGCCTTTAACAAAAGATGTAAATTATCTGCACATTGACAATAAAGGTACTCTTTAACAAAGATTGAAGAAGGTATCAGAAAATTAAATGATATCCCTTGCTCATGGATAGGAAGGACAAACAGTGAAAATAGCCAGACTCCCAAAATTATTATACAGATTTAATGCAATCCAAATTCAAAATTAATATACCACACATATCCAGAAAAAACATTCCTAAAATTCATTTGGAATCAGAAAAGATGTACAATAGCTAAAGGAATTCTGGGTAACAAAGACAAGTTAGGGTTATCATATTTGAGACTTGAAATTAGACTACAAAGCCACTGTGATAATATCAGCATGGTATTGAAAAAAAAAAAAGGTATAAGGATCAGTGGAATAGAATAAAAGATGCAGACACATTTTAAAACAACAAACTCATCAATCTTATCTTTGATAAAGGAGCCAAACATGTTCACTGGAAGAAAGATAGTCTCTTTAATAAATGGAGCTGGAAAAAGGGCTCTCCACAAGCTAAAGACTAAATATAGACTTGTGTCTATTATGTGTGCTATACTAAATTCAAAATGCATCAAAGATCTAAATGTTAAAATAGAAACCCTAAATTTGGTGGAGAGAAAATAGGTGGAAATCTCAGACATGAGTGAAGGCAGAGATTTTATTAACAAAAGCCAAACTGCAACGGAAATACAACGAAACATCCACAAATGGAATTTCACCTTATTAAAAACTTTTTCACAACAAAAGAAATCTCCAACAGAGTGAAAAGATATCCCACAGAGTGGGAAAATTATAATCAGCTGTTCTACAGACAAAACACTTCTACCTAGAA
This sequence comes from Octodon degus, assembly GCF_000260255.1. Classification (NCBI taxonomy): domain Eukaryota; kingdom Metazoa; phylum Chordata; class Mammalia; order Rodentia; family Octodontidae; genus Octodon; species Octodon degus. The sequence continues at coordinate 30,680,286 of NW_004524578.1, forward strand.
CTTATAAAGAACTGAAAAAAACAGACCCCCAAATTCAAAGACCTAATCCAAAAATAGGCAGCTGAAATGAATACACACTTATCAGATGAAGAAATACAAATGTCAAGTAAATACATGACAAAATGTTCTGCATCATTGGTCATTTGAGAAATGCAAATTAAAACAACACTAAGATTTCATCTCACCCCAACAAAATGGCTATCATTAAAAAACAAACTGGTAACAAATACTAGAGGGGCTGTGGAGGAAAAGAAACCTGTCTCCACTGTTGCTGAGAATGTAGACTGGTGCAACCACTGTGGAAATCATTGTGCAGATTTCTTAAAACACTAGGATTAGATCTCTTACTTAAATTAACTATTCTAGTTATCTTCCTAGAAGAATTACAAACATCACATCACATCACTTTGAAATATGTACACCCATGTTTATAACAGCAAAATTTGCAATAGCTAAATCTTGGAAACACAAATGTCCATCAACAGAGGAGAGAATTAAAAGATGTATTTTTTTTAATATAATGGAGTACTACTCAACTACAAAAAGGATAAACTGAAGACTTTTATAGGATACAACAGGAGACCAAACTTATAAGTGAAATAAATCTAGAAGACCAGAATGACAGGCATTCCAAACGTGACCCTTCTACTACACAATGCTATCTTCAGTGCAGTTGTTTGGTTCACAGATATCAGCATATATCAGTCAGGGTGTGAATCCTACCAATTAACTGCTAGTTTCAAAAATCTGCTGATGTTTCTCAGGATCATTTCCTTGCCCATCTTGTGTGTACAAATGTATGCCTTTGTCCCTGTTTTGTTTCCCAGCTTTTCTCCTTACCCTCTCCTTGTTGTCCAGTCCTCAAGTTCTCACTTTCCTTTTAGTTGTGTTATACCTTTCTATTTGTATTTCTTCTTTTGATTTCTTATACTAGGGAGACTATATGGTATTTACACATGTGGGTCTGGTTTATTGCACTTATGAGTATATCTTCAAGTGGCATCCACTTAAATATAAAAGTTTCAAGTTTATCATTCTTTAGAGCTGAGTAATACTCCATTGTATAAAAATACCACATCTTTTTCAACCATTCCTCTTGTGATGGGCATCTTACTTCTTGTCATGACATACCAATTATTACCATACTGTCTTACAAGTAAAAGGTTTTTTTAAATGGGTAATAAATGAAAAAAACACAAGAAAAAGAAAAAAAAAACTGTCACAGAACTGTCCTGCTACAATGCTATATATGGTTAGATTTCTAAATTCTGTGTAAAAATATGTGTTTATTCTTATTTTTTAAATGTTTTTCTTCATATTCTGTAAGGACTTAAAGTTCAACACATCAATACTTGATGGAAAATACCTGTTCCACGTTATGCCTAAGATGTTTGATATTTAGACAGAGAGAGTAAACTGAACTGGGCATGTTTCAGGGTAATAATAAGCTTCTCTTCTGGAGGGTTAACAACCTAAGTATGCAGATAAAAAATTGGAAAAAAGAAAGGGCTGTAAGGTCAGCCAACATTTTGGCCCTAGCCTTTCAAAGTCAGTGAAGACTGAGGACATAGGACAACCTGTATTATAACATCACGTAACTCAGTTGTGTCCCAAATTTTCTGATCAAGGAGATTATGGAGCCACAGAGGAATAGTGTGATGTATAGTGTGCCTAAAGAGAATCACATAGAGCAAAAACTTTCAGGCTTTCACAGAGAGCATATTGGTCAAGCAATGGCCGTGACTCACCCACATGGCTGACTCTGACAAAGGATCTACAAGGTGCAGTACAGGGTTACAGGATAAATCCTGAGGGGATTTGACTGACCTTATAAGATACAAAAGTTACATTTCTTTTTATATAGGTCTTGCTTTATGTTGGTCTTAACCATCCAGCAGAAAAAGTATAAAAATGAGGTATAAAAAGTAAAACCATATTAATATGCTGAGCTGTAAAAGGCTCTAGTCAACAACTTCTGTGGATAACCCACACTATTGTGGACTGCTGGAATGTGTTGGATTGTTTTTCTGAATTCAAGAACCTATAGTATTTAGATGCCAATAGAATTTCCATCTCTGACAGGACTAAACAAAAAAGGGATACAAAGGAAGGACCATTTTGTATTTGTATATACAGAATAGTTGGGATAGATATACAGCTACTTTCACTTAATTCAGTGAGAAGAAAGATTTGTGGTAATAGTATTTGGATAGGATATCCTTTCTGGTTCTTGTACTATGGATAACCACTAAGAAGATAACAATGTGCAATGTATTAATTATTGAAAAGATCCTATTAATCAGCTTTGAAACTGTTTCATTGATATTTGCTTCTCAATAAAATAAAATAAAAAAGTGAAATAAATCATACTCAGATGTGTAAACATTGTATTGTTTTACTAGTGTGAGAAATTGAATAAGTAAATAAGATCTGAAAGGTAGAATAGATATTATGACCTGGGAAGAAACTGCTCAAAAGAAAAGGTAAACTGTGATGGGGTAAAGGATAAAGGAAGAAATAAAGAAAAGAAAAAAATATATGTATACACAAGATAGTTACCATAGTTATACAGGATAACTTCTCTTAGTTCCTTTAAAATAATGTTCTGTGCTATTATTGCTTAGACAAGATAGCATACCTATATCTTTAACTCTGATTAACTACCACAAAGATAACAATATGCAATTGTATCCCATATAGTAATACAGCTCTAACCTGTTTTGAAACTCAACTTTGTTGTTTATCTTTTTTTCTCTTTAAAATAAAAAATTTCAATAGCTTTCCTGAACATGAATAGCAAACTCACTGAGAGAGAAATTAGAGAAACAACACATTTCACATTAGCATCCTCTAAAAAGGAAATACTTAGGAATCAATCTAACAAAGGAAATAGAAGAATTTTACATTGAATACTACAGTACTCTGAAAAAGGAGATCAAAGAGGATATCAGCAAATGGAAAGATATTCTTTGTTCTTGTGTATGAAGAACCAATACAGTGAAAATATCCATACTCCTAAAACAGTTATACTGATTTAATTCAGTCCAAATCAAAATACCAATAACATTTCATGGAATCACAGAAAATAATACTAAAAGTAATTTGGAACCAGAAGAGATCTGTAATAGCATCGGCAATTCTGGGCAACAAAGTCAAGACAGGAGATCACAATCTCTGACTTGAAATTATACTGTAAAGATACTGTGATAGAAATAGCATGACAATGGAAAAAAGACCTGAATATCAGTGGAAGAGATTAGAAGATACAACTCCAGACACATTCAGTATCATCATTGACAATGGCACCAAACATCTCTCCTAGAAGACAGATAGGCTCTTTAATAAATAGTGCTGAAAAAACTGGTTTGCACATACTGAAGATTAAAACTAGACCCATATCTGTCACTGTGTACTAAACTAAAATAGAAATGTATCAAAGCTTTAAGTAACAAAGCAGAAACAATCTGTTGCAAAAAGAATAGGTGAAAGTCTTTACAACAGTAGTGTAGGCAAAGATTTTATGAACTAAATCCCAATGACACAGGAAATATCACAAAGAATAAACCACTGGCATCTCATTTTATTAAAAAATTGTTCACAGCAAAAGAAATCCCTGACTGAATTAAGAGGCAACCTATGATGTGAGAAAAAAAAATTACCAACTGTTCTCTAGGCAAAGGAATGAAATATGTAGAGAGGACTTATGGACATTACTCTTCAGACTCTTTAATGAAATTGAAAGTACCTCCCATGTATTATTCTGAAACTAATACTAGGGAAGGATCCAACCAAGAGATAGAATTATAGGCCAATTTCCCTAATTAACGTAGAAGCAAAAATCCTCAATAGGATACTGGCAATTCGGCTCAGGAATATAGCTTAGTGGTGTGACTCCTGCCTGACAAACACAAGGTCCTGAGTTTGATTCCTGCTACCAAAAGAACAGAGAGATACTGGCAAACAAAATGCAGCAAATCATCAAAAACACTGTATCGCCATGACCAGGTTCATCGTGGGGAACAGGGATGGCTCAACATATGAAGATCAATAAATGTAACTCACCATATCAGCAAAGTAAAGGACAAAAATAACGTGATCATTTTAATACACACAGAAAATACATTTTACAAAGTCCAACACCAATTCATGATAAAGCTCTACAGAAAATTGGGGTTTATGGTCTTATCTCAAACTAATAAAAGCTGTCTATGACAAACCAACAGACAACATTATACTAAATACTCAAAAACTGAAAGTTTTTATTCTGAAATCATGAACAAGACAAGGATGGGCCATTATCACTACTCTTATTCAATACAGTTCTGGAAACACGAACCACAGCAACTAGACATGAGAAAAAAAGGGAATAATGATAGGAAAGGAAGATGTTAAGTTATCATGATTTGCAGATCACATAAACAGTCCCAAAAACTCCTCCAAAAGACTTTTAGATTTAATAACCAGATTCAGTAGAGTAGCTGGATATATACAAAATATAGAGTTCAAAAAATCAGACCCCTCAAATTTAAAGACACAACCCAAAGATTGGGATCTGAAATAAATATTCACTACTCAGATGAAGAAATAAAAATGACAAATAAATACATGAAAACAATGTTTAACATCATTGGTCATCCAAGAGATGCAAGTTAAAACAATACTGAGATTCCTCCTCATTCCGGAAAGCATAGCTATCATCAAGAAGTCAACCAGTAACAAATTCTGGAAGGGCTTTGGGGCAAAAGGAACCCTTCTCCACTGATGGTTGGAGTGTAGAATGGTGCAACCATGTAGAAATCAGTGTGAAGATTCCTCAAAAAATGAAAACTAGAGACTCAATTTGACTGAGCTGTTTCCTTTCTTGGTATCTTCCCAAAGAATTAAGAACACCGAACTACAGCATTTATGCAACCCATGTTTATAGTGGCACAGTTTGTAAATGCTAAATATTGGATACAACCCTAATGTCTATCAACTAGAGAATGCATAAAGAGAAGTTTCTACACATGATGGAGTAGTATGAAGGAAACTTTGACATAAATAAGGATAAACTTAGGACATTACTAGATAAATGATTGCACATTGAGACCACACTCTAAAATGAAATAAATCAGATACACATGATTAAATACCACATTGTTTCTCTGATGTGAAAAATTGAAAGTATAAATAAGAACCAAAATGTTACTTGGAAATGGGAAGAAAATATGCAAATGAGAAGGGAACAAGAAAGGAGAGGGGATGAGAAAAGGAAAGAAGGAACTAGAAAAAGAATGAATAGAGAAAATGGAAACAAAGTTTTTATATATAAAGAGAGGGAAGAAGGGTTGAAGGGAGGGGAATAGGAAAAAAGGGAGAAACAAGGTATATCATGTACTTGTACAAATTTTCTCTAATGAATGTTAAGTTATCATTATGTATATATAAAAATATCAAAAATTTTTAAAAACCCAATAAAATCTTGGTGGCTTGGGGGTGGGGAGTCCAACAATGAAAAATAGGTACTCTACAAGCACTTGTCAAGTGAATGAAATATCAGCAAAAAGAGACATGTCTTATTATAATTTACATGAAAATTTGCTCAATAATATTGGCTGTATGACTTATATCTACTTTGTGTCTTTCTGTGATACTCTGTTTTCCCAATCTGAAACATTCCTTCTTGTGTCCTCCAATTATTATTTTCTATTAGATGGGACCAGGTCTGAGGAACATGTCATATCTGACAACTGATACCACCTGTTGTTCTCCTGAACAGTGGCTGCTGAAAGCCATCAACTGCCTGCCTATACCTCTGAGGTTCTCCTTTTATGGAACAAAGTAGTTGAACCATTGCATAGGAAGCATTTCTCTTTCCCAATGTGCTTATGCCCTGGTGCATGCAGTTTGGGATGACCCCTAAATCAAGGTATGTGTAATTTTCATATAGCACTTAATAGGAATTCTAAATGTGTTAGAAGCAGATGGATAATGCTTCTGAGGGTTTAAGAATCAAAGCATAAATAGGGAGTAGGCTCAGGACTCACCTAGGTTCTACAACATCATGTTGAATTCCTTTCTTCCACACTAAGTTCTTTCTTTCTTGTCCTTCAGCTCCTTCCTTTCCATCCACCTTGCTCCTTCCCTCTCTTCCTTCTTCAACCTTCTCTCTGTTTCTTCTACTTTGAAATTCACCCCTTTTATATTTTATAGTTGTGAGACATAATAAGCACATTTATTTTGCAATATGTAGGTATATATCACATTGTGATCCTTTTTATTTCTTCTCTTCCCTTTCCTATCCCCCCAAACCCCATATTATTTTTTATACAACTGACAATCTGAAATTGTAATAAGCAAGAGGGCCGGATCATATGTCTGCCAAGTGAAATTCAGCTACAGGTTCCCATGTCTTAAAATGAACTTTGTCAAGAATACAGATTTTTTTTTTCAAATTTGATGGACAAATCTTTTTCTTGGAGCTGCAAAAACCTTTGTCTAGGAATGTTATGAAATATTTCCTCCAACAGGATCTCAGGAAATATAATTTCTGAAAAAGGACTGAGACAAAGAGGTCTCTGCCTTCTCTGGGTCTAGAGGCAAGAGAAATATTACTGAGAAGGCAAATCTCAGTTGGAGAATGAGGTGCACAGATAACCCACTGTCCCTCTCTGATGCTCTCTCGGCCAGGCATATCTTGGTACCTTGATCTTAGCAAAAAGAGGGATTCTGCTGTCATGATTGTCACTGCTACTGCACATGGACCAAACTGAATTTATAAGAACTTGGGCTTTCTTGGTCCAGGCTTTAATATAGGCTTTGACTTTGGAGTAGAATTTGGAATAGAGTCTTCTCTCTTCAACTTCCTGGACTGTTATTTCTCAGATGTGCTCTTCACTAGAGTGCTTTAAATTTAAGAATTCAGCTGTGCTTGTTATCATGTGGTAGCCAGCTGGCTTAAAGCCACTTTTACTGTCAGTCTCCTTTTTCCTATGCTGTACTCCCTTATCCACTTCACTCCTTAGTAAAGAGGAGGGGGTCTTGGTTACTGTTATGGTTTGTGTGTAGTGCCCCCCCCCAAAGACTCATGTGGTCATGGGGTGGGGAATTCTAGAGTTTGAGATTACTCATGATCCCCTAGGATTATGGGTCTTAGTACTGCTATGATTATGGGTGTGAGTGCTACACCCAGCCTGAGATTTATATCCTGAATGTAATATAAGAGAGACAGAGAGACAGACTTCCACACTGTTGCCATTGTTGTAGCTACTCCTCCATTTTGCTCTCTTGCTCTTTGCGGCTGCCATGAAAGATTACTCTCTGCCATGTTCCAGTCTGCCTTGGAGCAACCATGTATGGACTGAAACCTCCAGTAACTGTGAGCTAAATAAACCTCTCCTTTCTTCATTTTGGGTTTTGGGTATTTGTCCCAGCACTGAAAGAAAAGTACCTCAGACAAATTTGGTACCATGAGTGGGGTCATTACTGTGACTAAACCTGATCACATGGATTATAAGCTTTTGGAAATGGCTTATGGGAAGAGATAGGAAAGGTTCAAAGATGTTTGCCACCTGTGAAGTGCTAGAACAGCTTTGGCTGTCTGTTTGGGAGATTCTGCTTAGAGCTCAGAAGAACAGAAGGCTGATAGAAAGCCTGCCTGTAAACACCAGGCTGGGGAGGTTTCTGCTGGGAAGGACTGCATTTGTTGTTGGACTATGGATGATTTGTGTTTTGGCTTGGCCAAAGTCTGTCTGAATTTTTTTCATGTCCAGAGACTTTGCCTGAGACCTAGATTAAGCATGGTAGACTGATTAATCTTTTAAAGAATTTCAAAGCAGCAAAATATTGGAGTAGTAGCACGGCTATTATTGGGTCTTTTAGCCAGATTTATGTTGAGAATAAAAAGCAAAGAACCCAGCAGGATAGTTTAAAATATTGTGAGTTTGGCCAGAAAGGAAGCTCTAATAAAGCTGTGGAATGCAAAGACAGAGCTGAGAAGATCTCCATTTCTGGGAAGGAACCAGAGAATCAAAAGGATAGCCTGAGGACATCACTGGAGGGAGCAGGTCTCCACCCTTCTCAGAATTATAAGGCAGAAAAAGTTTGCCTTGAAGAGAAAGCCTCATGTTCCAGAATGGTGGCAGCAGCCACACCAGGTTCCAAAATGGCTCCAGCATGGAGAATTTATTCCTGAGAATCAGGATCAAAGTGCTCATCAATCCAGTCACTTGACCCCTGTAACCAAGAGAGAAGACAGGCTGGCTACTGCTCCAGCTGGCAACAGACCTTGGCTTCATCCACGTGGCTTTGATTTTAGGTACATTCAGAATGCAGGAGTTCTGAGATTAAAAAGTCTTCCACCTCAACTTCAGAAGAAGGCTTGGGAGGCCAGGCAGTGTGCCCTTGAGAGGGCAGTGTGTGAAGCTATGAGAGAGAAGCCTATTCAGTGGAAACCCAACAAGTTTGGAAAAGCCAGAAATGTGGATTATCTAAGGGAAACTGCTAGGAGAGAGCAAAGCTGGACTAAGATAGAAGCCATGGGAGCTACAACCACCAAAAGTGCCATAGGGGCAGAGCTACAAGGAGCTCACAACTCATCACAGATTGCATGGGGTGTTCCACATGGACCTACAGGATTTAATGTTGCCCTGCTGGATTTTGGACTTGTGCTTGGTATCCTGCTGTGCATACCATTTAGGATGGTAATGTTTGTCTTGTGCCATTGAATGTTAGAAGTGTTTAACTTTTCATTTGTATGAAAGGTCACAGCTAAGATGTTGCCTTAGGTCTTAGAGGAGAATTGGGACTTAGATTTTTCAGAAATCCTGAAACAGTTGGGACTTTGGCAATTCTTAGAGATGGACTGAAATGTCTTTTGCATAAAGGGTTGTGCATGAGTTTGGGGCCCAAGGGGTGTAATGTTATGGTTTGTGTGTAGTTGTCCCCCCAAAGACTCATGCAGACATGGGGTGGGGAATTCTAGAGTTTGAGATTAACTCATGATCCACTGGGATTATGGGTCCTAGTACTGCTATGATTATGGGTGTCAGCGCTACACCCAGCCTGAGATGGACAGCCTGAGTGTAACATAAGAGAGACAGAGAGACAGACTTCCACTCTGTTGCCATTGTTGTAGCTACTCCTCCATTTTGCTCTCTTGCTCTTTGTGGCTGCCTTGAAAGATAGCTCTCTGCCATGTTCCAGTCTGCCTTGGAGCCAGCCAAGTATAGACAGAAACCTCCTGTAACTGTGAGCTAAATAAACCTTTCCCAGAGCTGGCCAAATAGCTCAGCATTTTAAAGTGCCTGCTTAGGCAGACACAGGGGCCAGGGAGTTCAATCTCAGGGCCAGCCATGCTAGCGCTGCCCTCAGGGCACACTGAGAAAGAGATTGAGACTGGGTAGGCTGGTGCGTGCCTGTAATCCCAGCACCTTGGGAGGCTGTAAACAAGAGGATCACTATGAGTCCGATCTACGTGGTGAAGCCCTGTACACCCTATACACCCTGTACTAAATACAAATAAATAAATGAACCTTTCCTTCTTTCATTTTGGGTGTCTGATATTTGTCTCAACAATGGGAGATGAGTAACAGAGACAGTCACTTTCTTTGAAATTAGTATATTATTTGATTATTATCCGTTTATTTTCTTAATTACTAATTGTTAAACTCCCTGAGAATAAGGATTAAAAACGATTGTGCCACATTCTGCATTATATATCTTACAGGTAGCATGGTGCTTAGCACAAGGTAGGCATTCAGTACACTTGAGCAATTTATGGACTAGAACTTGGAAACTGCAGGACTTCCAAAGAAGGCCATCTGAGACAAATTACAGAAAGCATTGTGCAATCCTTTTCTCTCCTTCATTTTCATTTTTAATAGTCTTTATAACTACCAAGTGTTTGGCCTTCATAGTCTCTACACAGTAAAAATTAAGTGCTTCTGCAAAATTCCTTTTTCTAAAATTTTCTTTTTTGTTTGTTTCTTTGTTTTTTTATGACACAGAGTCTTGCAGTGATACTCCTGGCCCAGCCACCTGGCATGGCTTACTCAAGGCTCCAGGACCAGCAAGGCACGTGGTACCAGAGATGAAATTCTGGACCTTGTTCTTGCCAGACAGGCACTTAAGCCACTGAGCTATTTCCCTGGCCCCACTCCTGTAAAATTTTTGCAGATACCAAATCACACAATTGCAAAGTAGTTAAAGCCTTCATGGTTATCTAATGAAATTCATATCTCATATGTACACTTCCACCTTCAAAATGCCCAGCACACAACTGCCCTCTCTCTGGTTGGAATCTTGACTTAGAGAGACATAAAATGCTCTATAGCCTTAGTCAGCTGATAGCATCTTTGAAAAATCTCTAATCATTATATTGTTATATTTAAAATTTTTCATATAAAGGCAAAACTTTTTCTTCATCCCTTCTGCAATTCTGTCCATAGGCTTTCCGACACCTTCCAGATTCACAAAATGTAACTCTTTATTTTTTTTT
>NW_004524578.1:30693162-30719925 GCF_000260255.1 Octodon degus
CTCCTACTTTCTCTTCCAGGAGATTTAGTGTCTCTGCTTTAATGTTTAGATCTTTAATCCATTTTGACTTTAGTTTAGTACATGGTGATAGACACGGGTCAAGTTTGAGTTTTCGGCATGTAGAGAGCCAGACAAAAAGTAACTCTTTAGTTACATGAAATTAGTTAAGTATCCAGAACCCATCAAAACTTCTAGTTTCCAAAAATTTTCCCAATTTTTCAACTATTCCTCAAATACTATTTTTGAAGCACCTTCTGAAAGAAAGCCGCTGTTGGTTTCCTGAAACAGTTTTCTAAGACATTAAAGCTTTGACTCAGAGGTGATCAAAATACTGGGGCTTCATGACAGAAATAAGGAAATTTTATAAGTGTCACATGCTGGGGCACTATTTTTTTCTGCAAGGTGAGCATTCATTAATCAGTGAAATGAGTTAGTTTATATATTGACATGCAGGATTGGCACAGAGAGTTTGCTGGGCAGTATCTTTTAGTTTCTTTTTTTACTGAAGGGTAGATTTTTATTGATTTAGTGTAACTTTAGATAATAGTTTGTATATTAATTCTGACTGTCTTGCTTTGGATCTTTGGCTTGGGTTTGGGACAATAGGTTGAGTGTTCATAGTCTACATTGTAAGTTCTTTTCTTAAGGAAATGAGCTATATGTTGGGACTTTAGAAGGCCCTAAGCACTCTAGTTCAACCTCAAGAGCTTATGCTCTTATTAATCAGAGCAGGAAACTATTATGAAGAAATGTGGACAGATGTTTTATAAATAACCCACTATGAGTTAATCCTGATAGCAGGAAAGACATTCTGTTTTCCATTTTAAGAGGAGAAAAAGTAATGTGTTTTCTGTGCTGAAGAATGAGAAGATATTGAGTAATCCTTCCCTGTGCTTGGGGATGGTATCAAGAAGACACAGCTGAAGGTGAATGCCAAGAACTTGAAATCATCATTTGATACTTAACACTTAGATACCAGCTAGGAAAATTCTACCACTAATTGTGGAGCTCTAAGGCCGGGAAAGGTATGGGTAAACACAGCCAACGGGAAGAAGCCTTCATTCTCAGCATGAGCTGCTTCCTTGATGCGGAGTCAGCAGGCCTGGTGTTTATTTAGCTGTCTCCTACTGTCACAGCACTTTGAAAATAAAATTACACTGACAATCAATGTAGAGGCAGCACATCTCCCAACCAGGTTGGAGTTTTGCACTTCAACAAAGGTCTTTAACAGTAACAATGTAGGTGGCAACTAGCAAGAGGTAAGGACTGTATGAATAAAGTAGATGGCTTATATAGTCACAAATGTGGAGGAAAGAGATACTTAGAAACCTTCAACCCACAGCATATTTTTGGCAGTTTTATAAGAAATGTCTCCTGAGTTTCCTAGAATAAGTGGGAGGTTCTTTTCTGCAAAACCTGTTGGTGTTCTTAGACCGCTGCCAAGGGCATGGAAATGCAGCCACTAACATTCCTAGTGCCTGGAAGGTGGCCTTACACTGGTCTGTAGTGACCCATTCTGTGTTCATGTTTCTGTACTGGATAAATTTTTGTGGGGAGATAAAAGTTGTTTACCCAGATCTCATCATACATGTTCAGCAAAGGTCACCAGGGGTCAGCCGAAGTCTGACCCTAATTTTGTGAGTATTCAAACATGTCCATCATTTCCATAGATCATGTAGTAGGCATGTGCTTGACAGACCATTTGGGTTCAAAGCCTGATTCTGCCATTTACTAGTGAAGGAATCGGAGGTGTGACCTAAGGTGCCTTAGTCCTCTCATAGATAGGGTCTTTGCAGGAACAAGTGCAGGAATGTTCACAAAGCCCCATGGAACACTGCCTGGGACAGAGAAAGTACTTAGGAAGAATTGACTGTTACTTTTACTGATTAACATTCCTAATTTCTTCAACTTTTCTTCACAATCTTTCACAACAACATCAACCATTCAAATCTTACTTTATTTAAACATTGAAAGTTTTGATCTAAAGAAAAAGTGTCAGTGATAAAATAGGTTCATATCAAGACACTGGATCACAGCCTACATAAAACCTATAATGGTTTCTCCCAGAGCCATGGAGAGGCTTATGCAGGTGGATTTTGAGTTTTTAAATACTACAGACATGAGGCTATTGTTATCTGGCTCCCACTTCAGGAAGCCCCTGGTGCAAAGCCTACTTTGATATATGCAGAGAATACAGACCTTCAGGAAAGTTATCAAATATGTGACAGGTTCTATGAAATGTCTACTGAAAAATCAGAGAGAAAGATATAATCCTTATGCTTCAAATAATGCAGTGAAAAATGCAGCAATGTGCAAGCACAAAAGTGCACAGAACACAGAGAAGTTGAGGAACCAGCCCTGGAAATACGAGAAAGTGCTGTGATCAATTTGATGCAAAAGTGCCACAGCTGACAGTTGCCCCCTGAAGCTCATGCCTTGGTCCAACACACATTGTCCTAGCTCTTCCTTCTGTCATATCCACAAGGAACTGTGTCAGCAAGCAATGGCAACATGTTCACCCATTATGATAATTCAGGCATATGCTTCACTTGCTTCTTCAAGATTCTCTGTCTCTGTGTCTCTCTGTTTGTGTCTCTGTCTCTCTGTCTCTGTCTGTCTCTGTCTCTGTCTCTGTCTCTCTCCCTCTCTCATATCTCCTTTGATTTTCTTCTCTTTTACAAGGAATACTACACCTAAGAGATCTTCAATGACTTTTATTTCACAAAAGAAGAATCCAGATTCATAACGATTCCCTGGAATTCTGAGTAACAGAGCAAAAGCACTGAAATTCTTTTCACTGACAGGGTGACCAGGGCCATATACTCTACCTTTGTTCAGATATCCTTAAGTCCAGGACCTCAGGACTTTGGGTGGTTCCACCATTCTACCCCTGGTCAACACTGACAATTAAAATAAGTATTTCCAATTGTCAGAAATCAGCTTCCCCATATTCCTGAATAATGAGACTAGTTCTACTTGAAACTACATAGAAATAGTCTGGTTTTTACTTCTATGTAGCAAAATCAATATGTGAAATTGGTGCTAAAAAAGCAACCTACACAATCACTTTCACTCCCTTCCTACACATCCATTACTTGTGTACACACAGGCATGCACATGCACACACACACACACACACACACACACACACACACAAATCTATTGTTTTTCCTAGAAATATAACTGATTTTTAAAATATACTCTTTATAAGATCATACCACTTTGATTCCTCACTCTAACCATACCATGCTGAGCCTGCCTTATTCCTACAGCCAACTTAGCAAAGGGAATGAGAGAAAATGAAGAGACTTGAAGGACTTGTGTTTATGGAACATTTACCACATTCATCAGCTACCCAGTTCAGTGCAAGCCCCACTGGGCTCCTTGACCCTTGTCCTAATCTACTAAGGAAGCACAGTCGTATCCAGCAAGGCCAAGATTCCCAGCTTGAGCCTCACTTGCCAATAGGCTGGAAATCCATGGCTGCCTTACCACGATTTTCCTCCCATTTGGGTTTTCAGGACTGGAAGGTTATTGCTTCCTCTCCAAGATAGTAAGCTTAAGTGAGTTTTCTTCTTCTTCTTCTTCTTTTTTTTTTTTTTTTGCGGAACCGGGGATTGAACACAGGCCCTTGAGCTTGCCAGGGAAGTGCTTATTCCACTGAGCCATCTCCCTGGCCTGAGTTTTCTTCTTTTGCTTCACAGATATCATAAATATTTGCTTAACATACAGTGACTTTATTATTAAATGCGGTATGATTATTTAATTTAAATGTCAAATATTGAAATCAGCCTGGTTAAAGATTAACAGCTAATACCTACTTAATATTAAATATTCTTTCCTTTTCCACAGCAGGGCTGCAGAATCAAATTTATGTTCCGGACATTGAGCTAGAAAACAACAGTTGGACCCTTTGGAGGAATAAATCCTTTTGAGGATTCCTCGTCTAGTCTATAGATAAAGAAAAACCTGCACCCATTTTGAAGATAGGCATATAAATAAAGTATTGTCTCCTTCTCTTAGCTCAGAAATCATTGTTCCACTGATCCATGTGTAACTCTTCATGAGAAAAGCAGCATGGTGTCATGAAAAGAGACGCCTTGGGAAAGAGAAAACTATTAGTGGCACTGCTGATAACTTACCTGACCTCTTTGACCTCCTTTTCTTCAAAAATAGATAAAGAAAAAGGAACAGATCAAAAGCTTAGTAGGACATCACAGTGAGAAGGCTCTGTGATTGGAGGATTTAACCTATAGATACTGGGGGAAAATAAGATAAGCTGGAAAAGAAAAACTCTCCAGGATTTAAGCAGTTAAGTATTAATTCCACATTAAAGAGCATTGCTGGATATTTAACATTAAGTAGGTATTAGCTGTTAATCTTCAACCAGACTGGTTTCAATATTTGACATTTAAATTAAATAATCATACCACATTTAATAATAAAGTCACTGTATGTTAAGCAAATACTACTTGGTTATTGAAACCATATGTTACTCTAACCACACTATGAAGGATTCACATGTTTTTAATAATCAACCTATCTTTATTTCATGCAGAGTACAATGCCTGTACTGTACCATGAGAAGCAGAAAAGCTATTTATGTCAACTCCAAATGACTATTTTGAAATAAATACAGCAGGTTTTACTTTCCTATTGACCCTCCTACTTAACGATCTACCTACCAATTATGAGGTGTTGTGAGCATGGAAATTTTCCTGTAAATTTCTGAGTTCTTATCATATGCTACCTGCATTGCTCAAGTTGAATATTGAACACCACTAATGCCAATCAAACCTTCATTTTACCTATCTGATGCCAACTTGTTTTATTGAATTGATTGATAGGAACACAGCTATGTCTATGTTTAATATTTAAGATATTGTATTATGTAGACTATTATCAATTCCATTCTTTACTCCCTCCAACAAATTGATGTAATCAAACATTAGGACATAGATATGTTTTCTGTATTCCATTTTCTCCAGTACAAATAATGTATGCTTTAGTGCCATGCATTGACAACGTCTTTGCTGTCTTTGTTTATGTCAGTGGTGCTCCGCTCATACTCACAGCCCCTGGGGTAAGGAGGGGGAGGGAAAGGAGGCAGAACTAAGTCAAAAGAACAATATACAAGAGATTGTGATGTGTTTTTCAGGTATATTTAGGGCAAAATCTTTTAGAGAAGCCTACATGTTTCTGGAATCAGTTACCTTGTTGAGGTCTTATGCAAAATCATAGCATCAACCTGCTAATCACTAAAATTCTATATAATGTGAGATTCATGGATGAATATATGAATATTTTATGTGTTTAGCATTAGGAATGCTATGTACTAAATGAAGCTATAGAGGATGCTCTAGAGCTTAGTTCACATTTGTATTTTAGGGATGATTAGCCATGCACAATACTTAAATATTTGTACCACATCTTATAGTAGTAATAGGGTTTGAAGCCAAATTCAAGACACATTTCACCATATTATAGACTTGCGAAATTATGCTTCTCTTTTTATAAAGATACCTGTTCTTTATTTTCTTTCTTTAGCAGATCAGAAAGTGTTATAGTTCTGGTATTTTCAAACTGTCCCAGAAGCACTTTTACTTTCTATATTCTAGGCGTCATCTGTATTAGCCTTTTCTTGAGACCAGCAATCTGATAATGGCAAGTCAAACAGAGAAAGAGATAAATTTTGGCCAAGGAGTGCTCTTCCTAGCACATTGACTTCCAAATATGTTTTCTGTTCTAAAAGACCATGTTCTTGTTTCCAGTATGACTTATTCCAGCTTGAGGAAGTCATTAATTAATTCTCACTCATTGATTATCTGAAGGTGTAAGTTATCCAGAGACCTCAGGTCTTCCCTAGCTTTAGGCTGTCTATGTGATATATAGATGAATACCTCTCGGACAGTTAATGCTGTAAGATTTTATCAAACAGTGCACTGACATGTGATTGACTCCTACTCTAGGCTATACTGTCTAGGTGGAACAAATCTAAGGTCAGAATTTTTGTTGAAATACTGAACTTGAACCTTTTGATTAATTCATGTTGGGGTACAGTATCTGCTGGGACTTAACAGAAATTTATCAGGCAATTAGGTCCTAATTGGAGAAAGAAAAAAAATGTAAAAAAAATAATGGTTGAATTGAATGTGAGACATGAAGAAATGTTTCTGGAAAAGGATGCAATCTAAATCTGGTCATCATTCTTAATCTATCAGTTTATTGAAGAAAGGGAAGGAGGATAAGAGAATGTGTTAAATAATTCCACAAGCAAAATCCTATATATAGGATGTTCACCAGCTCAAACAATCCAGTTTTTTCAATAAATAAATTAGGTGTTGTTGATTCAAGCAAAACATCTGAAAATAAAGCAAAACCGAAGAAAGTGTAGGGTGCTCAGGGGATTTGAATTCTGACCACGTATTTGGCAATAATTCTCCATAACTATTGTTAAATTTTAAGTTTATAGTACCCTGAATAATGGCCCCTCCAAAGATGTTTATGTCTAGGTGAAGTTGTCTAATCTCTGGTACCTGTAAATATGTCACCTTAAATGGGCAGAAGAGAATGTGTGTAGATGATCACGTGCAGAGAAAGGATTAAGCTGGATTGGTCAGTGAGTCCTAACTATAATCACAAAAGTCTGTTAAAAAGGGAGGAAGAAAGGTTAATAAAGAGATGGTGATGAGGTCGCTGAAGTCAAGGTTGAAATGACGCAGCCAGCAGCCATGGAATATCCTTTGCAGGAAATGAGGAGGCATTAAGGATTTTCTCTTAGAACCCTGAACACAAACCAGCTCAGAGGAGCTCTTAATTTTGGCTCCTTCAAACTCATTCCAAACTTCTCACCTTGAAACATAAGAGAAACATTTTCTTATAAGCCACTTTTTAGTTTAGAAGCAACAGAAAATATAGTATAAACGGCAATAGAAAGTATAGTGTAAAAGTTTAGTATAGAAGCAATAGAAAACAAAAATTGTGAGACATCTATTGTGGTTCTATTCTTATTAAAATTGTTGTTTTTTATAGGTTCATAGTACAATATTTGTAGAATAATAAAGCAATGTCTTGTGTTTGCTATGAAATAATCCAGCATATGTAAAGAAAAGGGTGCAGAAGAGTTGACAAAATAAGTTTGGTGATGTTGCTAACAGTGAAGCTGGATAAGTAAACAGGCCTTTATTATTTATTTTCTTTGCCCTTACATATACTATCTCTTTCTTAAAATACAATGAAAATAGAAGGAGCATGAAAATAAGATTTTACACTTAGTGATTCTACCTAGTGCTCAGTTGCCTGCAATGTAAGAAAGGTAGAGCTGTGGTAGAAATTCCAGTGAGCTGGTGGAGGGAGTGGGTACTAGTTGCTATATGTATGACAGTTGTCTTTATTTGGATAAGATATCTACCTAGAATGCCACAATGTTGACTGATCTTTCATATCAGTAGGGGCTTTTTTGGCATAAAACTATTGACAGAGGAGCAGTGCAGTAACCATATCCATTAGCCATGTTGGCTTTATTTAATTTGACATTTTTTTCTGATTATATGGCATGTGCTAAGAAAAAATAGTGACAATTCTCTTTTTTCTCCTAGTAAGAAGTTTAAGGCATATTATCACAGAAATATCATACCTACCTATCCTATATCCTTTTTTTTAGTACCTCTGTATCAGAATAATTACCTATTGATTTTGTTTAGTGTAATATCTAAGGCCACATCCTAGACTAAAGCCAGAAGTTCTTTTTTTATGTATTTGGTACAGGGTCTAGCTACATGGCTCGAACTTGGAGTGACCCTCCTGTTTTCAGCCTCTCCAGCTCTGAGATTACTGGTGTGTACCACTATGTCCAGACTCAGTGGCCAGCTCAGTGTCCCTGGGGACTGGGCCAGTGTGGCACGTCATACCAGGGATCGAACCCCAGCCCCTGCACTTGCCTAAGCAGGTGCTTAGTCTACTGAGCTGTCTGATCAGCTCTAAAGCTAGAAGTTCTGAAACAACAAGGAGTCATGTTTAAGTAAGTAAGTGGCATGATTAGATTTTGTTTTAAGAAGACAATTTTGATACTGGGAAAGATATGCCAAATGGAAAGAAACCATAGAGAATCTAACTAGGGAAATTTTATAGCAAGGCAAGTGAGACATGCAATTGCAGTAAAGAAGTGCGATTGAAGATGGAAAAGACAAGACACTTTGAGAGATATTTATGAGCTACAAACAATAGACTTTGGTAACTTAAGTAGCATGAGTAAAGGAGCAGGAGAAAAATGTATAAGCCAGGATAATTCTTATGTTTCCTGTGATAATAAATAGATACTTAGCAATGACTCTTCAACTTTTCACTATTTTTACCCTTTTGGTTATAAGGAATAACATTCTTCCAGCCACAATTTTATTCTCTTTTCAGGAAGGTAACTCATGGGACATTATAGGATAAAATTCTCATGGTCTTACCCAGTTTCAAAAGAAAAAGATGAAAGAAAAGGAAGAGGAGGAGGAGGAGGAGGTTGAAATGGAAGAGAAGGAGGAGAAAAGATAATAAAGATAATTCGAGAGATTCCTGGGTAAAATGCCTGCATCAGATGGCTGGGTCCACTGTTCCCTGGGGCTCGCTCATAGAAGTAATTCTAAATGTGTGTTATTCTGCACATGTGCATATCTGCCCTGCTCACTATCAATGACACCCTCCAGGCTACTGGAGACCGGCTAACCTGGAGATCTGCCAGCACCTGTCTACCTTCTGGACACAAGCATAGTGTTGGGTTGATTCCTACCTTGGGAGCCATAAAGTTACCAAGAGGAAAACCTATGTAATGTACTACTCTGGCATTAGAAGTTTAGCATAAAAACATGTGTTTTATTCCTACGTAGGCCATTGGTAAACATGTCTAAGTAGGGAAGCACTGTTCACAGCCTAATTAACTAGACTTCTGTATTTTCTTTTACAGTCAATTATAATAACTGTGCTTTACTAAGTTATTGCAGCCAAAATATCCTGTCAGAAACAGATGCTGCACCTTAAGTTCATAAATATGTTAGCAATGGATGAGCATTCTAGCAGATGTCTTTTTTGTCAACATTTTTGTGAAAGAAAGGCTCACACAAGAGCAGATGATGATACTGAAACTAATCATTGAACTTTCTGCCCAGTGATGGTAGGATTCACATAAATGGTTTTGGTAAAAGTTAGTCTGAACATAGAGTTCTTCATTTAGGGAAACACTTACCATAGTTGCTGGCCTCCGTGCCAGGGCCCAATGAAAATGCTTGCAATGAGGTGGTAACTCACACAGCTGGGTGCATAACTTGGAGCTGAGTGAAAGACAGAGGAAGATCGTTTAGTCACACCTTGGATTATTCCTTTTGTAGAAGAGAACAATACAGTGCAAAAATTTGTTGTCATTTGTTGTTAGGTTCTTTTGTGGTTCTGGTCAGAACTTGTGTGGAGAAATTTTGTTAAATATAGTCATGTTCTTTCCACATGTGTTAGGAAAGGAAAAGTAGAGTAGGCAATAGTATTTGTCAGATTTCTTTTTTCAGTTTCTTTGCTATGATGAAGATTGTCTAAAACCTTTGGGGATGTGTTTTCCTTACATTAAAGGATATATATATATATATATATATATATATATATATATATATTAGGACAGGGTCTACAGGGTTTATAGGGTTTCACTGCATAGATGAGAATCATAGTGATCCTCCCATTTACAGCCTCCCAAGTGCTGGGATTACAGGTACACACCACCATGCCCAGTCTCAATCACTTTCTCAGCATGCCCTGGGGGCAGGGCCTGCACAGCAGGCCCAAGGATCGAAATTTCAGCCCCTGTATCTGTTTGCAGGCACTTCAATCTGCTGAGATATTTGGCAGGCCCTCAAATACTTATTTTATTGTATTTATTATTATTATTATTATTATTATTATTATTCATTTTATTGAGAAACAAATAGCAATGAAACAGTTTCAAAACAGATTAGTGGGACAGTTTCAATAATAAATACATTGCATATTGTTTTCTTCATAGTAGTTATTCATAGTACAAGATGCAGACATGATATCCTGACCAAACACTATTAGTCAAATATTTTTTAAGGAGATTCACTGGGGGTTCCTTGACAAGAAGAGAGTCTTCTGTGACACTACAAGGCCAGCAGGTATTTAAATCCCCAGCAGTCTATTCAGTGATGGCCCTCAAACTCTTCCCATAGAGCCCAAGGACATCCCCTCTGGGATGGCTGTGTTGTGGGGGCTGCCAGACTCCCTGTCGCACCGGAGGCTGTGGGTGTTGATGCCTATGGACCATCTCAGAGGAAATCAGAGTGGGAGCCCCTCCAGCATTTCATAGTGCTTACCACAAAACAAGCAGTTCTTTGCCTTTGTCATCCTGCTCCATCACTAGAGGTATCTTCTAGTATCAGTCATGGCTTTGCTATTCATGAGCTATGTGCCATTTTGCCCTTGGTAATCTTCAAAATATTGTGAGTATAGTCAAGGTGATGTACACTAGATTGTTACTGTTGGTCATTCCTGTACTCAACAGCTGATGCTCTTTTGACTTCTACTGATATCATCATAGGACAGTCAGGGGGTGGACATACCAAAGTATAAAAATGGTACAGCTTCTAGTATAGCATCTGTTGATTATTTTGAACGAGTTAAGTATTGCTGACTTTTTTCCTATTACTAAATCTTTATATTTATTAGAAGATTCATATCTATTATCTTATATCAGAATATGAATAAGTCCCCTATAAAATTAAAGTTAAGAAGCTAGAAACATCTAGAGGAGTTTAAAAATTCACAATTAAATAAAATTGCATCTCTGAATGTATAATATACTGAATTTTAGATAATAGGTATCCAGCCTTTGTTGTTCTGTGACTAACATCATTGCAGCCAATTTTAGAAAAATTTTAGTCTACCATATATTTTCAGCATGTGCTCACATCTAAAAGTAATGCCAGTCACACAGTCCTTATCCCTAAAATGTTAGTAATATTTAAAATTCTTTCACTAATCATATGCCAGGCACAGTGCCATGCAATTGAAATTTATTATTGTCCTTAATCATTGCCAGAACTCTATAAAATAGTTTCTATTGCTATTTTCTTCTACAGGTGAACAAGTTTTAGAGATATTAAACAGCTTTACCAAGTTTCCACCGCTAGACTCAGGTGGGTTTTGGCTGAGAACCTCAGCTTGTCGCCTACATGTTTTCCTGCGAATTCAGGAAAGTAGAAGGCCCTTGTTCTGTGAGGAGAAGTGATGCGGTTGTGAGTGTGAGGAAGATGCTAAAGCAGCTCCCTGCTGCCCGTGCCTGAGAGGATTTCCATGAGTCTGCACAAGAGATTACTGGCAGGTGAAGCAGAAGGAACTCTGAAGTAGAAAGAGCCCTGGAGTCCAGTATCAGCTTTTTCACACCCCATTCCTTTCATTGTTAAATGTGAGTAAATTCGCTGTGCAACACTTTGTTCTTTCTTCTAAAGGACCCGGAGTGCAGGGGGCAGCCTGTAGTTTTAGAAGGGCATCTGGGCTCAACCATGGTCTTGTAGCATTTCTTTTTTTTTATTTTTATTTTTTTAATTTATTAATTTTATCGAGAAACAAATAGCAATGAGACAGTTGCAAAACAGGTTAGTAGGACAGTTACATTAATTAATACATTGCATATTGTTGTCTTTGTAGTAGTTATTCATAGTACAAGATGCAGATATCATATCCTGTCCAAACACTATTAGTACAAATCTTTCCTCTTATTGAATTAAGAGAAAGTAGCTATATATCTATCATAACTATTTTGTATATACAGATACACAATAGTCCTTCATTTATATCCCCTTCTGGCACATTTCACTCAAAGAATTGGATTGGAATGTCACACCTGGAACATTGAAAATCCACCCAGAAAATTATGATGGGTTGGAAAATGTGAATTCAGGTTATAGCAGAGAAGACTCTGCAAAGATAAGCAATCTATTTTGGTATTCTGAATGCCACATTGGAGAACCAAGCAGTCCCCTTGGCCACCTTGACACTGCTGTTGAACAGCAATCCACTTCACACTTCCCTGAGCAGCAGACCAGAGCCCAAGAAATGGAATAGCTACAATTTACATTTTAAAAAATTAAATGCACTCAACAACTCTCTGCTCTAAAGAAAGGGAAACTTTGACCCTGAATGATGAAATGTTTTGTCTATGATCGCAACTCGTAAGTGATGGGGCTGAGATGTGAATTCCAAGTAGAAGTCCAGCCTGCATCTCAGTTCCCACACTGCTACAGGGGACCTACATGCGCACTCATATGCCCCTCTGAAACTGAACTTGGACAGTGAGGTTCTCACTGCTTTAAGTTTTTTGATCTCTCTGAATACTCAACTTTTTGGTAATTTTCTTGATTGGATTTTAATCAATGTTTTCTCTTTCCCTTTGGGATTAAAGTACTTCCATAAAGCATTTTATGTATTTGTATTTTTAGTATCCTTAAAAGTTAGGGAAACCCTTTGTAGTGTCAGGGGCTTGGAAGCAGGAACCCTTGGGACTTGGACTGGGCCCTGGGCTCCATGTTCATAGGGCTGGATGGTTTTGTTACTTCTTTCGACAGCATGTCCTATAGAATTGCACATGAGTCCCGATGTGTCTCATGCTTTAGAAATTTGTGAGTCAGTGGGCTTTGGGGGTGGGGAGGGGCAACTCACCCTTCCTTCAGTGCTCTGACCAGTTTAAAGTGAGTAGGAGCCCAAAGACATCACTCACTTTCCACTTCCCACTGTCAAAGGAGACAGTGCATCCAGGGCTGTGTTAACAAAAGTCAGCCTCTGGTGCCTCCAGAGCAGTTGAGCTGGACGGTGCAAGGGGATCTGGCACGGATAGGCCCTAGCACAGAGAGGCCCCAGGGCATCTCGTTTCATTCTGCATTTGTGCCCTCTGGTTGAGGGTCAAACACAAAAGTTGAACCAGTGAACCACAAGCTGATTCCTTCAGTTTGGATGTTCAGACTCTGAAAGAATTTGTCTTCTGTGTTCTCAGCTTCCCCCTGAATTTCGCCAGACCTCCGCACCTCCATTTATTCACACCACCCAACCCTTTCAGCTCTAAGAATAACCTTCCTTTCAGAAGCCTGAGGGCACCCAGGAGAAGGTACTTTTCTTGGGGATTCTTGTTCCCTTTCTGACTAACATCTAGACAGTTAAAGCCATTTCTGATCACTAGGAATACTTAGCCATCTTCAACTTTATGCCTAAGTGGCAGTCAGAATATTTAATATTTTAAGCAATAATATTGAGGTGAATATGCTGGAAGAGGGAGGACATTCTTGAAAGAATCATTAGCAATAAAAATATTTTCTCTTTTATAGAAGTGTTGCTGGCTAAGGGAACACAAGCAAGAGAACGAAAAGTAGGAGCAGCGAGCAAGGGCCAGTTGCTTTAGCTCCCCTTTCTCTCAATCACTGCAGAAGTAACGTCAAAACTCACTAAAGGCAGGTGCTATCTCTGCTCCACACTTTTTCTGTGTCTGTCATTCTTTCCTCCAAGCTAGTCAAATCTTTTCTCCATAGGTTTAACGAACCCAGATTCACCTGTCACTTTTATGTTTTTTAATATCATTTATTTCTTAACCTTCTGTTGTGTTATGGTTTTGTGTAGTTGTCCCTCCAAAGCCTCATGCAGTCATGAAGCAGGGGTTTCTAGAGCTTGAGATTAACTCATGATCCACTGGGATTATGGGATTTAGTACTGCCGGGATTATGGGTGTGAGTATTACACCCAGCCTGAGGCAGATAGCCTGAATGTAATATAAGAGAGACAGAGAGACAGACTTCCTCTCTGTAGCCATTGTTGCTGTTACGCCTCCATTTTGCTCTCTTGCTCTTTGTTGTCACCATGAAAGGATGTTGTCTGCCCTGTTCCACTCTACCTTGGAGCCAGCCGAGTATGGACTGAAACCTCCAGTAACTGTGAGCTAAATAGACCTTTCCTTCCTTCATTTTGTGTGTCAGGTATTTGTCCCAGCACCAAGAGAATAGTAACTGAGACAAAAGTTGGTACCATTTGGTCATTACTGTGTTATTTTCAATATTTTTGGAATGTAAATAAAAATATAGATTCTCTATATGTATGTATATATAAATTATAAATATAAATTTTGTTTATATATTTACATGAATATCAATTACAATTATAAATTCTATAAATTAAATTATGTTCACATTTTTACAAATTGTATTTATGTTATAATTATATTTTACAAATTATATCCATATAAATACAAAATAGATGAACAAGTTAATAAAATAGCATTGTAGTTACCAGTAGTGAGTTTTTCTGTTTCTGAGTCATGTAAATGCAATTATTTTTTCCCACCTTTTTATAATTCAGAATACCTAAGATTTTCAATACACAATTTCACAGCCTATGCCTATATACATATCTATCTATCTATCTATATCTATCTATCTATCTATCTATCTATCTATCTATCTATCTATCTATATATATATAGAGGATTCCTTATGAGTGGTGGGTGGAGAAGAATAATCATTTATTTATTTATTTTTTAATGTATTTAATACAGGGTCTCACTACACAGATTGAACTCTTAGCAAGCCACCTGTTTTCAGTCTCCCAAGTGCTGGGATTACAGGTATGCAACACCATGCCCAGTCTCAATCACTTTAGTTCCCTGAGCTATCTAGCCAGTCCTTGAATGATTGTTTTTTTGGCACTATCCATCCTTATCATTTATTTGTGTATTAAATAATGCATTAATTCATGCAGTCAAAGATATAGAGACAGGGCCAGGGAGATGGCTCAGTGGAATAAGCGCTTCCCTGGCAAGCGCAAGGGCCTGAGTTCAATCCCCAGTTCCGCCAAAAAAAAATTAAAAAATAAAAAAATAAAATACAAAGATATAGAGACCAAATAAATACAAGTCCTCATCTTAAAGAGGTCATTCACATTGTGAATCCATGAATTAATGCTGGTTGACACTGAAAGAAAGCTTCCTAAGCCCATAAACTTAAAGGAATTCTGCTACAGTTCATGAACCTTTTAGGCAACACCCCAATGACTAATCTGATTCTGGGTTTCAAATGATCTGAATGACTTACCTTATAACATGAGCTACTCTCTTGAATTAGTTCTATATTTCTCACTGGAAGAGGAAATATTAATTTCCATTAAATGAACAAATGTTAGTTAAAAAAATTTGTCTCGTCTCCTACATCATCAAACATCTTTAAGCATCCACCATTTATGTTGATCAAACCTCGTATGTATAGAAATGCATCAAAACGGAACTACTAAAGTTCTGAAAACGCCTCCTCAGTGAGCCAAATGTCACCAGATAATCTTTCTCTGGGCTTACTGGCTCAGGACGTTAGCTTTTATCTTGGTTCTTTTACAAGTCCCCATAAGCATGTGGCCTTATTAATGGAACAGAAGTCTCAAGGACTAGACTGGCAGCATGTATGCTGTCACGTTGGAATGTCTTTAATAAAAGTCAGTGCATTTTATAGGCCCACAGTTCTTGGCAGTGCTAATAAACGAGGATTGAATGCAGGGCCTTTGCATTGAGTTACATTCCCAGGCCTTTTGCATTTCTCAGCTTTGAGAGAGCGGTTCGTTAAGTTGCTAGGTTTCTCAGGTTGACTTGTGTTCTTGCCTGAGTCTCCAAGAGTACAGGAAACGCAGGCATGTACCCATGTCAGAGGAGTCTGTATGTCAGAGGAGTAGGAGAATTTCTGACTCACAGAATGCAGGAAGGTCTCTGTCATTTTTGTAAAGCTTCATTCTATTAATCACATCTTTTAATTACTGACTGTATTGATATACTTAATAACTTATTTAGAGTTATTACAACATGCTAATATTTAATAAGCAAGGAATACTGACATCCGCCCTCTCACTGAATTCTACATCTACAGTAGGGCATCAAATCATGTCACCACTAAATGTGTCTGCGTGGCATATTAATTATTTGACTGAAAAACAGCATATGCAAACACCTACCATCCCTTTCCTCCCTGAAATCAGAAGAGACTCCTGTGTAAAATGGCTTCCCTGTTATAGCAGAAAAGAAAGCATTCTTGTCACCAGAGACCCAGAGCCAAGTCCAAGAGAAATCTGTCCTACAAATCTTTGTAGATTGACTCTCATCTTTCTTGTCACGCCTCATAATTAGCTGCCTGAGCCCAAATCCTCTTTCTAGGCATGGTTCACAATTTAATAGTCTTTGTCCATCCTGGAATTTAAACTTTAGCCCTAACAGCTTCTTTGAGTCTTCATTTTCCTTGTGAAGTTTTCTATATCTATGTAAAAATTACTCCATGAAATCTGTATGCTTTTCCTCTACTCATCTGTTTCATGTCAGTTTCCTTCATTGGCCCGGTCAGAGGTCCTCAAAGAGTAGAAGAAAAAATTTACCTCCCAAACACCATCATAAAACCAGAGCCTTCTCCATCTCATCTGCCATTTAGACTATTTTTGATGCAGAATGAAGGTTCAACTAAGTGCAGCTTTCCTCTTCAGAATGGGGAATGTCGAGCTTCCTTTAGTCCTTGCTCCCCCTTCTTGTCCTATAAAAATTATCTATGGTTGAGTGTCTCTCTGCTAGTCTTTCCACTCCCATCTCTCTAGTACTGTTCCGTCTCTCTTTTTCCTTCTATCTTTTCCCACCTTGTCATACCCTCTCCTGCTGTCATGCTGGGAATGTGTGGTTTCCATAGCCAACTGCAGTTATAAGCACTGTGGCCTTCTTTTTCCCTTTTTGTTATCAGTAGAATGAATAATACAGTGTCTTTGTATTTTGTTTCTACTGTTTGATTCACCAGCTATTTTCGGCATAACGGTTCATCGATGACTTTAAATAATAATTTTTTTAAAAAATCCTTAATATTTGAATATTGGATTTTACCAAAACTTAGCAGTATATGTAGACAAGAGAAATAACATTAGATTATGTTTTAAGAAAATTTCCCAAATTAATGGTAAGACTAGACAATGCTACTTGGCTTCTATAGCTTTTTCAGTTTCCCATTACCAGACTTCATTAATTAATCTCATACATGTGCCCACTCCAGTTCAGAGTCCCACTTGGAGAAGGGTACAGTGGAAAGGAAAAATAATGACTGGGAAAATATCTTTTATAAGCAAATGAGATATTAAACAGATGCATGAATCATGTATAATTATTTGGCAAATAATGAATCACTTGGCAAGAGTTCAGTTTATTCAACAACTTTTCCCTGCCCACTTGTGTGCAGCTACAGGCTGTCTTGCTGCCTGATCTATTTGTTCCATCTGCCTTTCTACTCATTTATTTTCTATCCAGTGAGTTTTTTACAGTCTTAGAGTTCAGGAATTCATTTATTTTATTGTTGCGAACTTGACATTTCCATTAACAATGTCTGGTTCTGGTATTATTCTCCAACAAATTGTTAGGTATTCTATATATATACATGTCAATGGCCTGGGTGCAATTGGTTTTTAATTCTTAAAAAACAGGACTTGCAGGCTGGGAGGATAACTTGATATAAGCACCTGCGTGGCAAGTGCAAAGAACCTATTTCGATCCCTGATACTGCATGTCTTCCAGCTGCAGGGTTCCTAAACTGGACATGGTGGTGCACTTCTATAATCCTAGTGCTAGAGAGGTGGAGGCAGGAGGATCACTATGAGTTCGAGCTGCATAGTGAGACCCTGTACCAAATCAATCAATCAATCAATCAATCAATCAATCAATCTATGTTCAAAGAATTAAAAAAAAATCAGATTTGCCTTATAAACTGTTGTAGTGTAATTCTCTAGATGGAGCTTTTCCCAAACTATCTAACCTCCTCTGGGGAGGAAAAGCAATTAGAGTTCATACTGTAAAGTAACAACATAGATGCTTATAAGCCACCAGTCCATAGAGTCAGTGCAGATGGATATTTGTCTATTCACTATTATCTCTGCTTATGTAAAGCTTTCATCATTTATAGTCTTGGTCAAAATTTTTACAGTGGCTTAGATAAATACCTTACCAACTTTAGGAATATAGTTACTTCAAGAAGAATATCATAGTTAAGGAGAAAACTCTGGAAGAAATTTGTGATTCTCCAAGAGCTAAAATCTGATTCCATACCATATATAGAATGCTTGAGCCTAATAATAAATTAAAATTCAACAATCATTATTTGTAGGAAACAACAGAATAAATATTTACCATTGACTTTGACGTATGCATTTTCATTTTTTCAGACCCTTTGTCATATGAGCAATGCTTTCTAAGCTTGGCGTCCATAACATTGGGGAAGATCTTAAAAATATAGATACTCCAGGGATTTTTCTCTCCATACTAACTCTGAGCTTTCATATGTGGACTAAAAATGTTTCCAGACAAAATTCTTATGGAACTGTCCTAATGCCAATTGAGAGGGTTGGGATTAATGAGTAGAGATTGAAGAAGATGTAAAGTCAGGAGCACTCCTCTGTCCATATGTTCATATTCCACTGTAGCCCTCCAACACACACACACACACACACACACACCACCACCACCACCACCACCACCACCCCATACAGAAGACATAAACATACATGGTGGCTGTGTGTGCCTGAGGGGACAGGAGCTGAGCTGAAGTGAAATACTCATATCTGCTCATCCCCTTTACAGAAATAGATGTGTACAGATATCCTGTTATAATGTGTTTGACCCGACAAAACTCCACTAACTTTTCCAGTTGAAGTTCTTTTTTTTATTTTTTTATTTTTTTTATTTTTCAACAAATAATACACTGCATATATTCTTCTTAGTGGTTAATTGCTGTACAAGATGCGGACTTGTGATCCTATTTACAAACACCATTAGAACAAATCATTCTATTCTTAAAGGACACTTGGATGAGAGAGCTTTGCTTTGAGCATTTCTGGACTTGCTCTATTAGGGTCCTGCTATCCCAGGGACACTTCCCTGGCCTGCCTCTTTGGATGGAGTTTCAATCACTCTCTGTTACCACTTACCTCCTTTCTTAGGACTCTCAGGATCCAGGACTGAAAGGCAGCCACTTTGTTCAGGCACACCGTCCTTGTTTGTAGACCTTACTGGAAAGCGATGGCTGCTAATTACCCACTGGTCCAAACAGGGAAGAGTGGGAGTGTGTGTTTGGTCATTCTAATCAAGTTACCCAGTTCTTATTCCTAAAGAATATTTTAAAAACAAACTACTATTCATGACTTTACCCTCACATTTTGATTTGGTGTAGACAGAAGAAAAAAAGTGAAGAGAGGAGAGCTAAGCTGCAGTTAAAGTATGTTTTACTGGCCTAGTACCTTGTCCAAGACCCAGGAAGATTACCCTCTGCACTCTATTTCCCTTCAGACCTCACTGAGGCTTTGTTGCAGAGCCTTTGTTCACTTTAATAAAGAAGAAAATTAAAATAGTTACTACTAACAAGGTTAATTTAAAATAACTTCTGCTTTTTCTTTCTCTTTTTTTTCATTTTTTATGTATTTGGTACACAGTCTCATTACGCAGCTCAGACTCATAGTGATCCTCCTGTTTTCAGCCCTCCCTGTGCAGGATGATAGGTGTGTCCCATTGTACCTAGACTTGTTTGCCAGCTCAGCACACCCCAGTGTAGCATGTGGTACCGTGGATTGAATCCTGGTCCCTGCACTTGCCAAACAGGCACTTAGTCCACTGAGCTGTCTCATCAGCCCTAACTTTTGCTTTTTCTTAGATGCTAGCATTTCAGTAGTCACTTACATACCCAAGGTATTGAGAAATTGGTGCTGTGAAGGATAGGTCTGAGGCATGTTTCCAGGCAAAGAGCTGCTCCAGGTCAACAAGCTGCCATCAATAGTCCAGTGGGCCAGCAGGAGCCAGGGGGCTGCTAGCCTGGGGACAGCCATGTAAACAGAAGCCTCCTGGGGAGGACTCTTAGGGGGAAATAGATCTTTTTCTCATTTGTCCAGTTAAAATGGACCTTTAGTTGGCACTCTCCAGCTGGGCAGATCACTTTGGGGAGATTAGAAACCTCATCTCAACTCTAATACCTCATCTCATCTCTGATTTCTCTTTTTAGATATATGAAAACATATTTAGTTTGCTGTAAGTCAGTTTTAGGCTCTCTAAGTACAAAAGCAGAGTAATGTTATATCCAATATTTATAGGTTCTGCATGCAGGCTAGACCTCTAGCTAACAGAAGACAGGGAACACAACCATTATGGAATAATTTATCAAGAACAAGAGCTAAGATTCATGCTAAGAATTTTGCTCCTGTCCTTTCAGAACCTGAAGGAATCTTCATTCTCCAAAGTAACTTAACTAACAGAAAACTTAAAAAAGTTTGTGGTACCTGAGGATTGCTCTAAATAAAAAGTTAATTCTCAACAGTTCTAAACTTTCTGCAGAGGAAGGAAATATTTAGCTTTACACATGTGTCTTTTGCATTTGAATGGAAAGAAACCCACATCTTTACTTTAAAGAATTAGTTATATCAAATTAGTATGTGCATGTGTGTGTGTGTGATGTGTGCATGTGCACACGTGTGTGTGTACAGTGTGACTCCATTGCAAAGTGTGTGCTCTGTGAGTGAACTCAGCACCACTGTGAGTGCTCACTTCTTCTGTTACTCACACAGACTTTCCCATCTCTCAGTCCATTAATATTTGTGACATTTGGCAACTGTTTTCCATTGTTGTTTTTCTTAACAATCCATGTGTTAGATTCTGTTTTCCTGAGGCTTTCATGTGAAGGCACACAGGACACTCTCTTCCTTGACCCACATCCTGGAAGTAGTCCTCACTGATCAGCTACCAGTACATCCTCCCACAGGACTCAGAGGAAACTGGGCCCAGCCATGAACAAGCTTTAACTGCAGACCAACCATCTGTTTAATGTAACCTACATCTGCCAGCTGCCGCTTGGCAGTCTAGAGAATAATTCTTCTACAGGAAAAGAGAATTGCTCATCAAGTGGCAGCAGGGGAAAAATTTTCTTTACGCTTTCCCACTTGACACCTACATGTCTCCTAAGGCCAAAGTTGTAGTTGGAAACTAATGTACATGTAACTTGACTTCACAATTCAAAGAGAGTTCAATATTCCCTGGAAATTTAAATCAAGCTGATGTGAATTAGTCAAGCATTTTTTTCTTACTAGCTCAGGCTTCAGAGACAGTAGGCTAAACAAATGACCTAAAGGATAAAAACTCAGCAAAGATGGGCATGATTTTCCATGCAACATTCTGGTACTGATTCCACAGTATGAAGTCAACACATAGTATGCAGGTCACCATACTGCATGAGGACTGAGGACTGTAAAATATCTAGTCCTTAAGGTTGCTATGATGGAAAAATACCAAAGTGTGTGACAATGACAGGTGACCAGCTCTATCTACATTCCCTTCAAGTTTTATTTTGAAATAGCATCTTGCTTAGCTGCTCAGGCTGACTTTCAACTTTCAGTCTTCTTAGTAGTTGTGCTTGGGTGAGTTACCTTTGCCTCCAGCGTTTCTGGATGTTGGGCTACAGTAGGCTCCTGCTATCTCAAGACCATTGCATCTGGCCCTTATTTCTCAATGCCATTAGTAAGTTGATTCTTACTGCTCCCAGAATCCTTTAGGAAAGCTGCTCTACCATAGTCCAGGGGAGAATATCTACCATGGCTACTATATGTAATGTCAGTCAGCCTCTGGATACAGCCAAATCTGATTTGCCAGCAGGAGTGCCGAGGCTGGCAGCCCTGGGTTCAGAACCTCAGGATCTGGTTGATGTAGAAGATGAGAAGCTTTCCTGGGTTGCAACCCAAAGTAGGATTCACTCTGTTTCTTGCATTTAAGGAGTACATTTCCTCTGTGGCTTTGACTTACTTGAAATCAGAATGTCACATCAGCCTCATATGTATTCAGTATAATTTATTTGTTTTTCACCTGACAAATATTATACTAAATAATCTGTCACCCTTTGAACTCCAGTGAGAACCAAGGACTGAAAAATACAAGGAGTTTGTGGGGAGAGTCATACTGTAATGGTGAATAAGTCAAAATTACCAGCAAGAAATCAGAAGTAAACAGGAGTAGTCAGGCAGTGCAGAAAGGAAAATAAAGGGCTTGCACAGAGAGGCACTGGCTGTGGGGGCCTATAATCCCAGCACTGGGGATGCTGAAAACAGGAGAATCACTTGGAGACTGAGCTATGTAGTGAGACCCTGTACCAAAGATATAATGATAGAGAGAGAGAGACAGAGACAGAGACAGAGACAGAGACAGAGAGACAGAGAGAGAAAGAGAGAGATTAATATCAACTTGATAGTACTTTCTCCTTAAAAATGAATACATCAAGTATGTTACTTTTTATACACAAATATAAAAATACTTTTTATACTC
This sequence comes from Octodon degus, assembly GCF_000260255.1. NCBI lineage: Eukaryota > Metazoa > Chordata > Mammalia > Rodentia > Octodontidae > Octodon > Octodon degus. The sequence goes on from NW_004524578.1 coordinate 30,715,535, forward strand.
AAGTTGATCAATGCTGATGAAATTTGAAAATAAAATGGACTGACTCTCACTTAGCCTAAAGACTATAAAGGGATTCATGTTATATCTTCTTAAGAGTTATTTGGTCTAGCTGTGCCTGTGGGATCCTACTGTAGCCTCACTACTCTGGTAACCTGAAGTAGGATGATTATAAGTTGGAGCCCAGCCTGGGCAATTTAGTGAGAACTTGTCTTTAAAAAAAACTGATTCTGGATACACACCTACAAGAAGTTTCATGCAAATACCTGGGAGATTGATGACAAAGAATTGGGAAAGAGATGCACTGTGGCACCTCACAGAACGCTGACTCTTATTTCTGAAAACAGAAGAAACCAAGGCCAAAAGGAGTAAGGGCATCTGTTAGTGCATTGAGCAAGAGGTCATACTCCTGGGGTATAAACAGCACTGTTCTAAATGTGGACATGTGAGATAGAGGGAGGCTTAGGAGGTTCAGGCTTTCCCCAGGTGAAGTGAGATCGTGTGCCAAGGTCCAGGGGACGTGACAAGAGAGGACCTGTTTGAACATGCCTGGCACCTGTGGAGAATCCCAGACATTGTTTGTAAAACTGAGGTCCTAAGGTACATAAATGGAGACAACAAGGCTTCCAGTTTGGTCACTAATGACAAAGTGAACTTATTTGTGTACCCAGATTGCTGGACTAACAGACATTCAGGCTGTGTGAGGCTCTGGACCACAGCCTTGAAGATCAGATCTTAACAAGGTTTCTACCACTACTCAGTGAACTCCTGCTTAAAATTTCTTGCCTCCACTCTGATCTCAGCAAAGTCAAGGTTGAAGAAAGTTCAGACAATAACTTTTCAACCTGTTTCCTATTCTTAAGAACCCTATCTAAAGCTTTTATCTAATAATTAATATTTGTATTTTGATTGAACATGCAAATGACAGAGAAGTCCCCAAAGAACTAGATTTATGAGTAACAGGAACAGAAAGCATCTTTGCAGCTCTGCTGAAAGGATGATGTACAAGAAATTCCCTATTATGGGAGCCAGGAAGGAGGAAGGCTGGGCAGGAATCCTGGGCTTGTTGAGGAATAAATAAAGTTAGCTATAGTAATTCCCCAGCCCAGAGATGCTGAGCACCACGAAGCTGAGACATGCTTCGGTGCATCTTTACAGATAAACTGTGAGAAAATGAACCAGAATTCTTAACCCGCTGAGTGAAAAGAGCAGTTTATGAGCTGGTGCTCTATCTAGGCAAGGCTTTGAGTCTCTTCTTTGCTGGCTTCCACCTCATCCACTTGCTTTAGGCAGCAGATTACAGGACTGTGGAGAGAGAACTGCATAGGGAAGGGAGACTCTGAAAACAGTTGAACTGGTAGGGGCAAAGTTTCTTTTCCCAGTTTCACAGGTGTCTGTGGTAGATGCTAGGCAACAAAGAATGTCCTGCTGCTTCCTTTCCTCTACTGCCCACTGCTGGGCCTAGGAGTTGGGCCAATGGTGCTGTAGACATTAGCTGACCATCAGTTTAGTGAGAAAGCCCTGTCCCAAAGGCCTGTTAAACTCTTCTGCTGCCAGGCTTTCCAAAGACATTCTTTTAAAAATATAGAGCAGCCTCACTGAGGTGATATTCATGTACTGCACAATTTACCCATTCAGTGTTTTTCATATATTCACTGCAATCAATTTTAGAAAATGTTCATTGCCCCAGGAAGGAATCTGAAATACATTAACAATTATTCCCCATTTCTTCTGGCCTCCTTCAGCCCCTGGCAATCATAACCTACTTTCTGTCTTTATGGATTTGCTTATTCTGGAGATTTAGTGAAGTGCAATCATATGACACGTGGTCTTTTATGACTTGCTTCTTTATCTAGTCTAATGTTTCAAACACTTAGCTATGTTGTGGCATGCCTCAGTCCTGCATTCATATTTATAGTAGAATAATTCCAACATTTGGACATACTACATTTTTGTACTTATTCATAAATGGCTAGATGTTTGAGTTGCTTCTACTCTGGGATATTATGAATAATTCTGTGTGGGTACTTGTGCATGAGGGTTTATGTGGACATATATTTCATTTCTCTTGGCTATTTTACTAAAAGTGATACTGCTAGATGTTATGGTAATTCTATTTAATCTTCTGAGTCGCCAGGATGTTTTCCAAAGCAACTGCACAGATTTATATTTCTTCAGCAGGGAATGAGAATTACAGTTTCTTCACATTACTACCAGCACTTGTTAGTGTATGTCCTTTTTGATTATAATCATTCTTCTGGGAGTGAAGCCATATTTCAATGTGGTTTTTATTTTCATTTCTCTGATGGTTAATTACATGAGGTATTTTTTCTTGTTCTTATTGATCACTTATATATTATTAGAAAATGTCTATCTAGGTCTTTCTAAAGATGCTTTTAAATTCACCAAAATAGTTGTGAGGACTTGGGTCTAGTGCCTGGCCATGATGTGGTAAAGTCATGCAATAGTTGCCAGAGGCAGGATCCATGGGTTATCCAGGCCTACAGTAAGGCAGAAATGAGTAGAACCAAAGAATGTTCTGAATAAAAGCCAGAGTCTGTAAAGCAGCTTCTGGAATATTGTAATGGGCAGTTTTACATGTCAGCATGGCTAACTATAATCCTTACAGAAAATCAAGGCCCCATCCCTTCAGGAGGTGACTGGGTCATGAGGGATAAGATTACTACTCACATAGAAGAGGTCACAGAGAGGGTCTTCACTCCGTGTACCATGTACACATTCTCACTTCATCCTCTGATACCTCAACCCTGAAATTCCTAAGCTCTAGAACTGTGAGAAATAAGTTTCTTCTGTCTACAAGCCACCTCATCTATGTTCTGTTACAACAGCCTGAACAAAGACACCACAGCTACCTAATACTCAGCACTAACTTACACATGACTGGAAGGAATTTCGTCTGTGTGATTAACATCCATCTATAATCAGTGGAGAAGTCTGTCCAGGAAGTTCTCCTAGAGCATCTAGCAGGCTGGACCTGACGGTTGGCAGGCACAGCAACAGAGCTGAGCTTCCCCTGAGAGGAAGCCCGGCCTGAGGGCTACAGCCGTGACTCTAGTTGGAGGACTCCAGCTACTCTTCCTCACAGCCTGTCACGTGGCTTTCCAACTTGGTGAGTCAGCCAGCTACATGAACATGAAAGCCAGATACTTGCTAGCTATCTCCACAACATGTATTAACCCTATTCTCTTCTCTTGGAGAAAACATTGGTCAACACCAAGATGTTGAATCTCAGAGGATTTCCATTCTTCCCAGCACAGGAAGATAAGAGAAGTGTGAAAAATGACAAAATACTCTCAGTTAGCAGATTTTGCTTTTAAATGAATACTGCGTAATTGGTCATTTTACTCTTTGGGGTCCTTACCCTGAGACCACAGGTTCCCTTCTGCCATCTTTCTTTTACTTTAAAAATTTTTAAAGTAAAAATTAGTCTCACTACACAGCTGAGACTCATAGTGATCCTCCTACTTTCAGCCTCCCCAGCACTGGATTACAGGATTGTGCCATTACATCCCAGTCTTGGAGGCCGGCTCAGCATGCCCACGGGCAGGGCTGGCATAGTATGTGGGGCCAGGGATCGAATCCCGGTCCCTGCTCTTGCCTAACAAAGCGCTTTGTCCACTTAGCTATCTCTCCAGCCTTTTTCTGCCATCTTTCTCCTCCCTTTACCTTGTACAACTTGACAGCAGTAGTGGTTCTCAATTAGGAATGTCTTTGTCCCTCAGGGAACATTTGGCAATATCTGGAGATATATAAGTATTTTTCCCCATGACTGGGCAGGGTACTATTAGCACCAAGTGGGTAGAAGCCAGGAGAGAACTAAGCATGCTAGGGTGCACCAGCAGCCCTCACAATGACGTCAGGTTCACCAAGGCTGAGAGAGCTCATACTCTGCGTTTGCTATGTCCCCTGCCCTGTACCTTACCTAGGAAAGGCTAAAGGAAACATCCCTGTCCTCTAAGGGTGTTTAAAATTCAAAAAGACTTCAGAGATCAGAGAGCTTTTAAGAAACATGCACTAAACTATAAAATGGAGTTTCAGTTCTTCTCAAGGGAGATTATTTACTTGGAACAGAGTTTATCTATTACTAAAGGAATTGAATCATGTGGTAAGTATGTGTAAATAGAAACTGATCACTGGAGTCCAAAAAGCCTGTTGTACAAAGACCCTACTCTTTGCTGTTAACTACTAAAAATGCTCTGTTTTATCTTCATTTCTTTATGACTGAATCTCAGTGTGGGAAGGAAATGAGAGAATTTCAATGTAAGTACTAATTTATACCAGTAATATAATATATTTAATGTCATATAATAATGTAAGGCCAATGTTACTCCTTTTAGGTTACCTGTTCAGGGTTGGGACTCCTTTTACCTTCT
>NW_004524578.1:30720025-30731134 GCF_000260255.1 Octodon degus
ATACACACACAGAATCTTGCTGTGTAGTGGAGGTTGATCTAGTTGAGGCTGGCCTTGAGCTCATGGTGATCCTCCTGCCTTAGCCTCCTAAGTGCTGGGATTACAGGTATGTACAACCATTATCAGCCTTCCTTTTGATATTGAAATAAAATCTTCCTTAAACTCACATTTCTTAGCTTGAGATCACAACTTTTGAAAGTATAATTAACTGTGTACAGAACACATTATTAAGGCTAGACTCAGAGTTACATGATTGTATAGGTTTTTAAGAGTTAAGTATTTCCTTCGTATCAGACATAAGAGATGTGTTCAAACAGCTGTTTATAAAACAGAGGCTACTGAAGAAGTGAGGTGTTGTGGTGGATGATGTTGAAACTCTGCAATCTGAAGGGAAGAAGGCACAGAGATGGGTGGGGGCTTTTTGGCTGGTTGTTAAATGAGACATTCCTTAATCTTTTCCTATCTTGAAAGTCTTACTCCAGATAGCTTGGCTTTGGCAAAGTGTTCTTGTCCACATAGCTTTAAAAAGAAACCTTTTTTTCCTTTCGGGGGGGGGGAGATGTCTCTGTTCCCCTCACACTTACCTCATCAAAGGGTGTTTTCATTCTGCCTATTTAGTGTCTAAAAGGCTTCATTTGGAGCACATTTTATTAGCCCTGTTTAAAAAGTTTCTTTCCTAAGGAAATAAGAGGTTACATTTTATAGCATGCAAACCCTTAACGTCTCTTAGGGATCTAGACAAATTTGTAGTTCTGGTCTCAGAGGCTCCAAATCCAGAAAAAGCTGTGTCCCAGTCTGCTTCCCAGTGCTCTTGGGAAATCAGTCTGCACCTGAGCTCCAGCCTCTTGGGGCTCACTTTCCTTTGGCTTGTATGAGATCAGGGAGAGATTCCAATTGTGGCTTTTATAATCCATACCTTTGGTAACCTTTAATTCTCTGTCACCTTTTAAATAGCTCTTAAAAAAGACAACTTTCTAACAGGTCATTGGACCACCTCAGTAAGTTCCTGGCAGCTCTAGCTCCCTCTCAGAAAAGAGAAATATTGGGAAACCAAACTCCTTGAAGTAATCATGCTATTCCACTTATAAAAATGGAAAGATGAGGACTTGCCAATTTCACAGGATCCAGGATCAAAGTGATAAATTTTGATTTTTAAGAAAAATAAAACCCTTTCCTAGATCTTTTGTGCTTGTCTAGGTATCTGACAAGACCTGAGTCACCTTGAGAATTCCCCTGAATGTGGTTCACTTTTTGTTTTGTTTTTTGTTTCTTTCCTTAGGATCTTTCCTGTGGGGATTCTTTACCTTATATATAGCTCCACTCCCCAGCACAGTATGGCCCTTACCTGAATCCTGTAAAATCCTGCATCATGTATGTGCCTGTACAGATATAATTATGGATGTATCTGTGCATCTCGGTCTATCTGTATTAGTCAAACTCTCGTGTTACCACTTGAAAGGAAACTAAACTCTCATAAAAAATATTCTAGTACTTGAAAGGAAAACAACTAGATCAGTTTATCTTCCACATACTCAGCAAGTGTCACACATATTTTCTTCATTTCCTGGCAAACTATAAAATTGTCCTACACTGAAATCCTTTGTTCTGAGTAAGTCTAAATTCTCTCCATCAGTAAAATTTCCCAATTTTATTCTGTGTTTTCTGAGCTGTGATCAAACCAAGTAACATTTATTATCTTCAATCAACAAAATAGATTTCCCCTACATTAGAGATAATATAATGTTTTTCTATTTTAAATTTTCCCCCAAATTTTTCTTCGTCAGGTTTATTTCTTAGAGTACAAAATGTTCCCTAAAATAAAAATATGATTTAGCATCCCCAGAACTTATAAATTCCCAGGAGTTTTATGTGTCCATTTAGGCCAGAAAAAGAAAAAAAAATGTTACTAGATCACATTTTCAGCCCACCACTATTCCTAAGTCTTCAATGAATAAACACCCTTTTATGATGTTATAAATTTTAAAAAAAGTTATTGTAGGAGGCACTTTTGGTCTCTAGGCAGTTGTTTCTATGCATCATGCTAGCAAACATTTATTAAATAACCTTTATGTATTTAAAGAAAATAAACAGAAACTGAGCCTTTATATATTGATAACACCTTCATTTGTATAGTCAATTTTCCATTTCCTATTCTAAGAAATCTAAGACCTTGTTTCTTTGCACCATACAATATGCTCAGATTTTCGATAAAAATCATAACTTTGTATTTGTAGTCTTATCTGTCAGTTGATTCTTACACTGTTATGGAATCGCTTCTACCATTTCTCAACAGTAACAGAACTCAACAATATCAGAACTCAAGGTACTGGCAACACCTAGAATTTGTTAGTTAGTGACACTTTTCCCACATGTTCTAGCAAAAGAGTAATTCTCTACATGAAAACAGATGGCTCTAGGACAGCACAACACCATCTTAATATGAATTGTGCTTTGAATCTTCTCTTATTATGAGCATTTAAATAATTTTATATTTTTGTAAAAAAAAAGAAATGTCAGAATTTCTTCTCCATGATATTTCACAGTGTGACCACTGGAAGTCCTAGTATTTTTTCAGCCTTTGATTTTTCTAGCTTAAACTTGAGAAATGGTTAATACTCTGTATTTGTAAAGTGCAATTACTAATGGATATAGTTGGATAGCATTGATGATTATACAACTTGGTATCCTAGACTATACTAATATGCATGTAAAGTGAGCAGAATCCTAACATGCTAGTAGATGAAAACATTTTAAGGGAGAGGTAGTCCCTGAGATTCCTTACCAGGTGCCAAGATGTAACTGCTATCAAATAATTAATTCGTGGAAGAAACATTGAACTTCATCTACAGCAGAGTCACCAGGAGTGACTCTGTTAATAGGAAACATTTTATATGTGGGTGGTTGAAATTAACCCTTTATTTCTACTGTGGCCTTTGAAATACATAAAATATTTCCTCATAATTCCATTAGATCCAAATCTGTTGTTTGTTTTTTGTTTTTTGTTTTTTGTTTTTGTTTGTTTTTTTTGAGACCAACTGGATTGATCTGCTGCTAGTACTTATTAGAAAATCAAGAATGAATCTAACTCACTAAGCTGACTAACGGGCCAGATTAAATTCTTCTATGTCTTAGTATTTACACCAAGAATGAGAATAAATGACTTAGTTCTTATATAAATAAACTGTGTTGTCTTAATAGTTATGTTGAAAATATAGAAACAGTTGATGGCTAATAGTGGCAGCTCCACTTCTATGATCTACTATGGAGTCTCCAGTAACTCTCAGTATCAATAATGAGGTTGTGAAGATGACAAGTGAAGAGAATATGAGTTTTGAACATCAGAAAACCTGTCAGGAGTGTTCACAGGCTGAAGGTTACTGAAGATGCACTGTTAAAAAGTTAAAGATGGGGGTACAATGACTGCTTGAAGAAATCCATGTCATGAAGGAATTGAAACCTGATATAGTAACTAAATTTGCTCTTTGTGATGATATGAACTTCGAAAAAAATCTGCAAAAATCCAGATTCTACTGTGACTGAAAAAGCAATCGCCAGTCTGAAGATCCTCTTCTGAAGAAAAAAAATAGATACACTAAAAGCTTCTGTATAAGCCTTTAAAGATGCAAAACAAAATGCTACTGATGCTAAGGACACTACAGAAGAAAATCATTTTAAGAACATTTTGTATTCAGCTGAGGAAGGAAGTAAAGTGCAGCATGAGCTAACTAAGAGCAGTGAGCAAAGATTGAAAGTCAAAATCCAAGCAAAGAAACCAATAAGTAATTCAAAAGAAAAGATACCCAAGGTGGAACATGGACCCAAATCAGTGAACATTCCAAATTCCCTGTCAAATCCTGTAGAAAAAGGATTCTGTAGCTCCCTGTGAGTCTGGAGAGATAACTCAGTAGAATAAGCACTAGCCTGGGGGGACTGAGTTCAATCCTCAGTTCTGAAAAAAAAAAAAAAGACAGGAACTTTGAATCATCCTTCTTGGGAAGCAAGCAGAATTACTGTGTTCCAAGGGGAAAAATTACATTTGATGATTGATTAGTCCCTTTTATTGTGAACTTTCTATCTAAAATTGATTTTTTTTTGTTCTGACCCATTATTTCTTTGTTTTTTTTTTTTTTTTTTTTTTCTCCGAATGCCTTCAGGGCAGGTTTGGCTGGCTTGAGTTGTGGGGATCGAACCACAGCAACCTGAGCCTGACTGCTTTGTCGAAGCAGCCACTTAAAGAACTGAGCTAAGGGGCAGGCCCCCTCTGACCCATTATTTCAAGTAGTATTTTTTTGTTGTTGTTCTTTTTGGAGGGCTTATAGAATGCTTGCTTTTTAGATGTTGAGTGAGTTTGTGTTTATATAAGCCTTTTATAAATTGAGTACATCCTTCAATTAAAAAAAAAATAAATGATGTAGAAACTCTTTTCTAGGCAGGAAAAAAACATTAAGGGAAATGAAAAATCTGTTTTTTCATTACTCAGCCTTGTTGAAAGCTATGTATATCTGGTATTCCTTCATCCATTCATAAAAACCTTTATAAAATAGATAGAAAATTAGTTTATTTCAATTTTATCAATATGTCTTAGTAATTAAATATGTAACCACTTAATTGTACTATGATGAAAGGCAAACCTTGTGCTAATTTATTCCTTGTTCATATTTAAATCTGTAGAACCTTATCTTAGCTTTGTTTGGGCAAAAGTGTTCTTTATTAAGAATTGTGGGAGTTGATACATTGTGTCAACTTGAGATGTGGGAAGCTTGGCTGGATCTGCTTGGTGATTCCACGCCCTGGGGTGTGGGAGCCCACCCTAGGGTGGAGGGGACGAGCTGCCGAGTGACTCATCACAAAAGTGATATATAAAGGTGGTGAGGAAGGCTTCTGCCCAACCACCTCCCTCCCTCACTTCTTTGGAGAAGTCCCAGTCTTTGTCTTGCCACTTTGTAGTTGTGCCACTTGGTCTGCGCAGCTGTGCCACTTTGGAAGAGTCTTCGCAGTCAGCGGAGAAGAAAGAGAGAGAGGCTTGATGGACACTGCAGCTGCTGCTTTCATTGTTTTCTGTGCTCTTCATTGTTTTCTGCTGCCATGAACTGCTGCTGTTTGCCTTGGAGCCAGCGGAGTATGGACTAAAACCTCCACTAACTGTGAGCTAAATAAACCTTTCCTTCCCTCATTGAGTGTTGGTATTTTGCCCCAGCAATGAGCAAAAAGTAACCGCAACAAGAATGAATAAATAAAATTGAGTCATGGATTTCTTGAGAGGACCCCAATACAATTTTATTTTTTTGACAATGTCCATCTTTCAATCATGTAGTCACACATCAAAAGAACTTTTGATGAATGCAGCTTATTTTTTAAATAGAAGCAAAAGCACACAACTGTATGTTTTGTCAATTTTGCTCAAAGGAATTGAAATCTTGCTTGATTTCAGACTTAATGTAGAAAATGAAGTATGAAATTGGACACTTAAACCTGCAGCAGTACTATTTTGGGACCCATGTTAAACCACAAGAGGAAATTCCCAAGTACTTTTCCAACTGATACTAATTGGTTTTCATTTTCCATGGTTGGTGGAGGAAGCAATTTAGCATGTGAAGAAGTACTGTAACTTGAGTATCTCATAAACCTGCATGTTTCATTTGAGATCATGAGCATAATTTCTGGCCTCTTTGAATATTTTCAAATCACTGGAAAGACTTTCTTCTCATTTTTTCCCCACTTCTTTCGGAGGTCGTCTATTACCTGGAGTACTTCAGGGACAATACTTTCATTCATGGACTGAGCAACTTCGTTGCCATGGCAGCCTACATTTCTGTCAATTATTACTGCAGTCAGAACCATCAGTATTAAGGTAAAGAAAAAAATCTTCCAATTGCTGTTTTAACCTATTGGTTCATACAAATCTAGGCTGAGAAGATAGCTCAGTGGATAAAGCACTTGTCTAGTGTGTGCAAGGCCTTAGGTTCCATGTTCAGTTCCAGACCCCCAAAAATTAATAACTGTGTTGTGCAAAACATAGGAACCTCCTGCTACATTTGCTATTGTTGTCTATCTTATCCTATCACAAACTAATTATTTAAGTCTTACTATTTCTCAAAGGCCTACATCAATCTTATCTCCTAGATTTTCAATCACAGCAAATTTGATCAAGCCTGCTTCTTTTAAACTTATTTTTCATTTTATTTATTTATTTACTTATATAATTTTGAGACAGGGTTTCACTCTGTAGTTTAGGCTGACCTTGAACTCATGGAGGTCCTCTTGCCTCATCCTCCCTAATACTAGGATTATGGGTGCGTGCTATCATGCCTGCTCGGTAAACTTATATTTTGAGAATCTATCCATGTGTAAGAAAATATTTTAATACACATGCTCTGTTTCCCATGTTTAAAAAAATATTTGTTGACTATAAATTGATGGCCGTCTGTCTACCAAGTTTTAGGTAGAAAATGACCAATAGTGAGAAAGTGAGGAACAGTGAGCTGTGGTAACTGAGGGAAAACTTCTGGGAGATATCAGGAGACACAAAGAATATGAAGTATGAAAGGCAATTCAAAAGATGGCACAGAATGTATGAGGCAAGGACAGTTAGGTTTCTCAGGGTGGTCAGTGTTCCAGTCAGGAGATGTGGGGTACTCTGAGACATAACAAGAGTTGAGAAAGGAGGATGAGAATCAGGAGTCTAAATAAGGACTAATCCCAATAGGTCTAACTTCATTCAGTATTAGAAATATTGTGAAAATTGCAGCAGTATGAGATGGTTTGGAGAACAGTTAGGTTGATAGAAAATCACCCAAAACAGATAAGACAACATGATAAGGACCCTAACTAGGATAGTTGACTTGGGGAAAACTTGGAGTAAAAACAAGGCTTGTTTCACATTCTGTGTAACACTTCTTGGATGACTCAAATTTCCTAGCTTTGTAATTTGGTAAAACAAATAGGGAATAAGGTTGAGTAGAAAGAAAGGGGAAAAGAGACAAGAAAGTATGGGAAGGGGCTTTAAAAGTGAACTTGTTCTGCACATCTACTTTTTGTAGGAGCTTTTGATATCTTATAGAAAATTAAAGTAAATTTTAGGAGAAGAGTCTGACTGGAGCTTTATAAATGTGAGTTATTAGTGAATAAATAGCTTGAAAACCATGAAATCAAAACTATTACTCAGGGAATACAAAGTAAAAAAATATCGCCAAGAACAGAATTCAGGGGAGTGATGTAATTTAATCAGTGGACAGCAGAAGAGGGATGACAGAAAATAATTGCACAGTGGCTGGAGAGATAGAGAGATAGTTAGATGAATTCAGGGTCCAAAAAAAATTCAGAAAAAGGAATATAAGTAGAAGATTGTTTGTTGCCTAGGTTTTCTGTAATAAATTATCAGAAACTTAAACATAGAAATCTATTCTTTTTGTTTGTTTGTTTGTTTGTTTGTTTGTTTAGAAATCTATTCTTTAAGAATACTGAAGGCTAGCAGTCCAATCTCATGAGGTGGCAGGTCTACTCTCCCTTGCAAGGTCTAGAGAAGAATGCTTTCTTGCCTCTTCCAAGCTCACAATAGCTTCCAGAAACGGTATTTGTTAGAGCCAAAGCTGAACATGGTTGGTGTCTCTGTGGGTTGCTGAAAAATGAACTGGTCTCTGCAATTGTCTCCCACAAAGGCAAGTTCTACAGCACTGCACTTAAGTAAACATACAGATTCAATTCCACATGGAAATAAAAAGACTTCTAACCTGGCTACAAGGTGTGATCTAAAAAATATTATGACTGTATAATTTTTTTTAAACTGCATTTCAGTAAAAGACACATTGTCATTAAGTCTCCTCAGAATATTCCCTCTGATGTGAACACACTTATCCTACCATTCTTTCAATTTCTGAAACAGTTCTGAAATTTCTGTTCTATGAGTGTCTTTAGTTGTGCTGTCATGGCTGCCTCAATATCCTAAATTAATGAGAAACCTTTTCTGGTTATTTTGACTTTGAAAAACCAGACATCTCTTGGTGCCAGATCCTGTGAATAAGGTGGATGAGAAACATGCAATTATGTGGGCTGGTGAGATGGCTCAGTGGTCTAAAGCACCTATTTAGAACAAGCTTAGCAAAGCACAGGGATCGCGGTTCAACCCCCCAGCACCACATGCCAGCCAGCTCTGCCCCCTGGTGGGCTGAGCTGGCCACACACACACACACACACACACACACACACACAAATAAATAAATTTTTTTAAAAAACATACAATTATGCTTTTGACAGAAATTGCTGTACCAGAAGTGATGTGTGATAGGGAACATTGCCATGGTGGAGGATGAAACCATTTTCCTACACATCTTTTGTTAAATATGCTAGTAAAGCCTTCTTTTATTCAGAGTGCATCATACTATTTCCAGGTGGAAATTCAGTTCACATAATTACACCAATTATGATGGAATCCTGATTGACACACTTTTCTTGACATGAAGTGTTTTATTTCCATTAAGAACTCTGAACCTTGGTCTCAGAATCATAAGCAAAGGCCTAAGTTTTATCACCTATGATGATATTTCTTTATTTTATTTCTTTATTTTTTTGGCAGAACCAGGGATTGGACTCAGACCCTCGTGCTTGCCAGGGAAGCGCTTATTCTACTGAGCCATCTCACTGGCCCCAATATTTCTTTAAAAGTGGGAATCTGAATCAGCAAATCATTTAACTCTAATGCTTGTGAGCCATGATTCATGATCACCCTAGACTCATGATCCATGATCCATGATTCATGATGATGTTTGTGATCCATGATTCATGCCACTCTTTGAAACACGCCTTCCTTAAATAATAGCTCACAACCAATGGCACAGAAAGAGTTGAACTTTCCCACACATTATCACTCAGCTTTGAAGTATCACATATCAATTGAAGATCTCTGTATTTTCATTGTATGTCACACGAGAGCCATATTCACTGTACATTTTTGGCATACTTCATATATTCTTCAGCTAAATATTATGATTTGAGTTGTAACACACATTGAAAGAAAACAGTTAAATTTTAGCAGAGAGAGAAAACGGACAGATTAAATATCAGTGTTAAAATAATCTTTCTTTATTAGACCATTTGCCATTTTGCAATCAAAAACCCAATAGCAAATCAAATCAATAGGATTAATTGCAAACAGCTATTGGGATTAAGCTATCCTTTCTCTGCATCTGCTCTTCAATGAATAGGTTAAGAACAATGATCACCAAAGTATGTGGGCAAATGGCTTTCACAGCTATCATTGGGGTCTCCTTAAATCTTAAGGTTAGCTTTGACTTGATGGTACTAGATGGTATTATTACAGAATTTTTATGCTGTTTTAATCCGAATAGATTTATCTGGCAAAGAATCATTACCAATAGTATCCTGACTTCAGTAACTTATCTTCTGTATTTCTCCCTCCCCCTTCAAAAAATGTTCTACTGATGTCAATTACTACAGATAGAAAGGAAATTCCATCATGGACCAATATATAGGAAGAACTCAGCTACTAAATTCCTAGAGGGATTTGCTATATGTCAGTTTGTAAGCCAATAGTATCACATGATTTAGCAAAATAGATTTCATCTTATGAACAAAATTATGACTTTGTTATTGCATAATTGAATGCAAGGGTTTTATATTTTCACAAATGTCTTCTTTCTTCATATGCACGATGCCACCAACAAAACTTCTTCTAAGAAGCCCAGATAAGTGTAGTGGCCACAGGAAATCCACTGGAGCTGGTATGGTGGGTACAATGTGTTTGCCATTTCTATTATAGAAGCTCCAGTTAGGGGATAGAGAACCTTGGTGTAGCCAGAGGTTATACATTAAATATATATACATTAAATTTAGGGTATTGTCTTACTTGTTCCTGACACTGTTTTTGACACTTACCTAACAGTGATTTGAGGAAAAGACACTTAGTCACCCCAAGAAAAAAGTAGATGTTCAGAGAAAGTCCTCTTCTGACTCAAACCCTGCCCTGTTGCACATTGTCTGCATGTTAATAGGTGTGGAATGTCAGAGATACAGCTGGGGGATGTAGAGCCTCTGAAGTGAATTCTTAGAAAGTGAATTCATAGAAAAAAGTTGACCCACTTCATTTGTATGCTTGATAAATAAATGGTGATGTGTCTATGCTATGTTCCAGTTTCTTCAGAGGCATGCAATCAACGAGGATGCATAAATATTATATTATTGTTTTAATGCTCCAATTGGCAGGCTCTGGAGATAATAGGGGCCTCTCAGAGTGTGCCTATGAGTAGAACACAATGTTCTGGACAAAAATTTAAATGCATACTTATCAGATCACTTTTATTGCCAATTACAGACTTACTGCTCTATTCATTTCCTATCTGTTTTCCTCCCTTTTGGGGCTTTTAAAATATATTTCCCAGGCAGGAGCTGTATCAGTGAATTTTATCCCTTGTTCACAGGGAAGAAAAACTGGGATGAGAGAAAGGAGGAAAACAGTTGCTAGGCCAGTGTTGCAGGCTTATGATACAGACTCAAGAGAAAGGCCAAGCTTAGCCCACTGTCCATGAGACAAGCCTTGCAGGTAAAGATCATATTAAGGTTTTTATGGTTAAACCCTCGGTTAGAACTTCCAGCAAAAATTCTCTGCAGTCAAAGTGTTCCTAGAAACATTAAAAGTCTTGTAAAAGCTTGAGATATCAAATTCCGTATAATTAAATCTAGGAAATCAGTAAACTTCAAAATGAATTGTGGGTAGAGATTTTAACACCTAAGATTGACTAGAATCACTAAGTCTTGTAAGAGAGTAACCCTGGAAAGATTATCAACAGCCTAGGGTAAAAGGGGTTGAGGGTAATTGAGATGAGAAACATACACAGGAAGATTAGACCCAACTTTCTACATGCAGGAAGTAGGCTAATATAGCTGATCAGTTACCAAAAATGAAATACTCTTACTACCAGTCTTAGAAGTAACCAAGAGAGAGGAGGAAGGACACAGCAGAGGGCAGAACCAAGACCTAGAGAGAAGAAACATTGGTGAGTTATTCCCAGAATCATAAACTGGATCCTCAACAAGATATATTCCCAAGCCTTGAGGAAAAGGGATCTAGCCTCACATGCCCAAGGGGATTCAAAA
>NW_004524578.1:30731794-30732900 GCF_000260255.1 Octodon degus
TAATTGGATGAGTCTTTAGGGGTGTAATGGGAGGAATTGAGTAGCTTTATGGGGATTGAAAGTGTAATTTTACAAGCCCTAGCCCCTTGTGGTAGGATTTTACACTTCTCCTCCATGAGGGCAGAGCAGAGTCCTTCACTGACAGTCCGAGCTAGGCCATGTGTCATGCTTTCCTATAGAATGTTTGCAGATGACACATAATCATGGGCTTGGAATGTTCATCCTGAATCAAGTTGGCTCTCCCTCACTGTAAAGTCACCCTGGTTGTTTATTGATTCCCAGTTATAGCAGATATATGAAGCAAACACATAGTTTGGAGCCAAACCCAGCTGAGCACAGTCAAGAAAACTCAGGCTTCAGCCAAACCAACATGCATGAAATATAAACAATTACTTTTGTTATAATCCATAGATTCTGAGTATTTTAAACAAAATTATTGTAGCAATGCTTAAAACACCTTATCACTTACTCCACAGTAAAAGAAATTCTACGCAGTTTAAAGATGTAAATAAATGAAAACTTTTAAGTATATAAGTAAAATATTTTTTAAGCATTTATCAAGGAATAAACTCAAATCATGAAATTATAAAAATTCATTAATTTTAGTGTTTAATTTTAAAACTCTTTAATGTAAATATTGAATTTTAAGACAAATTACAAAGAAGACTGAGACATATTTGAAATGCCTATTGCTTATTAGCAAAATCCTATTATCCAGAATATTTATTTAAAATATAGTTAGTTAAGCACATGATATAAAAATTTAGAAATGGGCAGAGGGTAAAACAGGCTATTCAAAAAAAAAAATTCAGAGGAATGTCTGCCGTGTCCCAGGAACACCCAGATCCAGTCCTAGTCCAGGCCTGGTGAGTAGGTGGGAGAGTTGCCTTTCCCCACTACTCCAACTTGTCCCTTAGAGATTCAGCTCAGGCCTGGCATACAGGCCTGGGGTGAAATCCTGCAGTGGCAATCCCTGCAGAGAGTGTATGACACAGAACCACCCAGCTAATCCAGGAGCAGAACATCTTGCCAGAGGGACACAATTGTTTCACCCCCAAGGGCAGCAGCACGAAGGAGCTGAGCACAGCAGTCAGACCCAAGCCAGG
>NW_004524578.1:30747360-30765987 GCF_000260255.1 Octodon degus
TATGATTAAATGTTTAAAAACATACCAAGCAACAATAAAAATGACACATACCTATTTATAAATAAGAAAAAAATATACTAACTATTCCTTGAGAATATTATAGTCCAGATCAGTGGTCCACAAAGTTTTGATATCAGGAGTGATGTTGGGGATAGGATTTTTTCCACTGACTTGGGGTGGATGCTTTCAGTATGATTCAAGTAATTCATGTTTATCATACACTAGTTATGCTGGCACTTTTTCAGCTGCAGGGACTCCTACATGTTGAGGACAAATATCATTCGCAGCAAGCATGATCAACTCTCCACCATTACGGAAGGACTTCTTAGCGTAAGCAGTGCAGTTAGCCACTGAGAGTGACGCCCTCAGTGTAGAAACATTGGAAGAAGTGGTGGCCTTCAATAATTGTTTCTGTTCTTTGTGTTTACATTTTTCTCTTTAGAAAAAATTTCTGGTCTTATCTTTTAACTCAGGGTACTTGATCTCTGTGTGGTGAAGTAGTTTTGAGAGTTTCATGGTTTCATTAGCTGTTGTACAAAGGGAGCCTGGAGAACGGAAATCACCTGCTGTACTGAATTCATGATTTGAGTAGTCCCTTGGTCTTTTCTTGGAAATGTAATATTCTTTTTGTTGTCAGTCTCAGTGTCTTCTGTTGGGTCATCATTTGTCTTTCCCCAGTGACATTCACTTTTCAGAGAAACTCTCCAATGACACTTGCTTTTCATTAATTTTGGCTTGGGTTTGCTTCTGGGCTGACCAAAACTATGACTGAGTCATCTGTTCAGTGCAGAAAAGAGGTATAGATGGATGTAATAAATAAAATAATATGTAGGCCACCTTCAAACTAAAATCAGTATCAGACACATTTGACGTACATTATCCTTTGTCACTCTATTAGCTACCACCAAATGCAGTTTGCTTCTTGCCACTCATGGATAAACTTGTGATGAATGTGATCAGTGGGTTAATTATGGTCTCTGAGCAGTCAGACCATTCTTTTAATTTTAATCTATATCTGTAATTGCTCCTCACCAGTAGTATCACAGGCTCAGCTCTGTATCATTTCATTGGCTAATAGATACTCCCTGAGAGCATGCGACCTATATCCCTTGCATGCGCAGTTCACAGCAGGGTTTGCAGTCTGTCTCGTGAGCTTCGCCAGTGCCACTGGTGATCTGGCAGGAGATGAAGCTCGGAAAGTAACACAGTGGTGGGCAGCAGCTGTAAATACCGATGAAGCTTTCCTCGCTAGCGCACCACTCACTTCCTGCTGTGCAGCACAATTCCTAACAGAAAATGTGCACTGGCACCAGGCGCAGGGTCCCTGATCTACATAATATGAAGCAAGAGTTTGAAGGCAGAGAGACTTTCCCTAAAGAAGACTGGAAAGAGAGGTTGTGGATGCAAAAGTGTGAGGAAGAGTGATAAGTAGGAAAGGAAAAAGGGGGAAAGATGACATGGAGGAAATCATGGCTTTCAGGTTCTAGGAATTTTGACTTGATGTTCATTATACTATCCACTAATTTTCAGCATGGCAAAATTTTTTTCATTAAATTTCATGTCTCAACACATTGATTGTTATATCAAGACTAAAATTTAATTCTTATTTGTTTATGCATTTGATCTATCATCTATGAGTTTTGTTGAGACAGCATCTCCTATTTTGTTCAGGCTGGCCTCAAACTTGTGATTCTGCTGCTTGAGCTTTCCAAGTGCAGGGAATACAAGTATGCACCACCACACCTGACTGATAATTCTTACTAAAACATAGCTGATGACCTTGGCATGGTGGTGCCCCCTGTAATTCCAGCACTTAGGAGGCAGAGGCAGGAGGATACTTGCAAGTTCAAGACCAGCCTGGGCCAGAAAGTGAGCTCAAAGCCAGCCTAAATTGCATAGCAAGACCCTTCTCAAAAAGGTGCATAAATAAATAAATGATAACCAATGTATAAAAGTGTTTATGTCAGTCTATGTGCAGCTGTCTAAGTGTTGTTCTTTTTTTTTTGAGTTACACTAAAATGTTCATTGCTGCTTTGTGAAGAATTAGATGGTTATCTCTAGAGACTGAGAAGTACAGCTTCTCTAGGAAGAGAAACCCAGGAAGCTGTATCAAAGTCATGCTGGCTGCAGCCCTGTTTCTTCCAAGATCATCCCCTGTCACCATTCCCCCATCCCAGTCAAATAACTGAAAGACTCATCCAGAAGTAGTGATGGAGAAGGTCCTCAAGTTTCCATGCCTTCTTCAAGAGAAACGGCTGGTTCTAAAGCAAACAGAAATGAGTTATGTCACTCTGGGTGGCCTGTGGGAAAGAGAAGAATGCTTCAGAGCTGCATTTGAAGAGCCCTTTTGTGGCCTTTACATCTCGAATTTCTTTGCCAATGTGAGGCTCAGATCTCCACTGGTTTTATTATGAAATGGAAACCATCAACATCAAGTTCGTTCATACACTGCAGATGAGTTACAACTCGACAGCCAGCTCTCCAAGGGCGCATGCAGCTTCTCTCTGAGTGGTTGTTTGTATTGGCAGCAGAAGCAGTGTGTTTCCACCAGGGATGATCTGCCAGCCTGACCATTGTTTCACAGAATTGTCCAGTTGTTTGATGAAACTGGCTGAGCCAGCCTCTGATTTTGGTGTGTAAATAGAGCTCAGTTCTCTCCCCCTTCCCTCTTGGAAGAACTTGGATAGGAGCCCAGCTTGACATATGAAACGGGAGAAGTGGATCCAACTCTTAAAGACTCAAAAAAACATTCTGTTCTTTGCCTTAGTCTATATGACAGAGGCATTTCTTTTAAAAAGAAGTAGAAAAATAAATTATGGGTTTTGACATTGATTTTAAAATCCACATTTGGAAGGAGAATGTAGGCTTCAATTCAGCATAAATTTGAAGTATTAAATAATAACAATAACAATTCTAATAGTAATACAAAAGAGCATGTGTTGAATGGTTACTCTGTGCCATGCATTCTTCCGAATATGTCACAAACACAAACTCCTTCTTAAACTAAGCATAAGAAATAGATAATCATTACTCCTTTTTCTCAGGTAAAGATATTGAGGCTTGATAGAATCAAAGAGTTTTCCAAGCATCAGTTAGGTCAACAATAGGTACACATTCTTGACTTCCATGGAGAAAATGTATCACTAAAGGCTGAGTAACTTGCTTGCAATCAGGGATGAAATGGAAGAGCTTAAGTTTTTCTTACTATAAATTTGGCTTTTTCCATTAATGTTTCCTTTGAGCAATTTTGATTTACTTCATCGTCTGTGTTTTTCAGTTTTCACGGGAAATGGGTTTGCTACCCTATTCAGCAAATAAGAATTACTTCAGAAAAATTCCAGTTGGGAGTAGGCATCACTCTCCCTTTGGATAAGTAATTCAACAAAGCAGAACTCTAATTTTATTGGGAGCTGGGATTTCTCACCCATTTGCAAACCTCACATGGCAAAGAAATTCCAGATGTAAAGGCCACCACTATTGCTTCTGTGGTTTGGGGCAACATACCTAAGCTGCCCTCCACAGGTCACATAAAGAAGGGCACACAGACCCCAGGTGATGCACATGCTCTGCCTTTTTCTTCATGTGTGTGACAACAAACTCAATGACTCTGTTTATTTAGCCTTTTCTGGAGAAAAGAACTTGGCTTGAAAAGGTAGCAGGAAAAAGTTCAGCTGTTTCCCTTCAGTAATTTGTATGTTGCTAATTAATATTAAACAGCAGGAATCAGATACCATGACTATTTATGGCTGTCTTCACCTTGCCCTTATGCTCTGCAATTTATTTGAAAATTGCGATAGAAAATACCTGTCTTCACCCCACACACCTGGATGCAATAGTGGTCCCATCTTATCCAGAAGTATTTTAAATATCTTTTAAATATATCTTTTGTCAAAAGCATATTTGGGAATATAGTCTAACCAAAGTAAACCAATAATAGAAGAGTCAGGACACTGTATCATGAGTAATCAGAGCCAATAAAATTGCAAAAGAATATAACTCATCACTTAAATTTCTCCAACTTAAAGTCAATGTAAATAAAGAATTAAGTATTGCCTGTGACATGTGACATGTAATGCCTGTGACATATGATTTTTGTTAGTGGCATCAGTGTATACTGAATGTCCACTGAGATTACTATGGCTTTTCTGAAAAGTTCAAACTTTCCTAAGTAATGAGAGTTGTGAATGTGGCAAATATTACATTTCCTTTTCAAGGATTTATCTTCCTGTTGGCATGGATTAGAGAGTATCTTCCTACATCTTCATTGTCATTAATTGCTAGAATTGTCACTATGTCTACCCAACCAGCAACTGGAAGCATTATTTTATTTAGCATTATTTTATTTATTCAGAAAGCATTATTTTAATTAGAGGATTAACTAATTAATTAAATTAGGATTAACTAATAACATTAGGATAGCTGGGGTCGGGGAGATGGCTCAATAGAATAAGTGCTTACCTGGCAAGTACAAGGGCCTGAGTTCAATCCTGGTTCAGCAAAATAAATAAATAAATAAACCTTCAAGAATGTATTCTGCTGAAATATGCATCTTTAAAATTTAATTTAAATAACCTAGAAAGAAGATGGTACCTGGAAGAAACATTTCTTGGAGATGTATAATTCCCATGATTTTCAGAGACATTTATATCTCATATAGCACAATGTGGCAACTGGAATCTCACAGAGGATTTTCAAAGATGACAGTTATCTGATAGTGAAGACATAAGAACAAGGATAAAAATGTGGTAAAAGCAAAACAGTATATAATGACCATAAGCTTTGAATCCCACCTCCCCCCATTAGTAGGGCTCCTTCTTAGAGCTATCATTCTCAAGTCTGGCTAGACAAAATCTTAGAGGGAATATAGCCAGCAGTGATACCACTGTGAACCAACTTTATCTGAGTTAAATGACTGGGATTCGCAGCAATCATATTACTGGTGGATTTCCATACATGTGTTCCACCAAAAATGACTATAAAAATTCAGTTCCTGTCCATCAGGCCTATTGTGTAAAGTAGAGAATTGGGAGCACTTGATGCTCAGAGAGTTAGTTTAAAAGAAAGACACAAAGAATATTGTTTTCTGAGAGGGATCCTCCTCTTTCCATCAGTGTTTCCTTTGAATAATTTTGATTTGCCTTATTCTCTATACTTTTCAATATTCATTGGATATGGGTTTACCACCCCATTTAGCAAGTAAGATGAATTACTTCTGAAAAATTCCAGTTTGTCCTCAAGAGGACAACTCCCATTGTCCTCTTGTGTGCTCAAATTCATCAGCTCCTTCTCACTATCATAAATTATGCTTCCTATATTTTTGACAGCTTAGCACTATGAATCAATCAAAGGGAGCTTATCTTGTAATGTGAAGGTACTTTTCCTTCCAGTATTGAGATTTCCCCTTTCGGTTCTGTTTGCTAGCTAATTATTGTGGTATGAGAAGCTTGACATTGGCAGAGTTTACAAGATTTCAAATGGGTTTGACTAGAAGATAACTAGGGTTAAATTTTCACTGATTATCTTTCTTATTGTAGTAAGAATATGTAACATGAGATTTAGCCTCCTCACAAGTTTTAAATATAGATTATTGTTAAATATAAATTTAGTGTTAAGTAATAGATCTCTAAAGCTAACTCATCTTACTTAACTGAAACTTTATTCTTGCTATTAACTCCTCATTTCCCACTTCCAACCTCCCAAAATGACAACCGCAGTCTTGAGCTCTTTAAAAAAAATTTAAAAGAAACTTGGCTGAAGTCATACCTGTGCCCAAGAGCTTGGGGAGAGGCAGCACCAGAAAACACTGAACTAGGGCATCTGGCTAGAGAGCTCTCCAAGCAAAATAGTGAGTGAGGTGCATGGGAACTGCATCTAATAGAATGTGAGAAGAGAGAATTGATTTAAAGGTGATATTTATAATCAAAGAAGAACATAGAGATTTGTAAATTCTCTAGTCTGCCTCATAGATAATTAAAATAATGTGTTTAGAAGAGAAAAGTAGAAACCTGGCCAGGATAATTCTTGCTAAAGAGATCAATATGACTTGAAGAAAGCTAGATGCTGTTTCTGAAGACAGAAGGATGATGACCTTGAAGGGATTGTAGAAATTTCTGAGGACACACCTTCTGTCACAAGCCCAGCATGTCAAGGCCTTGAGGGAGAAAAGGTTTAGGAGTAGGGCCCCAGAGAAGACTGGGCTCTCACAGACCACTGATCAAGCATGTTCAGGCCTCTGCTTCTCCAGTTCTAGGCCAGTGTTCTTCAGTTGGACCAGTGATGATCAGGTGAGACCAGGTGCAGTTCAAGCTGCCACTGCAGAAGGCCTTTGGTACTGTGTGAATGGTTCTAATTCCACAGGCAACCAACTGCACAAGCTGTAGAGTTATGGCTGTCTTCACCTCAATTTCAAAGAATACTGTGGAGATCAAGGACAGGAGTATAGCTGCTCAGCAAGTCCCCACCAGGCCTGTGCTTCATGGTGCTATGGGACAGCACAACTGAGGGCCATCAGCAAGCAAGGACACCCTGAGAAAGTTACAGGCACCACCTCCCAACCACCATAGGTGCTGCCTGCATGGAGCCTTGAAAAATGAGTCAGCAGTGTTGCCAGAGGCTTTGGAGACCCAAGACCTGCTCCAGTAAGTCTGGAAGTGAGGACATGAGACCAAATATTATTCTTAAGCCTACGGACTTAGTGCTGTTTGTTCTGATAGTTTTTAGGCTTCTTTGGGATTCCTTAGTCCTTCCTCTTGCCTATTTGTTCCTTTTGGAATAGAAATGTCTGCCTGCTGCCTGCTGAAGTATTGCATTGTGGAAGCATGTAGTTGTTTTGATTTTATAGGGTCAAAGTTAAAGGGGAATTTACCTCTGGATGAATTGTGATTTTTAAAGTTCATGCTGGAGTGAATTAGGAATCTTGGAACTACTTGGATAGAATAAATGTGCTCTGAATGAGGGAAGGATGTAAACTGTGGGGACCAGGGTGGAATGCTATGATTTAAGTGTGTCTTCTAGACTTTAGGTGTTGGAAACATAATTGCCAGCATGACAGTGTTGGGAAGCAGGGGCCTCAGGGGAGGTGTTCAGCTTATGAAGAATTTGCACTCATGGAAGGATGAGTGCAAATTGTTTTAAAAATCTTGTGGAAAAGCGTTTTCTTTCTTACAGTTTTGTTTTTTCACCTTCTGACATATAGTGATACCGGATGACTGCCCTTGACCAACACTAGTGCTTTGATCAGCCTCCAGAATTGTAAATAAAAATGTTTCTTTGTAAATTGCTCAGTCTGTTATGTTCTGCTACAGCAACACAAGCGGACTAAGATAATAAAGATTGGACTCTCCTTTTCTGTTTCTTTTGTTCTTAAGGAAAGCAGCTTCCTGAACAAGTTTATAAACGTTTCTCTTCATTTGTTAAATAAATGTCTAGAAAATAAATAACCACATGCAAGACTCATCTTCTTTCTAATCTTCTATACGACTTTGGCTATTACTATGAACAATCTGAGCTATGGTGGCTGTTGGCTAGATCCTTCCACAAGACCAGTCTTAAGAAAGAAATGGTCCTTCGAAAGAACATTTTCAAAACATTTCTGTACTTTGTTGACTTCTGGTCCTAGATGGAGCCTACTTCTAATACAATCCATTTTATTTAAAGTTTGTGGAATCATGTCCGCATCTTGTACAGCAATTAACCACTAGGAAGAATCTATGCAATGTGTTAATTATTGAAACTGTCCTACCAATTTGATTTGAAACTGTCTCATTGCTATTGGCTTATCAATAAAATTATGGGAAAAAATAAAATAAAGTTTGTGGAGAAAATGCTATTCCTGTCTGTCACTTTTTTGTCTTATGGGAAGAAGAAACTGTGTGAGGAATTAAGATGAGAATGGGAAGGGGAAATGAGTAGGGTTAGTATATGCCACACACAAGATCCTAATAACCTCAGTGAATGTAAACATGGTACACCATAAAAGTGAGTCACAATTAGCAATATCAATAGGAACAAAAGTGGGGAAAGGGAACTTAAAGGGGGAAGAAGGAGGGCTTAAGAAAGGGAAAAGGACCAAAAAAAGAAGCAAGGTATGTTCTGTACACATGTACTTACACCCTAAGATGTTTGTAAGTTGTATATAATTTAAAAAATCATTAGTCCCTGTTTCCTCCAGGTTGGTTTTCTTTTTTAAAAACTTTATTTTTTCAAAGATATCTATATTTATATTTGTAGCTATGTATAGTGTATATATATACACTATTAATATCAGAAACATATAAGAGGATATTGCATATGTAAAACAAGAGAATGTTGTTAAATACTCAAATATATACATGCATGAATCACTATTCAATAATAAAAATGATGTATCAAAAAATCATTACCTGTCTCTACACTTGTGAATAATCAACATGTGGAACAGATGTCTGTGTTGAGGAATTCTGACTGATAACAACTCCCAAATATTACTAATCCAGCACTGTATTTCATTTAGATAATTGTTACTTTCTTTGTTGCTTATTTCTTGACTCTGAATATTGACTTGAATTTATTTTCAACCCTTACCCTGCGTTCAAGTTTTCTGATAGTTTTCGTACACAAAGCAAAAAACAAAGCAAAAGAAAAACCTCATTTATGCTGACTGCACCTGAGTCCTCTCTTTATTTTCTTTTTCCTGCTTCTTCTCTTAAAGTTTTCACCTGCTGCAGTGTCACCTCCTTAGCATCAGTGGTATACTAATTCTATTCTAGGCTGATTTTAGGAAACTAAGCACAATATATCTGGAGCCTCATCCTCCAGCAATTGCCTTAACTTCAAATGAAGCTTCTAAAAGTGTGGTATCGGGCTGGAGAGATGGCTCAGTGGTCTAAAGCACCTACTTAGAACAAGTTCAGCGAAGCACAGGGACCACGGTTCAATCCCCCAGCACCACATGCCAGCCAGCCCGCCCCCTGGTGGGCTGAGCTGGCCACACACACACACCACTCTCTCTCTCTCTCTCTCTCTCTCTCTCTCTCTCTCTCTTTCTCTCAAAAAAAAATAAAAGTGTGGTATCAGAGAACTTATTATGATGAAACAGAACAAAAAGGGTCAAACTTCTTCCTCCTCTCAATTATTAAAACTAATGCACAAACAGGTGAGAAGCCCGATGAGTTCCTGCGAGAGGTGACTGCCTGGTTCTGCCCTGGCTCACTCTGTCAGCCTGCATGGAAAAGCCCTCCACTTTCTTTCCATGGTCAGCCAGAGATGGAAGTACCCTGGCAGGGTATCCAAAGACCATTTCTTCCTGGTGTTCAAGGAAAGCAGGACTCCTGTAATCTTCTCCTCTATAGATGATCTGAGGTCCACTTTCTTTTTTTCATAATCTGTTTCAGACAAGCGATGTAAGCTAATCGCTTACAAACATTAGACACAATCACTTACAAACATTAGACACAAGCTGCCTGGTTCAGCACCAGCAGCCTTCCCCTCACCACTGTGAATGCCTGCATCAGTACTGAGGCCCCCACTAAATGCCTTTTGAAACATTGAATTTTACTTGTACTTTTTAAGGTCATGATTACTATGTAATCATCTTTGGGGCAGGAAGAAAAGTGGTAGGAGGACCTCACATTTGAACAGCCACTTTGTGCCCAGATCTATTCCAAGTTAGAATTAGTATTTGCTACTTAACTAATTCTCACTGGTCTATAATTCTCACTGGTCTGTAAGTAGCTATTATACCCACTCTAGAATGGAGTAATTGAGTCTTAGGGAGACTCACTAAATGGTGGGTCAAGGATTTAAGTCTGCACTTTTCTGACTCCAGAGTGATGATATTCAGGAGATATACACACAAACTGCCAACTGCCATTGATATCTTCTTAGATTCATTTGGAGAGGAATTAGCAGTACTGAAGACTTGAAGAGTGTGAAATGTAGGTTGATATCTGATCAAACTGGCATTTACAGTCCCTGTGAAAACTTAGCCCTTTTTAATGCTTCCACTCAGCACAATGCAGCTTTCTACCATGCAGGCCTCTCACCTGCTTTCTTCCCTGCTGCCCG
Organism: Octodon degus; assembly: GCF_000260255.1. Taxonomy (NCBI): domain Eukaryota; kingdom Metazoa; phylum Chordata; class Mammalia; order Rodentia; family Octodontidae; genus Octodon; species Octodon degus. The sequence goes on from NW_004524578.1 coordinate 30,757,405, forward strand.
ATCCATACAATGATGCTCCAAGGGAAAAACATCACAGGAACTGATGCTTAGAACCTTTTCATTATGTGAAAGCAGCGGCACAAAGCAAAAGCCTTCCCTTCCTTATGTCTCCTGAGTAAACCCAGTGATAAGTCAGGAGCACATTAGGCATGAAGTTGGGATAGAATGAACAGCTCGCAGCCTGCCAATGTGCAGCTGGGTTTTGGCAGCTCAGCCAACTAGACATTTTAAGAACTGGAGACCAGAAAGCTGGAAAGAGAGACTGGGAATTTGTTTCCTATGTTTACATATGTGCAACCCTTTGGACATGCTTTTAAAGTTTGGAATACGAGATGTGTTTGGCCTCTTCTGTGGAAAGAACCTGGGCTTAAGGAGAAGATCAGCACGGGAGTCAGGGCTCTGTGGTCTGTTAGTATTGCCATTGTCAAGATGTGCCAAAAGAAAAAGAAAAAGAGGAATGGTAAGGAGAAAGGGAGGAGGAGAAAGGAAAAGAAGGGGCAGAGTGAAGAGGAAGCAGAAGAGGAGGAAAAGAAGAAAAGCAGAATCAAATCTGGGTGCCATCACTTTGAAGAGCTGTGACCTTGGGAAGTTTTACTTAATTGCTTCCATCCCCCTCTCCAATAATTGCGAGATAAACAGGCTGTAAGGAGGTAAAAAGAATGCAGCAGGTAATAGGGATCAGTACTCTGGGCCTCAATTGCCCTTCCGTGTAGAATTAGTCATGATAGTCAGAATATGCAGGTGAGAAGTACCACGCATGCTAACTTGTGCTGCTCTTTCTAGTTCAGATGTGCTATAAAATTGCAGCTAGCCAATAACTCTGAGAATCTAACAGTACTCTTGGGAGGTGGTAAAAGTCATTTCTATTGGACCAGATGTGAAAGCAAATTGGGCCCAGGAGTAGGGCCAAGGATTATAGCTCCCTTACCTGAATCTAACAGGCAAAGGCTTTCCTAATCATTTTGAGTTGTTTTTTATGCATAAAAATAAAAGTAGTATAAATAATTTTTCTCTAAACCCCTATAAAGTCAGTCTTACAACTCACCATGAACCACAGAAGGAGAAATCTTAGCATAGTGAACAAAATTTATAGCTATCTGTTCTCCTCCTTTGGCCCTGTGTTTTCTCTGCAAGCTAAGAAGAGGAGCAAGTCCTGGCAGCATATTCAAATTCATCTGAGGAGGAAAATAGTCAGAGAAGAGACCAGTATTAGAGAGCGTGAATTGAGCATAAGATTGGTTCTGTCATGGTGCATGGCAACGGAAGATCAGGAAGAGAAAATAGATACAGCTGGTGGCTCGAAGTCCTCCCGGTAGCCAGAGTCTGCACCGGTAGGTCCTAGGAACCATTTTGAAATACAAGAGCAAATAAGAATTTTTAACACTTGAACAAGAATCACCACATTTGTCACCTTCTCTGCATCATGGCAGGAAAATACAAATGTGGAGGAAACTTTTACTTATTTAGCAGGAAGGGGGTAGCTCTGAAAATTTGATGCTACAAATCATCTAAATTTGACCTTTAAACAGATCAGTTGTCATGAGAAAGAAGAAGCACGGAAAACAGCTTACATCCCTTCAGTCCCCTACCCCCCAGAGCACAGGTGGAAAGACCTAACAGAGCTGTGCCTTTGGAGACCTGAGGCACACCTGAACAGTGTGCCTGGGATGTGAGGTTCGAGTGCATCAACCTTTGCACAGGGCTCAGGATGGCAGGATGGACAAGGTGCAAGCATATTCTTCCATTTTCACCAGTACCTAGAGGAGGCTCTAAGAAAATCCAGGTGCACATTGTAGATCTAGGAACATTGAGTTCACCATGTACTTAAACAAATGTAAAATATATAAAAATGTAGAGAAAAATGGGAAGGTGTGGTTCAAGCCTGTAATCCCAGTATTCTGGGAGGATGAGGCAAGAGGATTGGAAGTTCAAGCACAGCCTGGGTAACTAGTGACTTGGTAAAAGTATGTCTCAAAAATGGCTAGAGAAATAGGTCATTATGAGGGCACTAAGTTCAATCCCTACTAAAAAAAGCAAGCAAGCAAACAAATAAGTAGAGTGGTTTGGAAAAGATTAGATATGATGCCAGATTAAGTATTTGTACTTTATCTTAACGGGGAGCTTCTAAAGACTGTTGGTATATTAGTTGAAGTGAGGAAAAGAGATAGATTCAGCTCTGGCATGTGAAACTATTCAGAAAGGATAGGCTGAGGTTAGGAAGACTGGTGAGGAAGCTAGTTTTGTACTAGAGTTATAAGGACTGAGTGTACTTTCTTGAGTAGAAAGCAAAATGGAGAGATATGACCTGAATGAGCTAGGGAGAGTTTTCCTCTTTTGTTTTGTTTTGTCTTGTCACATTTTCATTTCAGCTAAGACACATCAGGCACTAACAGATGACACTAGCTATCATGAGGCTGTGGACTCCATAGTCACCTGAAGAAGGAGACTGTGGCCCAAGTAGAGCAAGTCTTTCTGGAACAGGGTAAAATTTCATGTCACATTTGGTAGACAAAAGCCTAGAAAGGGCGCTAGTTCTGTATCTACTGGCTGCTCTCGGTCAGCAGATTCACTGGCCTGGACCATTTCCATCCTATCTGATGATTATTGGAGAATAAGTTCCTCCATCCTAATAAAGCATAACTCCACCTCCAAGAAGATCTAGTATACCCACCAGCCACCACTGTGGCTTCCAGACTTTTAGACTTCCTTCTTTTCTTTGTGTTTCACCACTTTGGAAAGCTATAGTTGTGAGGAAACTCCAAGGAGTCAACTGAATTCTCACTAGGATACAGAGAATGTATGCTTCTAACATAGGCAAGTAAATTCATATTCATTTTAGATTTCTATAATTGATGAGAAGATACGAAAAGCTTTTAACCTTTTTGGAGCACAACAAATGAATTTCAGGTAAACATTTATATTTTTTATGATATAACTTCCTTATACCACAAAGTATGAAGTTGTAGTCAAAACATTCATTAACAAACTAAAAGTAGTAATACAAGGGGGAAAAAAGTATTTAGCATGACTCCTGGGTCATGAAAAGAGAAATGGCGCCCATTGTTATTATGATTTAGGGTGAGGTTGAAATTGAAAATTATTTCTACCTTCTGTTAGACCTGTAAGAAAAGAGATCATGAGTGAATTTGGGCTGGGAATGATGATTTGAAAATCATTCATTTGAATAGGATGCAAAATTAAGAATGAAGGTTTCCAAGCTCAAATGGCACTTCCATGTGTTTTAAGAAAGTTAAGGGCTCATATTCAACTCTTAGGGAATCAGAGGAAGTGGAGCAAGTAAATAGAAAGCAAGGAGAGAAGACAGGGAGAAAATGCTGGAGGGAGAAAATAAAAGAGATAAATGAAGTCAAAAGCTTTGATGATTGAGAAGACAAGTGGTCATAGATATCAGTCTAAAATGATTCTATGTATGTTAAGCCCCCTTTCTAAACAGCAGGCACTGTGCACCATGGGCTGGCATTCACAATGAGAGAATCCAAACCTCCTAGCCCGCAAAACTCCTGCTGCTGCTTAATCTTGTATGTCCTGGGCCCTACATCTGAAACCATAAAATGTGCTGTGTTTATTTAGCATTAGGCCAGATTCTAAGGATGCTTTTTCTGGAGCTGTTTTGTGACCACAGAATTGAAAAGGATTTCGTGATGAAATGTACCCATCGGCCCATCATTCTTTCCACTTAAAGCTACTGGTAATATGGCTACAAGATGTGTTTTGCCCATTTTTTAAAAGCCATTTTCTACTTTTTGACTTTCCAACCAGAAAATATGTTGGGAGTGTCATAATTGTTTTTCTGTTTGGAACTTTAGAAAAGATTGTTTTTATGATAGAAATAGCATTTCTTTAATTTTTTTTTCTTTTTTTTTTTTCATCACCAATGACTGTCACACCAAACCACAGACTTGGCGCATTATATTTCCAATTCTGGCTTATGCTCTCTGGCAAGTGAGTGCTGCTGGACTGCCCAGAATATTTCTGAGGAGGTTTATCTCAGAAGCTAGTCAGATGAAACACAGAAAATGAAAGTGGATTTAAAGGCATAGATTCATGTGAAGCACTAGGAGAGTCTGGCGCATGGTAGGCCTATGATATTATTCCTGGATGCCATAGCAGGAGAGTCTTGATGGATCAAGAAAGTCCATTTATCCTTGCAATAGGATACATGCTTCCCAAGGCTCCAAAGCAAAAACCTTCAGAGTTTACAAGAAGCTGTTAAAAAGTGACTATCATGGATGATAGGCTAAGTATTTAAAGAGATTCACCAGTTGGAAGGTGAATGAGCATGCTTACAAAATGTTTAATGTAATGAATGAGAACTAGTTAAAACCTGACTATGCAGGGAGCAGGTGTGGTGGTGTGTGCCTAAATCCCTGTGATGGGAGGGCCAGCGAGACAGCTCAGCATAGTAAGCGCCTGCTTAGGCAAGTACAGGGACCAAGATTTGATCCCTGGCACCACATGCTGTGCTGGCCCCGCCCCTGGGTGCACTGAGCCAGCTATGGAGTCTGGGCGTGGTGGTGCACACCTGTAAGCCCAGTGCTGGGGAGGCTGAAAACAGGAGGATCCCTATGACCTTGAGCTGCATAGTGAGACCCTGCACCAAATACATAAAAAGTAAATAAACCTGACTATACAATCCATGTACTTTGAAAGTGGTGCAACAGTAATTGAAATACCAGCACTTGGATTTAGCACGGAAGGAAAATATTAGCACCCTGAGGAGAGCATGGTGGTTAGGCATTTGAAAATTGTCAAAAATGTGGAAAGAGACAAATGAGTTCCTAATTGAGAAAATTATCTTTTTTCCCATTTAATTGCTTTAGAGTTCTGAAGTATTAGAATAACATGATTAGAACATTTATGAATACATGATATGCTTTTACAATCCAGTCAGTAATATTTGAACACTTATTTATACAAACATTTGCTCTGAAAACCATGAAAATTATGATAATAAAAACTTCCTTGTATTAACCATAAACTTCTATATCATTCAGACCACAGGCCGAAGATAAAAATAATGTATCATGGCACATCAGATACAAAACAGAACTTATTCTCCCCAATTTAATCACTAACAATGGCCAGTGTAATTAATCACAGAATATGTTTAAGAGTCTCAGAAGGGGTGGGGAGGATCAGACAAATGCTTGATAAGAGTAAGGGAAGAATAAACGGGATTTTTAGGAGTTAGTGAAACTTCTCTATGACCTATTGTAGTTATGGATATACCCTAAAAATACTTATGCCTAAAAAATACGGTAATAATAATAATATAACCAAACCTCAAGCCATCCCAGACCACATTCTACCTGGAATTCTAGTAGCTGCAAAACGTTCATTTTTCCAGAATGTAATTCTGCAAAATAAATAGACTGCAATTCTGGTGAGAGATGCATGTTGCCTATCCCTATGGGAAAACCATACCTGCATTGTCCCCATTAGTCATCAGGAAGTAGAGCAATATTATTTAATGAGGGTTATACATGTATTTTCAAATCTTCCAGATATAAAGGTGGGAAATACCTACAGACCCCTTTTTCTGGGGTAGGACAAGGAGCACAGTATTTGATAAGGAATGATATTCATATCAGGAATGTAGAAGATGAGGATACAAAAATAGTTCAGGACCTAATAGAAAAAAATAGAGAACACTAAAATCTTGGATATCAAAGCTCAGAATTTCTTCTGTTAGCAGGAGAAGTGAGTGAAAGATTTGTGTGCTGGAGGAATAATAAAATACTAAAAGGTGCACTGCACAGTCTCCATAGAGGCTATTCTTCCACTTTTTAGTGTTTACTATGGTTGTGGCAGATAAGACTCAAAAACACATGAACCAATTTGTTTTTCAGAAAAAAAATCATGCTGATGTGACACTCAGCAGCTGGATTTGGTGGTACCAAGAAGCTGGAAATAGGAGACCTTCCAAGATCCAAATTATATGGATATAATATAAAATGTATCCTTTTATATTTTTTCATTGCTTATTATGAATAAAACTAACCTATAAAAATAATATAAAATATAATAGAATTATTTGCCAAATATATCACACCCATCTTCAACATTTATCAACATTTTTCCAATCTTGTTTCAATTGTCTCCCTCCCTAATACCTGCTGCTTTTAAGTGTGCTTGCTATTTATTTAGAAATAATTTCAGACTTGTGGAAAAATTTTACAAATGATGTTCAAAATTTCTGTACTACCATCATCCAGATACTCTAAATATCAACTTTAAATTGTTTTAGTGATTTCACTTTAGTAGATAACAGGGTGATTTATAAATAATGTTTGTCTATATTTATGAGATACAAGATGATATTTGGATTTGGATTTATGTAGGCACTTTCGTAATGATCAGTTAAGAACAATTACTAGGTCTATCACCTTAAAAATGTCATTACTTCTTTATGTTTAGTATACTCAAATTCCTCTCCTCTAGCTATCTTGAGGTATCTAATAATGTTTATTCTTGTTATGGTTTGTGTTGAGGTGTCCCCCAAAGCCTCATGCAGTCATAGGGCTACTTCTGGAGTTAGTGATTGATTATTGTGGGTGTGGATGCTGAACCTGCCCTGGGACAGGTAATCTGCATTACAATGTTGGGAGGGGAGAGTGGCTAGCTACCTGCCTGAGGTGCTGCCCCTCACTTTGCTTTTTGCTCTTTGCTGCTCCTATCCATGGCTGCTCTGTGCCATGTGCCAGTCTGCCTTGGAGCAATGTAAGTATGGACTGAAACTTCCACTAACTATGAGCTAAATAAACCTTTCTTTCCTTCATTTTGGGTGTCAGGTATTTGTCCCAGCAACAAGAAAAGAGCAATGGAGGCAATTTTTAAAACAAATTTTAAGTGAATCATACATCATCATTCACTATAGGTAAAATGTAAGGATTTCTAGATCTTAATATTTTGTGATACTTTGACATGACACTTTGTGACACTTGATGTTACGCTTTGATATCTGTGTCTCTGTCTCTATCTACTTCAACCCCTGTGTCTCTTTCTCGCTCACACATATTGGTAATCAAAAGGTCTCAGGTTGAGTGGAAGTCCTCCCAAGCTGGATTTCGGGTTTCTGAGCCCGCCGTTTTCCTAATGCCTCATAATGCTTTAGCTGTGTGTATTGTACTTGCCATGTCACAAAATCTGGAAACCATATTTCTCCAAAACCCCTAGTTCCTTGTATAGAGGAGTGAGATTTAGAAATGAAAATATGCTCATTAGATGTACCTGATTATTTTTGATGTGAAGCCTTCTCAACAAACATCTGTAAAATAAAAGTCACGTACATCCCTAACTATGTGTATCTGCCTTTCTCTATATATCATGAGGTCATCAGTTCTGCTCCAATACTACAGGGTCCACCCTCACTCCTTTCCTAATTATAATTTTGTGTGATGACTGAGAATCTGACTCATAATTCACAGTTCAGCTAAAACTACACTTTCTATGAATCACTCACAGGGCTTTATATAAATTGTGAATGGCTGGACTTAACTTCAGTAGAGAAGAAGAAAAGGAGAGCATCAGTTTGATGTATGCATTCTTCTACATGTCTAAACCCAAAGGCAAACACAGGGTGAACGGATGTTTTCAGGGCAGTTAAGGACTATTAACCTCACCTCTGTCCTTGGATGGGTGTTTATTTTCTCAGACGAACTTCAGGCTTGACATTCCAGCTGGTCGCCCTTCCACTGCACGGGGATGTGGAGAAGGCTGCCATCAGCCCTAATGGAGAAAGCAGTTGTGTCTAGAATGGAGGCAAGAAGCTACCAACACCATTCCTGGTCTTCTCTCTTTTCTCCAAACACAATCTACATACAGTCCATCTGCTACAGTGAGAGAATGACCCATTTTCCCCTAGGAAATCATACTGGGAATATGAATATCTCCCAATAAGTGAATCTTTCGCTGGCTGAAGTATTCCTTTAAATGGTGATGTGCAGATGAACAGATAGATTATTGCACTGTTTAGGAGTTGCTGCTGGTGGGCACTTATCCAGTTTCTAAGAAGCTAAGGAAGTAAGGATGTGGCTTAGCTCAGTTGACCATCATGCCTGTGCAGAAGTCAGCTTATAGAATCTTCCTTTCATTGATTAAGCACATAATTATCAAGCACTTTGGGCATCAGACACTGCTGTGTACTTGAACTATAGATAGATATGGGTCAGAGATTGCAAAACCTATAACATTAGCACCATGAACAAAAGAAGGACCTCTTTCTTTTAGGGGGAAAATCTTTTCTAGTGACTTTAAAGCAAGTGCCCAGTTTGATATGCTATGAGGATTTTTAGTAGCTTTTAATAATCCCTTCCCCATCACCTCAACCCCACTCGTGGTACTGTGTTCCACCATAGGTTCCTCCTTTATTCCTGCCTTATAATTTTGTGTTATTGTGGATTTTATAAAAACATGAGTGTCAGCCTGCTGTGTTTCTCTCCTCTCCTCTCTGCATCTCATCTTCATTATTCCTCTCTCGCTCTGTCTCTCTTTCTGTGTATACACAATCTGTATATCTCCTTCTGTCTCTGTTTGTCTCTCTGTCTCTCTCTCTGTCTCTCT
>NW_004524578.1:30766087-30795542 GCF_000260255.1 Octodon degus
CTCTCTCTCTCTCTCTCTCTCTCTCTCTCTCTCTCTCTCTCTCTCTCTCTCTCTCTCTCTCTCTCTCTCATTATACACCGAACCCAGGACCTTCACTCTGGGCTACATTCCCAGCCATTTTAAAATTTTGAAACAAGATCTTAATAAGTGGTTAATTTGCTCAGATTGTATTCAAACTTTTAATCTTCTTGCCTCAGCCACCTAAAGTGCTGGGATTACAGATAAACAGAATGATGCCAATCTAAAATATGTGTATCTTTCTTTGGACAGATATTCATCTAAGATAATTTTGACAATGATTTATTATTGATATTTTTACCAGTTAATTTAGTAGAAGCTCTCACAAGAAGAAAGGTCAACTGAAAGACAAGGGCAGTGATCGTAGGTAACGCTGTCATCAATTTCTATTTTATAAAAGCTTAAATAGGCAGAAACAGCAGTTATCTCTTAAAATGTTTTTCTGTAATCCAAATTTATATGTTATTTTATCATTGCTTCAGAAGAGAAATATGAATCCAGTCATTTACAGTGAAATGAGAACAGATTTCAAACTTAGATGCAGGCAATTTCCTCACATAATTTAAAAATGATTGCTTTTCATATCCCTTTGCAGTTTCAAAATATTCTGAAATAAATCTCTTACTCTGTTTTTATAACCGAGCAGGAAAGACTACTTGGAAATAATCTTAATGCCACAGCATGTATTGGTTAAGATTTTTCACTGGAGTGACATAAACAGCATAAATATAAACAGATATGTTAACTCACAAAACTGAAATGGATATAAGAATGACTCAAATGTGAGAGCATTCTGAATGCTTTTTTACAGGCTCCAAAATGTTCTGTAAGAAGACAGAATGACTCATTTTGTGCAAGGTTGTGTTTGCATTACAAATAGCTAGTACATTATTCTGATACAAAGAGTGAATAGATTTACTTTCCACTATAAAACACCTGAGTTTCCCTAGCTTAGTATTTCTCTTCTGTAGTGTAACTCATTATGAGTGCAAGTACCACTAGGTCTTCTTTATTTGGGACTAGGGGATCTGGCACTTTGGCTATTGCTAGTGGTATAAGGAATACAGGTTTTTTTTAAATCTCTGAACCAAAAGTTTCATGTCTTCTACTAACATCCATGAATCTGTGACTGGTCATCTGTTAGCTTGCAAGGAGGGAGACATCTCAGATCAATCCTATTGCTTGTCAACTGAAAGGAGCAAAGTAAATATTTTTAGAACCAAATTCTTAAGTTAATTACCTCCATGTATTTCTTTTTCTCTATAATTCATCCATTTTTATGTATCTATGGTCATCTTGGGTATATAGAAAGCATAGGAAAAACGGTCTTTGTCAATGCTTTACCAGCACCATAGCTACCCCAAAGAACTCTGATTGACTTTCTTAGGATTATGGCTCCCTGGACCTATATTTATTTATAAAATACTTATACTAACAATATAGAGCATATTTCTACAAATTATGATCCTGACCATAAGATTTTTTCTGAATAGATTAAAATCTCAACAACTTAATGACAATACTGATACAAATTATTTTTATTCAAAACATTATACTCATTAATATGTTATCATTTGCCTTTTACATTTATTTACCTTAAACATCCCCAATAATAAGCTATATAGCAGAGAAAAGATACTGCCAAAATGTCAATGATAAAAATAATTTTAAAAATTAAAAGTAAATAGTGTAAGTAATTCAAAAAATTCATTATTTAGCAAGTTGATTTTAGATGAAATAACCTGACTCCTTCCTTCCTACTCCTGCTCTGACCCCCATTAGTGATGATGCCTCTTCCTTAATTTCTTTCTATTTGCATGTTTATCTCTCTGATAAGCTTTGAGAGAATAGATACCACTGCATGTGTTCCAGTACTCTACATAGTAAGTGCTGCATGCCTTATAAGATGTTTTCATGGCCATGAAGAGAAGCTAGTCAGGATTTCTGTTGGTAAGCAAGATGCCTTATAGAGCAGGGGTCCCCCAGCTCTGGGCCACAGGACTAACTGAGCCACAAAGTAGGTGAGCAGCTGATGAGCATGTAAAGGCCCACCTGTACTTACAGGAGCTTACCACTGCTCAGGTTATAGTCTGAGCTCTGTTTCCTATCAGAACAGTGACATCATTAAATCCTGATGGGGGCATGAGCCCTACTGTGAGCTGTGCATGAGAAGGTGATCTGTATGCTCCTTATGAAAATCTCCCACTTAATAATTCTAGGAGGAGCTGAGGCAGTGATGCTGGCACAGGGGAGCAGCTGAAAATTTAGATTAATATTAACAGACATGTCTAACTGCACAGAAACTATAATAAGTCAATTGCATGCAGAGTTGTATCAAAATACTATCTGTGACTGTCAAGTGACAAGCTACATCTGGTGTCAGGCTCTAAATCAGAATGGGACACTTATTTTACTCTGCCCATGGTCTGCCTTATTTATCACTTCTATCCCTACATTTTTCCTGAACTGCACAATTATCTAAATCAGTTTTGATAAACCAACACAAGATGAGTAAAAATCAAATGTTACTGGAAATCTTCCTTGCAATGGGAAAAACACTAAAAATGATAACAGCAGAAGGCAGTTAAGACTTCCCACAAACTACAGTTGTCTTTCCAGGAAAGTGATGACAGTTCCACTGACATTGCTGTTTCATTGTAATAGATCCACATATGGATAGTATTTGGAGAATGGCTATTCAACAAAGCCATGAAACCTTGAAAACCGGTTGGACACATGGAGACCAAACACCTTGCATCGAAAGCCGAGGTTTTGGAGATTTTACAAAGGAAAAACATGAGCAAAAAAATTAAAAGCAAGTATTAAAGGACATCACTTCATTAAATGTCTCACACTCTGCACTGAGAGCATAATTCTTAGTGGCTAATTGCATTGCTATATCTAAGAAGCCTTTAACTACTGGTGAAAAATTAATCCTGCCTGCACTAAGGACATCTGAGAGGAGAGGCTGTAGCAAAAAGGAAACTCATATTTATTTTTAGGAAAGCATTGTAACCAGAAAATTAATGAAATATCAGAGGGCATTGGGGCATAATTGTTAGAATTACTGAGTTATGGTGGTTCATAATCCAGGGGGCAAATCTACTTCTGTCTTTTTTTAAAAAAAATTAATACATTGTACATTGTTATCCTCTTAGTAGTTATCCATAGTACAAGATGCAGACAGGATATCCTGTCCAAACACTATTAGTACAAATCTTTCTTCTCATTGAATTAAGCAAAAGTAGCTATATATCTATCCCAACTATTCTGCATATACAGATACAAAATGGTCCTTCCTTTGTATCCCTCCCCTTTTTTTTAGTCCTGTCAGAGATGGGTATTCCATTGGCATCTAAATACCACAGGTGCACAAATTCAGCAAAACAATCAAACAGTCCAGCAGTGCACAATAATAGTGGGTTATCCACAGATGTTTGTGACTTGAGCCTTTCACAGCTTAGCATATTAATATAGCTTTACTTTATATACCTTGCTTTTATACTTTTCTGCTGGATGGTTAAGACCAAGATAAAGCAAGACCTATATAACAAGAAATGTAACTTTTTTATCTGGTAAGTTCAGTCAAGTACCCTCAGGATTTTGAGTCACGGCCATTGCTTGACCAATTTGCTGTCTGTGAAAGTCTGAGAGAATGTTTTCTCTCCCTGTGACTCTCCTTAGGCATAGTCTATCTCATCAATCATTTTACTCTGTGGCCCCACAATCTCCTTGATCAGAAAATTTGGGACACAACTGAGTGACATGATGTTACAGTATAGGTTCTCCTATATTCTGAGTCTTCCCTGACCTTTAAAAGCTATGATTAAAATGTTGCCTGTCTTTGCAGCCCTTCTATTTCTAATTTTTGGTCTGCAAACTTAGGTTGTTAACCCTCCAGAAGAGAAGCTTATTATTACCCTACCACATATGCAGTTGGGTTTAACCTCACTATCCGTCTGAATATCAAACATCTTAGGCACAACATGGAACAGGTATTTTCCATCAAGTATTGCTATGTTAAAGTTGAAGTCCTTACAAAATATGAACAAAAAATATGAAAAAACATGAGAAAAAAAATTTAAAAATGAAAAATATTTAAGGAATATGAAAAATATGAAGAAATATGAAGAAAAAAATTTAAATGAAAAATATTTAAGGAATATGAATAAACAATTACATATTTTTACACAGAATGTTAGAAATCTAACCGTATACAGCACTGTAGTAGGACAGTCCTGTGACATTTTCTTTTCCTTGTGTCTTTTTCTTAACAAGGCTAGACAATCTATTTTTCATGAGGATTTGTAGGAGGTCGTTATGTGCACATTTGTTGCCAACCAACACCACAACAGCAGAACTGTTCTATTCTTTGAAAACTGAATATGGCACTTTGTGACATGCATGCACAGACGACTACACGACTCTCTGGTTTCTTTACTTGAGTCAAAGGTGCTATGTCTCATATTCTCGATGTGAGTATACACAGTGTGTTATTGAACAGCAATGCTGTTTAGCTTAAAAATGCCAGCTGAACTTGATGTTTGCAGACATGATTAACATTAAAAACTATATAAAGTGCATGCTCTTAATTCCCATCTGTTTCCGTAGCTCTGTGAAGAGGACACAGAATACATATCTTCCTTATACATGGAAAGAACATGGCTTACAAAAAGTAGACACCTGTCCAGAGTTTTGAGTTTGGAAAGCTGCTCCACAGATTTCATTTTAGAAAACCAGTCAGAAGCCATTACCTTTCAGAGACGTAGCACAGAGTGCAACCCTTGCTTGCTTTTGTGACATATTCAACCCCAACAAACTCAATTTGTCCCTTTGGGGAAAAGAACACTTTGTTCATGCCAGCATATTTTTATGGCTGTATTCAAGCCAAACTAGTATTGTGGGAGCTATGAGTGAACTTTGTGATTCTTTACATATTTCAAATCAATGGAGCTTTTGAAAGAGATGGAGCCAGGGCCTTCTTTCCAATTGGTGTATGATCACTGATCTTGTCTTTCAAAAGAGATTGAACATTACTAACCAATCACAAAACAATGCCAAACTGGGAAGAATTGGATCTATAACACATCTGTAAATAAGTCAGGGAGTTCACTTTGTCCATGCTGGCAGAAGGACAACCTACTTGAGATTGCAAATTACACTAGCCTTCAAAGATATCTGAGAGGACTTCAAGTTTCCATTTATGTGGCATTAAGGTAAAAGCAAAACGTCCTGAGAATTTCCAACATCCTACCTTTGTGAGATACTGACAGACTATAGAGTAGTCTGGACATAAGAAACGAGGGTCAGATGTCACTGTCCTCATCACCGCCAGATAGAGTCATTGGTTGCAGGAAAACAAGCGTAAGGATCCCCTGATCTTGCACTATGGTGAATTGTAGAATTGTTTTATATAGCACAAAGTAATAACAAGATAAACATAAGAATTATAATGTTTTCTTTCCTTTCTCCTTTCCCATCCCAGTTATTCTTTCCTTTTGAGCAATTTCTAAAAAAAAAAAAAAAATTGCCAAGTGCTTGAATCATCTTGACATTGACCTCCCTGAGCCCCCTCCCCTGCAGCTTCTGAGAAAAATTATCTTCCACAAAACTGGTCCCTGATGCCAAAAAGGTTGCAAAACATGGTTAGAAAGTGATATTTAAGACAAACAATTTTCAATTTTTTGATACATACTGTTCTAAACAGTTCTCTTTCAATGGTTAGTAAAAGAATTGTATATTCCAAGTACTTAAATTGAATTAATTTTCCTATTCATTAGTTTTGAGCTTCTAAAAACTACTCAAAACATAACTCATATAGATGGATTAGAATAAAGGTTTTGATTCCATTTCCTAAAAATGTTTAAGGTCTTATTAAAATGAACAGTGGAGCTTCTGTTTGGAAACACTTTCTTTTGTTCATCTATCTCCTCATGCCAACGTTTTCCTTAAATTGTTCACTTTAAATGCCAAAATTTGTAATTTAATTCTGTTTACTCTTATTTTATTTATCTAATTTTGACAATTTTCTTAAAAGATGGATTGACCTTGGTGTTTTTATCTGGTTCCTCACCCTTATTGGTGGCCTTTAATCTTTTCTCAGAGGGAAGAAAGGCCAGAGCTCTGAGCCACAGCCTCAAGACAGAGACCAAGGAGCCAGCCTGGCTTCTGCAGGGCTAATGAGTCATTGTACAGTCAGTGATTCCTGGGGCCCACAGCCACTGGCTAGCCAGCCCAGGGACAGTGCTCTGGCTTCTGGAGTGAGTAGGGCCAGCCAAATGGACAACAATGGTTTGATTTTATGGGTCTTAGTCTGTTTTTCTACAGTAGAGATCTTCTAGTTTATACATATGTGTGCATTTACTTTCTTTAAATCTGTTTCCAGATGATGATAATTTTACAAACCATTAGGATACCAGATAGAGGGGCTTAAAGAACTTTCTGTCCATCATTTAAAGTATCTCAGCTGCTATGAACTCCAGACTTGCCTGTAAATCTATTAAGTGACACTGATATAATTTTTTAAGGAGTGTCTGAATCTGCCACATTGAGAATAAATGGGTCATGGTTTGCTTTGTTGGCTTTACAAATGGAAACTTCTGGGCACTTGAAATTGATCCCAGTGTGACACCTCCCCTTCATCCAAGCCACCTTTCCCTCACTATAGCAAAGCTAGTGTGTGGGTTAGTGCAGGCTCTGACCCCCTCACAGACGTGTGAAATCTCTCCATGATGACGCACCTGTTTGTGAAAATATCCTGAACATTGTTTCTTACCAACAAAATAAAATTCTGTGAGGTCTACATAGTTCCCTTTATTGCTTCATAGTTATTTTTATTCTCCAGGCAATCAATTCATCTGATTATCATAAATTTATGTTTACAAGCCTTATTGATTTGTAAGAAACTTAGATTCACAAAGCCAATGCAAATTGTTTACTTTTTTCAACAATATAAATAATTATTTGGAATATGTTGAGTATAAAAACTATGTGTTTTATTCTGGAATAAATACATTATTTGTTGAGAGCTCTAACTTTGTGATTGTTCTTGATCAAAAATATAGCCTTTTCATGTTAACACTGGAACAGGAATTTGTTAACAGATATGAAATATGTGGCTCAGCTACTTTTCTCTCATTGCTGGGACAAAAACCTGACACCCAGAATTAAGGAAGGAAAGATTTATTTAGCTTACATTTAGTGGAGGTTTCAGTCCATACTGACTCCAAAGCAGCATGGCAGAAGGCAGATGGCAGCAGTTCATGGCAGGGGAAAACAGCAAAGAGCAAAGGGAGGGCCAGCAGCTATGGCTTCTTAGCAAGCCTCTCTCCCCTCCTCACATTGTAATGCAGATTACCCACCAGGGCATGAATAGCACTCACACCCCTAATCCCAGCATTGGTTCCTGAATTAATCACAAACTCTAGAAGCTGCCCCATGACCACATGAGGCTTTGGGGGAACACCTAGACATAAACTATAACAATATGCTAACTGCTACTCCAACATGAGAGAAAGTGAAGCTTTATCAAGTATGGCAAAAATCAGGCAGAAGTTTTGGAAAACAAACTTAGTTAGGATATCACATTCAGTAAGGAAAAGAAACTTAAAAGAAAAAGACACAAAACAATAATGTAATATTGATCAATTACAAGGAAGGACTTTTAAATGTTCATGCAGTTAGTTACATAAAAATCAAGAATTTTTGTGAGCTAAAAGGGGATATCAACTGAAGGCAGTCAAGCAAGGATGAGGCTAATGATAATTATCAGAGTTAAGTGGGTGCCATAGAGGAAAGTATGGTATTAGTCCTACCTTTTAGGAATATACATAGAGTTCATGCTCTAACTTTTCCACTGATGGATACTAATAGGAAGGGTTGGTTAACAATAGAGACACAGAGCCAATGAAAAATGTATACTTTACTTGATACACAATTAGGAGAAATGATGTAGATTGGAATGGATCTTAGTTTTTCTTTATGAGTCTGAGCTAAAATCTGATAAGATCTTAGTATTTTTCTATCTGTAACTTCAGAAAATGATAAAATTTTTGAAATATAGAGGATGTTTCTTCTGCAATATGAATTATGATTTTATTTATACATGGAAAGAAAATGTGTGAAGAATTTGATCTTATTGTGCAGCCTAGCTCCATATAGTGCATAATCCCAGGTTAGCAAAAGCAATATATAGCAGCTAAAATTTATTTGCTACTTTACCTTCTCATTTACGTTTTTCTCTCCTCCTTTTAATCCCCTGAAACAAAATTTCCAAGGTCTAGCCTTCATTTGTGTTCCCAGAAGGCATTTAGCTATCCAGTTATCTTGCTTCTGAACAGCACTCTTAGGTTAATAAGGGTTTGGCACTGCAGAGAAGCCATGCAAAGGACTGAAAACTCCAGAATGTGTCCCTCTGAAGGTAAAAGGGTAAAAGTTCTTTACTTCCTTGTTGGACTTAGATGCTTTGATACTTATCTTTCAGAGAGTTGCTGAAATGCAGGAAATGAGATGAGCCATTTCTTTCTAAGCAAGAATCTTGGGCCTATACAGTGACAGGGAGGTGGAGTTCTGTGCAGGCAGGTGCGCTTCTCTTTGGCTTTCTCCTGTAGACATGGCATCCTGACACCTTCCCCAGCTTTCTCTGTAGAGATAGAACTTTCCAAATAGCATCACCCTGCTAGGCCAATTCAGACTTCTGCAGTGGAAATTCTAGAACCAGTGACCTTCTTTTCTTATGGAAAGTCAAGACCTAAAACTTGGAGGCAGACCCAGACCTTGGGTGTGTTTTTAAGAGGCAGCCTCCTCCAGGCACATGTGTGTGCACCCTTCACACTTGCATAGCACTTCCTCATCCAGCTTGCAGAATAGGAAGCCAACCTCCACATGAACACTGGGCAGAGAAGCCAGGCAGGGGAGCAGACAAGCCCAGTGAAGAGTCCCGATGCCAGGGTACACATGGCAGTCTGTGCTGTCCAGAGGAGGTTTGATGCTGCTTACCAAGGACAGTGTTTCTTCAGCCTGGCTCCTTACACCCTGTCTGGTCTGTGAAATTTGATCTAAATCACAGAAGGCAAAAACATATTACTCTGACCACAATTCACATTCCGTAGGAGGAGACGGGATTAGAACATTTCTATTCTTGCCCAGTGCTACTAAATTTAAATTCAATTTAATTGTTCTTTGTAGTTTTCCTTCAAAAAACCAAAGGCAAGTATCATTCTGGTTAATACTGGTTGATTCTTTTTGGTGATGCTGTAAATATTCTTTTGTTTTAATTTGTGTTTTTGAGATGGTGTCTCTTTATGTAGTTCAGGCTGGCCTTGAACTTACTATGTAACCCAGGCTGGCTGCAAACTTAGGCCAATCATCTGCCCCAGCTTGCCGAGTTCTGACATTACATGCATGTACGCTCATGCCTGGATAATGCTCTAAATATTATGAGCTGTGGTGTTTGGTAAAGGAAGATGAACAGTCACAGGTAAAAATCCTAAACTCACAGCCAGAATGCTAGTAAACACAACCATTTGCAACTCCATTCATACACTCATTCATTTGCATATGTATTAAAACAATCATTTACTAAGCTTATATTATATACAGAGCATAAATGTAAAGCATATTCCCATCCTTTGAGAGGTGCATTGTCTACGGAAGAAGACAGGCACATGCACGAACAGTTGTGTAAATTCACCTGAGTAAATCTGGTGTACGAATACCCTCACTCCTTTCACTCTTGCATCTTCCTTGGTTACTCTCAAGTCTAGATTCCTTCATTTCCTGTTGACTTTCTTATTGTTTGAAAAATAGCTTATGGGACCATCTAGCCATCCATCCTTCAGGAGGCCCAGTTCACAGGGGGACCCAGGAAGCATTGCCAAGTACTTTAAGAATTTTTTCTTCTTTATTGGCCATCTTCTTCAGACTTTAATCCCTAACTGGCTCTCCTTTACCTTTTCATAACTGTCCTTATTCTATGTGAAATAATTTCTTATATTATGTCTCCTTTCATAAGCACATCACCATTTTGATTCGTTGTTCAACCATCTTATACCACATGGAATTTTTAATAAATTCTATAGACCATCAGGCTGTTGGGGGCTAGTATTCATCGACCTGGTCAGATCCATGACAGGAATTTTTACAGAAATCACCTTTTCTAAGGGCCAGCCAAGTAGCTCAGCAGATTAAAGTGCCTGTAAGCAGGCACAGGGGCCAGGGTTCGGTCCCCAAGCCTGCTGCTCTGGCCCCACCCCCAGGGTGCGCTGAGATGGCAATTGAGATTGGGCGCGATTGTGCACACCTGTAATCCCAGCTCTTGGGAGGCTGTAAACAGGGGGATCACTATGAGTCTGATCTAGTAGTGAGACCTTGAACACACTGTAGGCCCTGCCCTAAAATACAAAAAAAAAAAAAAAGAAAGAAAGAAAGAAAGAAAGAAAGAAAGAAAGAAAGAAAGAAAGAAAAAAGAAATCATCTTGTCTAGCCAACATTAGATCACTAAAGATTAGGAGAAAGCATGGGTAGAAATGGTAACTTAAGGTTTGTACCTATAATTAATTCTTATTTCTGTTAGTCCACCAGTATAAGGAAAATAAAATGTAAGGGTTATTTTCCTACCTTTGAAATAATCCTATGCCTTATCCTCCCCTGAACCCTCCCTTGCCTCTCTCCATCTATCTTCTCCTCCTTTTGTGGATAGAAGGTCTTCTTAATTCATTCTGTTGCCAAGGCAGGGCTTGAACTTGCAGTCCTTTTGCTTCAGCCTCCCAGAGTATAGACATTAAAGGAGTGCTCCACCATACTGACCCCAATGCTAAGCTTTCTTATTTTACATAGGACAGAGAGGCCAGAATCTGCATTCTAAGGAATATCTTTTAATGTACAGCTTTCCTGTAACTAAATAAGCAGCATTGTGGTGTGAATAAACCTGTTCATCTGCTGATTCTTCTACACTTACTGTACCTGGTTGCTGGAAGACTGATTCAGTTTTCTGCCTGGGACATCTCGTGGCATCCTCATTTCACTTCCACCAATGGCTACCATAGAAGGCAGGTACTTGGTGTGAAACATGAATGGCCATGTAGTATTTAAAGCTCTTTCTTCATTTGCATACAAGTTTCCTTTTCTCTCCAAAGAAAACAAGGGTAAATCATTAGAGGGGATGAAGTTGAAGAATTAGACTTAAGATGAGGGACTGGGAAAGGTAACAGGACGGGGACACTTGAGAAATGATTTTTAAAATAGAGTCTTAAAATGGGCCAAATATTATTTGCACAGAAAGTAAAATCCTAAGGGAAAGAATGTGAGTTACTTGGAGTTGTCAGCAAGGAATGTAGTGCTTCTGAACTTGGGGATTTGCACCAGGAAGGGACTGATGTCTGGCCTGGCTGCTGTGCCCCAGACACCTGTAACAGCAGCCTGAGCTCCAGCACACTAAATTGCATCAACCAAAATGTTATTTTCTTTCCATGGAAAAATTATAGCAAAGAGATTAGGGAATGATTTAGAGCA
The DNA here is from genome assembly GCF_000260255.1 of Octodon degus. Lineage (NCBI taxonomy): Eukaryota > Metazoa > Chordata > Mammalia > Rodentia > Octodontidae > Octodon > Octodon degus. Next base: position 30,777,617 of record NW_004524578.1, read on the forward strand.
TGTCAAAGGGAAATACACATTTGTTGCAATAAATAATCAAAATAGTCCAATAATCCTCTAAAAATATTCTCATGAATTGGAAAAATGGTGAAACTTCTTTTTCAGCATACTTCAATTTTCACAGAACATTAAATTAATCATTAGAAAGTTTCAGCTCTTCTTCAGGGTCTGGGCTGATTTATGGCCTTAACCTCATCTATCTGCCTAACCTCTGTGACTTTACGTCTCTGCCTAAAAAATGCGGTGCTTCTTTTCTTTTCAAAGAGCATATTCTGAAAAATAACATAGTAAAAGGCTTTTCCCTTAGAAAAAAACAATGATAATAGATTTAAGTTTCATTTTCATACACAACCATTTTATTCAACAAATTTGAATAATCCTCTCTCCATTTAACTCTCTGACAGGCAAACACACAGAAAAATAACATAGTAAAAGGCTTTTCCCTTAGAAAAAAACAATGATAATAGATTTAAGTTTCATTTTCATACACAACCATTTTATTCAACAAATTTGAATAATCCTCTCTCCATTTAACTCTCTGACAGGCAAACACACACACACACACACACACACACACACACACACGTGCTCATACACAAAAACACATGCTGCAAGAAGCTGTAACAGCTCCAAATAAAATTGTAGAGAGGAAAATATGCTACAAACAAAGAACCGGCTTTGTTTGGTCAATAAAACATACTGCTTTTTATACAGTACCACAACTCACCAGGTCAAAATAAACACATGAGTCTTGAGAGGTAAAACAAATGCTACCAGCATTTTTCATCTCCATTCTGTAAGCCCATCACGCAGTCCACAAACCATCAGGAAATAAAGACTTCAGCTTCCTTGACCACAATCCCCATCTAAGTTTGATGTCTTCTTTATCCTTTCTGCCTAGTATGCTACACCATTATCTTCTTGTACTTGATCATCTGCTGCCAACCATCCCCTCTGACTGCACTGTCAAAGCTCCTAATGGACAGCTTTTGCCAAATACAATTTCCCCACTACCGCCTCAGAAGTTCTGGTTTAATTGGTCTGAGGTAACACTGGGCAACTAAATGTATCACAAAAATTTGTGTCTTTTAGTGAAATTCTGCATTTAATTTTATATTTCTAGAGTGGTTGACCATATAATTTATCCCTTAAACTAGTACATTTTTTAGAGTAAATGATAATAGTACAACCAGGTAATCTGGGACATAATGATATTCCCATTTTAAGATTATTTGATGATTAAAGTAAAGCTATTAATGCTACATAGAAAGTGCACAATAAATGGTAACCATTGCTGTTAATATTATCACTATCAGTTCTTGATCTTTCTAATAACTTGTGAAATGAATATAGATAGTTAGATGCTATCACAAAAAGCAGAGGGGAATGAGAAAGATAGAGAGGGATTAATGAAAATTCCACATTGTAAGCCTCATGTAGCCATGGGGGCAGGCCTTTCATAGGTGGCTGAATCCAGAGTTTGTGATTGATTTATGGTCCAATGCCGCAATTGTGGTGGGACTGCCTCACTTGCCCTAGGGTGGTGGGTAGCCTGCATGCAATATAAGGGACAAAAAACAGTCTCTCTCTCCCTCTCTCCCTCTCTCCCTCTCTCCCTCTCTCCCTCTCTCTCCCTTTCCTTCTCCCTTTCTCCCTCTCTCCTTCTCTTCCTCTCTCCCTGTCTCTCTCTCTTTCTGTCTCTGTCTCTCTTTCTCCCCCCGTCCCTCTCACCTTCTCTATTGCTTTTGCTGTCTTTCACTGCCATGAACTGCTGCTCCTCTTCCATATGCCACACTGCCTTGGAGCCAGATGAATATAGACTTAACCCTCTACAAATAGTAAGATAAATAAACCTTTCTTACTTTAACATTAAGTGTCAGGTATTTTGTCCCAGCAATGAGAAAAGTAACTAAGAGATATGGTTCATACAAGGCTTCATGAAGGATCTCTTAAATACTGGAACTCTGAGTCAATAGTCTAGCAGAGTAGATTCCAGAAGAGCCACAGTTCCATACTTGCTAAATACCACTGTCCCCTCATCCACAGCCTTATTCTTTGAGGTTATTTTCTTAACCTCTATGGCCACGCACATTTCATAGCCATGTGGTATCATTCCTAACATTTAACTAGAAAGTTAAGTGACTATTTCTCAACACATTTAGATAATTTATTTGCAGCACTGAAGTATTTTTGTAGACCAAACCAAGATTAAGTTGAGATTTTTCCTCTTTTCCAGTACAAGAGACGCATTTGAGAGGAGTTGAATGCTATTGCAGGCATGATGGAATCACCAACCTGGCAAGCAAACACGCAGTAATGGCCACAGATGAAAGAGGAGCAATGCCAGGAAAAGACATCAGAGACTTTCACAGCTGAGGCCAGTAGGGACTGGGAAGAAGTGCCCCTGTTCTACCCTCCATAAGGACAGCAAGGAGGGAGGCAGAAGGGAAGCATATAGATGGAACTTCATTCAACCTAGCGTCCTTACCTTATGAACTTTGGTTTACTGCTTGCAGAAAGGAAATAAACTTGACCCTTCTTGTTGAGAGGAGCTGGGTGGATGGCTATTATTGCTAATATCCTACCTGCCTCGTTTGTGGGTTTCTGTCTCTAAGTCTTAAAATGTCCTCAGTTTGCCAGAAATGAGCAGTCTGTCACTAAAAGGCTTGGAGAACAAACCACCATCTTTGTAAAGAATCTGATAGCCTAATTTTCAAAATAAACATGAAATTAAGTCTTCTGTGTGGTACAGTGCTCTGTACTTTTTAACTTATTGAGCATCATATACTTTAGCTTTTGATTTCAGAAATTTTGTCTAGCAATATTTGGATAACTGAAAGGGTTCATTTTCTCTCAGATAGGACCACATGATTCAATGACTCATCCAAACCTATATCTGAGGACAGTGTAGGGCGAACCCTGGGCACTCTGTTTTGTATCATTGCAAACTCATATCTTCCTCAAGGAGAAACTAAATGCGATTAAAGTGGTCAAACTCTTTCTGTAGTTAGCCACATGCCTTCAGAAATTGTTTTATGTGCTAAGATTCTGATTTTAAAGACAAAAACTCATGTGTCGGAGTCAGATTTCACAGAAAGCCCTATCCCCTACTCACATGTCTATCGCATCCTAACCCCAATCTACCTTTTCATTTTCTCATTATTTAGTTTCTTGTCTTTGGTTGTTTGAAAGATTAAATATGTTTTGAAATTTGAATTCCATCCCTTTGGCTGTGCTAGTCTTTAATAAAGAAGCAGAATGGGAAGAGCCAATCAATCAGTCAATCAATCACTGGATGGGTCCAGGGAAAAAGGACTGCTAACAGTGTGTTAGAGCACTGGCCACACACATACACACTTGACACATGAAGTTAGCAGAGCCTAGGATTGATTCAATGCTCTCCTCTCCTTTTCTCTTCTCTCTTTGTCCCTTCTCATTCTCTGCTTCCTACACACATACGTGCACACACACGCACACACACACATGACCTGGATGACAGCTTAATGGCAACTCCATACCCACTTTTAAACTACCCAAATTACCAGGTTCTCACTGCCATATGCCAAGGTACCAGCGAGCTTCCTGGTGCCACCCAGTAATTCAGAGTGGTTATGATGGTAACATGAGAGTTTGTCCTCTATACAGTTTGTTTCATGAACTCCCATTGCTTATGGCTTTTTGATTTCACAATAATGAGCCCCTTGTTGTTAAAAGCCAGGCCAAAGAATGAATAATGGATTCCAGACTAAATGTGAAAAGGAGAAGAAAATAAAACACCCAATTTTCAAATCATAAGGTAGGAAAAAATCATGGGCAGAAACCAGTCACCAAAGATATTATTTTATAGGCATCTTGGAAACTGAAACTTCTCTTTATATATAAAAGACAACAACATGAGTTCGAGTCTAGCTTGGGTTACATATTGAGTTTAAGATCAGTCTGAATTATAGAGTGAGACCCTGTCATAAAAAGAGAGCAATATCCGACTCCTTTTATCTTTAGCCTTTTCTTTCATATAGGTGTAAAGAGCTACCAAAATCACCAAATGTAACTGTCATTGCAAAACTAAGGTTAGCAAATGTTCCTTCACACTTTCATCTCATTTTCTTCATTGAAATCTCTCTCCCTTGATTTCCTTAGTGTCCGTTAAGTGTTCCTGAAAGCCTCAGGTTGTCATAGGTGCTGGGCTTTCAGAGTAGCTAAAGCTCAAGTGTGTTTAATTCCTGGTTCAATGCTAGGTTTAAGGGTGCTAGAATTAAGGGTGAGTGGTTACTAAATCAGCCCACTGATTGATTTAGGACTGCTCTGACCCTTGTACCCTGGGTACAATATAAGGAACAGAAAGAGGCTGGTCTTGTCCTTTTCTTGCTTTGCTATCTGCTGCCCACCATTGACTGTGTATTGTCTCTGCTGCCTGGCTGCCACACCATCCTGCCTTGGAGCCAGTGATTAGAGACTGAAACCTCTAAAAACTGTGAGCTAAATATGCCTTTCCTTACTTAACTTCTGGGGGTTGGATATTTTGTCTCTATTTTTAAGGAAAGTAAGCAGTTTTCTTCTTCCATACTTGATTATTAATTCTAAGACTCTTTTGGTGGAATCTTTAAGGTCTTATAAGAGCAGAATCATATCACTTGCAAATAGTGATTGGGCTACCTCCTCTCCTATTCGCGTCTCTTTCATTTTCTCCTCTTGCCTGATTGCGTACTGCATAAGTGTTTTGAAAATGAATGCTCTTGTCTTGTTCCTGATAGAGGAAATGCTTTCAGTCTTTCATCATTTACTACAATGTTGACTATGGGTTATTCATATACAGGTTTTTTTATTATTTTAAAGTTAAGATCACATTACATTTAGTTGCTTCAGAGCTTTTATTATGAAGCAATTTTGAATTTTGTCAAAGAGTTTTTGTGTCTATTGAGATGATCATGTGATTTTTTAATATTTTTATTCTATGAATATGCAGCATTACATTTAATGATTTACATGTGTCATACCATTCAAGCCAAGTTTTGTACAATGCAATTAATGTGGTCATAGCATATGATCTTTTTAATTTGATGTTGAATTTTATTTGCAAGTATTTTATTGATAATTTGATATCCATATTCATTAAGGATATTGATTTGTAGTCTTCTTTCTGTGTTGTGCCCTTGTCTGTTTTGACAGTAGAATGATACTGTTTTTGTAGAATGAGTTTGAAAGATTCCTTTCCTTTATATGTCATGGAACACTTTGAGGAGGATTGATGTTAGTTTTTCTTTAAAGGTCTTTAAAATTCAGCAGCGAGTTTGTCTGGTCCTGAGTTTTCCCTTGTTGGGAGACGTTTTAGTACTGTTACAATTTCATTGCTTGCTACTGATCTATTATTATTTTAATATACTTATGGTCCAATTTCTTTTGGTAATGAGCAGAATAGATTCATTGGAGGGAAAGAAAGTTCTTGTCTGAAAGAGGGACAGTAGGGGGCCCCAAACAGGCTGTCCCCTCCCTCATGGTCCAATTTTGGAAGCCATATGTCCACAAATCTATTCACTGCTAAATTTTCCAAGTAATTGGAATGTAGATTTTCAAAATAGTCTCTAACAATTCTCTAGATTTCCCTAATATCTGTTGTAATAGTCTCTGTTGTCTAGAATTTGAGAAAAGTTGAGATACATTTAGTTTTCAGCAATAACAGAGAAATCTCATTAAACCCTCAGAGAACTGTAAAGGATCTGGGAGGTCATAACTGGACATGAAAGAGCTTTTTAAAAAAGTTTTTAATATATGGATCTGATTTGAAAGTAAATTAATCTCCTAAAACCAACGCATTTTAGAGAAAAAACATTAAAGCATTCAGTAACGAAACATTAATTTGTGATGTTTAATAATAATTCACTAGATAAGAAATAAAAACACAAAATGTTACTTCAAAATATAAGAAAACAGGGGCCAGAGAGATGGCTCAATAGAATAAGCACTTCCCTGGCAAGCGCAAAGATCCAAGTTCAATCCCTGGTTCTGCAAAAACAAACAAATAAAAAAAGGATCAGAGAGATGGCTCAATAGAATAAGTGTTTCTCTGGCAAATGCAAGGGCCTCAGTTCAATCCCTGGTTCTGCCAAAAAAAGAAAAGAATATATATATATATATATATATAGCAGAAACACAAGTGACAGAGATAAAGAAGATAGAAGTGAATAATTTTAAGTCAACTATTATAGATGTGATCAATATTTCTAAAAAAAATGATCATAAGAGAAAAGTTAATAAAAAAACAACTTTTAGATATAAAACTGCAATATTTGAAATAAATTGACTTAATAGAATTAACAGATTGATAATCAAAAGAAAGGATCAGTGAATGTGAACATAATAGTGAAAATAAATTAAAACATACAATTTTAAAAAAAGAAATCTCTTGAACAATAATAAATATCTCACATATATGGGTGCTTTCCTAAAAAGTTGAAATTTTTGAAAAAAATGACAAAAATTTTTGAAAGTTAAATTTTAATTTCAGATTGCTTATTAATATTGTATACATCTTAATGCATTATGCATTTGAAGTTCATCATAATGCCATCCTAAACTTATTAAATTTAGAAGGGCCGGTGATAAAGCTCAGCAGACTAACTGCTTGCTTAGGTAAGTGCAGGGGCCAGTGTTTGATCCCTGGCACCGCATGCCATGCAGGCCCTGCCCCTGGGCATGCTGATCCAATGATGGAGTCCAGGCATGGTGGTTCACACCTGTAATCCCAGCATTAGGGAGGCAGAGATCAGGAGAATCATTATGAGTCCAAGCTTCATAGTGAGATCCTGCACATACACAAGAAAAACACCTAAAAAAAAAATAAAATAAAATTTGAAACTATTTTTGTAGATTACAAAGTATTTTCTACAGTATTTATCATGCTGTCTGAAAATGTGCTTTATATTTCTTTTATTTGCTTGCATTATTGCATTGGCTAGTGTTGCTAGAGGGATTATGAATTATAGTGGTGAAAATAGCACTCTTCCCTTTCTCCAAGTCATAGGAAAAGTATTGTTTCACACTACTGAGTACAGTGATCACTCTAGATTTTTTACAGATGACTTCTTTGGGATAAAGAAATATTTTTTCTTCCTAACTTGATAAGAATTTTATTCAAAAATAATATTTCATGTTGTCAAATAATATTTAAATATATTTTTAAATGATCTTTTACTTTCATTATTTGATTTGTTACTATGAATTGTTGCAAAAGAACTAAAGGGAATTTTCTGGGTTGATAGACATTATCCACATCCTGAATATGTTGCTTGATAGCAGTTGTCAAACTCATAGTGATAAATTTAAAACATATATATGTTCTTGCATATGTGAAATACATCTATAAAATATATTTTAAAAACACATCTAGATTACATTTCTTTATTTTGTCAATTTTCCTTTTCTTTGCAAGCCACTGCATGTGGCTGACTTTCATAAGTCATATTAGTTTTTTAAATTTTTTAAATTTTAAAATGAATACAAAGAATTGTAAAAAAACAAACAAACAAAACAACCAAAAACACTACCTTAGAAACAGAATACAGAATTTCACTAAACAAAATGATAGTAATTCAACAGTGATTGTTACATTTCATATTGTTGTATTCAAATTAGTTGCAAAATTTACCACATAAGTCCGTGAGATTCGTCAAAGCTATAAAAATTTTAAAAGGAAAGAAAAAAGTTTAAACATTAACTTCTCCTTTCAATAGACCAGCAGAAATGAGCACTACAAGCTATCATATGTGTGTGTGTGTGTGTGTGTGTGTGTATTTCTTTTTCCCTTCCTTCTTTCTTCTTTCCACCTTTCTGTCATCCTAGTTGTTCCTTAACTTTGAACAGTTTTTTTTCCCCTTTCACAATATCCATTGTACCTCTAAAGTTCTATTTGCTCTTTCAGGTTCTCATACTAGGGAGACAATATGATGTTTATACATTATACATGTGAATCTGCTTTATTTCACTTATGAGTATGGTCAAAAGTTATATCCATTTACTTATAAAAGTCTCAAGCTTCTTTCATTATAGCTGAGTAATACTCCATTGTATGAAAATATATCTTTTTTTATTATTCCTCAGTTGATAGGCATTTGGTTTGCTTCCAAGATTTAGTTATGACAAATTGTGCTGCTATAAACATGGGTGTACATATATTGCTGTTGTATGATTTAAGTCCTTTTGGCAATAAACCTAGGAGTGGAATAGATGAATTGAATGAGACCCCCAATCCTAGCTTTTTGAAGAATCTCCACTCTGATTTCCATAGTGGTTGTACCAGTCTAAACTCTCACCAGCAGTGGAGAAGGGTTCCTTTCCCCCACATGCCCTCCAGTATTTGTTATTGGTTTGACTTCTTTATGATAGCCGCTCTTTCTGTGATGAGATAGAATCTCAGTTGTTTGTGTCTACTTGTCCCCCCAAAGCCTCATGCAGTCACTGGGGCAGGCTTCTTAGAGTTTGTGATTAAGTCATGATCCAATGCTGGGATTATGGGTGTGAGTGCTACACTTGCCCCGGGGACTTCTACCCTGAATACAAGATAAGGAATAAAGAGCGGCTTGGTAGCTGCCATGGCCACTGCTCCTCCCTTTGCTCTTTGCTGTTTTTCCACCACCACGAGCTGCTGCCCTGTTCCATGTGCCTCTCTGCCTTGGAGCCAGCTGAGTATGAACTGAAATCTCCACCGTGAGCATAAATAAACCTTTCCTTCCTTAATTTTGAGTGTTGGATATTTTGTTCCAGCAATGAGAGAAAAGTAACCAAGACATCAGTGTTGACTCTACCGGGCTCACATCGAATAGAGATCAAGACCAGAACAGATTGGAATCTAGTTAGCCTTTATTAACCAGTCCAGTGGCTGGCCAGAAGCATGCCACACAGGGAGGCATCCAACCAGCCCCCAAACAGAATTAACCACTGTCTTTTATAGCAATAACACAGCTGCAAGCTGTTTATGACTAGGAGGTTCACAGTTTTTAGCCATAAGTGGAACTTGCCCCAGATGGGGCCTGTTAACAAGATATGGTTAGGGTGGAAACATATTAGATGTGTACAACACAAACAGGCTGAAGAACTACACTAGAGCCAAGAAGCAATGCTCAAAGAGCTAGAGGTCCCTGCCAACTTTGCCCAATGAAAAAATCACAAGAGCCACACTGATTTTCAGAGTAGATAACAGGAAACATTTTTAGTGAGGACAAAAGGTTCCTCCTAGTAATTTCCCACAAAATTCAGTTACCATCGGCCAACCCAGTCCTGAAGCTACCAGTTGACAGCCCATAAAGTTGACTTTTCTTGATTCTGCTTTTTAAAATTCATGCATAATGATTACAACTTTAGCTGCCATTTTGTGGCTTACAATCTTATGTAAAAATGAGAGACAATGACAGAAAGAATCAGAATCTGATGATTGAGAAGATAAGCTGCCATACTCATTTCTGCATTGCCTAATTCTGGATCTTGTACATGAACAAAAATAAATGTGAAAATGTTAAACTATGGTTCTTTTATGGCAAGCCTAATTCTTAATAATATAATAGATAATTATAATGTGGTACTATGAACATTTGATGTGAAATTGTAGGAACATACAGTAAGGTTCACAATGAGTTATAAAACATGTGGTATGAGACTCTGTTGGGTGAGAAGAAGACAGAGGTACTTGAAGTGGTCTTTAGGAGTGACTATGATTTCATCAGAGACGTGTGGGAGAAGAGTAGGCAGGCAAAGAACAAGCATAAAATGATACACATAGATGATGAGAAGTGGAGACATGCAGGGGATAGGTGGGCTGTTGACTGGAACACAAAATGTTCCCATAATGGCTCATTATGTTGAAGGCTTGGCTATTGTTGGGCTTTGGAAAAGTGATTAAATTATGACAGTTCGCATTTCATCAGTTGCTTAGTCTGAGGTTTAAAAATTGGTGACATTAGGACCAGCGAGATAGCTCAGCAGAATAAGCATCTGCTTAGACAAGGTCAGGGACTGGGGTTGGATCCCCAGTACTCCACGTCATGCCGACCCCACCCCCTGGGCGCACTGAGCCAGCGATTGAGTGTGGTGGCACATGCCGGTAAACCCAGCACTGGGGTGGCTGAAAACAGGAGGATCTTATGGGTCCGAGAGGGGCAGTGAGACCCTTTACCAAATACATTAAAAAAAAAAAAATCGGTGACATAATTGGGAGGTGAAAGAAACAAGTGATGAACCTGGGGACTGTGTGTAGTCCCCAGGTTTTTCCTCTCTGAGTGGTTCCCTTTCTGCTTCCTCACTGCCCGGAGGTGAAAAGTTCCCCTCTGATGCCCAGCCCTGATGTTCAGCCTTTTCTCAGGTACCTGGCAGTGGAACCAGCCAGCCATGGACTGAAACCTTCTGTGAGCTAAAGCCATCCTCTCTCAGCTTCGAACACAGAGATTTTGTCACAGCAATGAAAAGCTGACACTGAAAAGGAGATAGGGAGATAGAAGGACAGAGGACTCAACATTTATGTCACAGTGTTCTAGAGAGCGAATGCCAGTGCACAGTTGTATTTATTAAACAATGGGAAGGAAAATTTCTGAACAGCAAAGGAATAGATAAAATTAAATTGTGTTGGCCAAGACAGAAAAATCAGAACAAACTTAGGGGAAGTAAAAAACAGGCATAAAAAGGAAGCCATTCATTGTAGCTAAAACATAGGATGCAATTAAAAGTCAGGGTAAGAAGAAACAACAACAATCAATTATACACTACATTAACTTGTCTTTCAGAAATGTGTTTTACTTAAAATCAACTTTTGAGCAGTCTTTAATTTTGCTAGCATGGACTTAACAGATTCAATATACTCACAGTTTTTTTGACTTTGTTGAAGAGGCAGACATCTTTTGGTTCCAGATCTGGAAAACAGAGTGGATCTGAACCTATGGCAATGTTTTTACAAGCCTCCCTTTCCCTTGGTGCTTGGCAACTACATTCACTATATTTCTTATCACATCTTCATAAAACCTTCACATATGAGTATGCTCAGAACTATTTCAGAAAATGGAAAGAATGAAAAAATGTGTGTATTTGAAGCTTAAAATACATGTATTTGAAACAAAAGGGAGTCTTGCTAATTAATGGCAATGTGTCTCTCACTATTAAAAAACAATTAGAAAAGTAATGTTTTCTGTAGCTTTATTTTATTTTTTAAATTTTTTATTAATTTTATTCAGATAGAAATAACTATGAGACAGTTTCAAAAACAGGTTAATAGGACAGTTACAATAATAAATACATTACATATTATTGTCTTCATAGTAGTTATTCATAGTACAAGATGCAGACATGATCTCTTGTCTGAACAGTATTAGTACAAATCTTTCTTCTCATTGAACTAAGACATAGTAGCTGTACATCTATCCTAACTATTTTATATATACATATAATTTTTTTCACTACAAAATGGTCCCTCATTCATATGCCCTTTTTTGTTTTGTTTTATCAGAGATGGGTGTTCCATTGCTCTTAGAGAAGCTATATTTGGAGGTGTGTTTAAAGGATGTTTTCATACTAGATGCCAGTTCAAATACTATAGGTACTGGAACTTACCAAATATCCTAACATAGTCCAATAGCTCATAATAGTAGTGGATTATCAGCAGAACTGGCAATTGTCAGAAGTTGTTGAGTTCAGCCTTTTATAGCTCAGCATATTAATATGGCTTTACATTTCATAGCTCAAGGTTATACATTTCTGCTAGATGGCTAAGACCAAATTAAATCAAGACCTATAGAACAAGAAATGTAACTTTTGTATCTGACAAGGGCAGTTAAATACCCTCAGAATTTACCCAGAAACCATGAAGAGCAGCTTGTAGATCTTTTGTCAGTGTCAGCCATCTGGATGAGTCACAGACCAATTTGCTCTCTGTGAAAGCATGAGAGAATTTTTCTCTCTAGCTGACTCTCCATAGGCATACTCTCCATTGTTGATTGCTTTCCTCTGTGGCCACATAATCTCCTTGAACAGAAAATTGAGGATGCCACTTAGTTACAGGATGTCACAGCACAGGTTCTCTTATGTCTTGACTCCTCACTGATCTTGAAGGGCTAGGGCTAAAATATTGGCTGTCCTTGTAGCCCTTCCGTTCACCTAATTTTTGGTTTGCAAATTTTAATTGCTAAGCATCCAGAAGACAAGCTTAATGATATTATTATCCTGTAACAGAGGCAGTTGAGCTTCACATCACTATCTATCTGAATATCAAACACCTTGACATAATATAGAACTGGTATTTGCCAACAAGTATGGATAGACTAAAGTTTAAATCCCTATACAATGCGAAAAAAATTATACATTTTTGCACACAAATTCAGAAATTGAATCATATATCCTATTGTAACAGGATAATCTTTTTAAAATAATTTTATTGAGAAACAAATGGCAATGAGATAGTTTCAAAACTGATTAGTAGGACTATTTCAATAATTGATACAATGTATATTGCTGTCTTCTTAGTGGTTATTCATAGTACAAGATACAGACATGATATCCTGTACACAGACACTATTAGTACAAATCTTTCTATTCATTGAATTAAGAGAAAGTAGCTGTATATCCTAACTATTTTGAAAATAGAGATACAAAATGGTCTTTTGTTTGTATCCCATTTTTTGTTTAGTTTTGTCAGAGATGGATATCTCATTGTCATTTAAATGTTGTAGGTGGGTGAATTCAGCAAAATAATCCAATATAGTCCAGTAGTCCATAATAGTGGGTTATCCGTAGGACTGTCAATGTCAGAAATTGTTGACTTGAGCCTTTTACAGCTCAGCATATTAATATGACTTTACTTTTTTACCTCATTTTTATACTTTTCTGCTGGATGGTTAACACCAAGATAAAGCAAGACCTATATAAAAAGAAATGTAACTTTTGTATCTGACAAGGTCAGTCAAATCCCCTCAGGATTTACCCTGAAACTCTACACTACAGTTTGTAGATCCTTTGTCAGTGTCAGCCATGTGGATGAGTCATGGCCATTGCTTGACCAGTTTGTTCTCTGTGAAAGACTGAGAGAATATTTTCTCTCCATATGACTCTCTTAAGCACATTGTACATCATCAATTGCTTTCCTCTGTGGCCTCATAATCTCCTTGAGCAGAAAATTTGGGACACAACTGAGTTAAAGGACATTACAGTACAGGTTCTCTGATGTCCTGAATCCTCATTGACCTTGAAAGGCTAGGGCCAAATTGTTGGCTGTCCTTGCAGCCCTGCTTTTTCTCTAAGTTTTCGTCTGCAAACTTAAGTTGTCAACCCTCCAGAAGAGAAGCTTATTATTATTACCTTACAACATAGGCAGTTGTGCTTAACCTCACTATCTGTCAGAATATCAAACATGTTAGACATTACATGGAACAGGTATTTTCCATCAAGTATTGATATGTTAAACTTTAAGTTCCTACAGAATATAAAGAAAAAAATTTTAAATTAAAATTTATTTTTTAAAACAGGAATAAACTATTACATATTTTTACACAGAATTTTAGAAATCTAATCATATATAGCATTGTACCAGGACAGTCCTATGACATATTATTTCTTGTCACTTGTTTCCATTTATTACCCTTTTTTTGAAACAAACATTTACTTGAGAGACAGTATGGCAGCAATTGATAAGACATGACAAATAGTACATATTTAGAAGACCAGAGTGACAGGCATTCAAAGTATGACCCTAGTATTACATATTGCTATCTTCAATGCAGTTGCTTAGTTCACAGGTATCAGCATATATAGTTAGTCAGGGTTAGAATCCTACCATTAACTGCTAGTTTCAAAAACCTGCAAAGTGTCTCAGGATCATAGTCTTACCCATCTTGTGCATATAAGTGTATGGCTTTGTGCCTGTCATGTTCCCTAGCATTTCTTCTTGCATTCTTTTCATTGTTTAATCATTAAGTTCTCGCTTTCCTTTTAATTGTGTTATACCTTTCTATTTGTATTTCTTCTTTTGCATTCTTCCACTAGGGAGACTATACTATATTTACACATGTGGGTCTGGTTTATTTCACTTATGATATATCTTCAAGTGGCATCCACTCAAATATAAATCTTTTGAGTTTATTATTCTTTGTAGCTGAGTAATACTCCATTGTATAAAAATGCCACATCTTTTTCATCCATTTCTCAGCTGACAGGCATCTTGGTTGTTTCCAAGATTTGGCTATCACAAATTGTGCTGCCTAAAACATAAGTATACATATATTACTATGATATGACATTTTCAGTTACTCTGGGAAAATTCCCAGTAGGGGGATAGCTGGTTTGAATGGGATTTTCAGTCCTAGTGTTTTAAGGAGTCTCCACACTGATTTCCATAATGGTTGCACCAGTCTACATTCCTTCCAGCAGTGGAGAAGGGTTCCTTTTTCCCCATAACCTCTCCAACATTTGATGTTGGTTGATTTCTTTATGATAACCATTCATTCTGGGGTGAGGTCGTATCTCGGGGTTGTTTTAATTTGCACTTCACCGATGGATAGTGATATGGAGCAGTTTTTTCATATATTTATTCACTTCTTTAATTTTGTTCTCTGAAAATGTGTGTTCATCTCGAATGCCCATTTCTGGATTGAACCTCTAAATTTTGGGGCCCTTATGTTTTTTAGTTCTTTATAAATCCTAGAGAGCAGAACTTTGTCTGAGTGCTTATTACTCCAGAGTTTTTCAAATTTGTGGATTGTCTTCTCACTTTATTGATAATTTCTTTTGACATGGAAAAACTTCTCAAGAAGAGGACGTCCCAGTTGTTAATTCTTTCAAGTATTACCCATGCTATTTGATTTTTGTTTGTGGACTGTTTGCCTAACCCTATGTCTTCAAAAATTCCTCTTGCATTCTCTTCCACAAGACTTAGTGTTTCTGTTTTAATGTTTAGATCTTTAATCCATTTTGACTTTAGCTTAGTGCATGGTGATAGACCTGGGTCAAGTTTCAGCCAGTTTTTGCAGCACCATTTGTTAAAGAGGATAACATTCTTCCAGTAAGAATATTTGGCTCCTTTATCAAAGATAAGGTGGCTAAGTGTGTTTGTAGAGGCTTCTGCATCTTCTTATCTATTCTTTTCATCCTCAGGTGTATTTTGTTACCAATATCATGATGAATTTATCAGAGTAACTTTGTAGTATAATTTCAAGTCAATAATAGTAATGTCTCCTGCTTTGTCTTTGTTGCCCAGGATAGCCTTTGTTATTCTAGGTCTTTTCTGGTTCCAAATAAATTTTAGGAATAATTTCTTTAGGTCTGTGAGGTATGTTGGTGGTAGTTTGAAAGGGATTGCATCAAATGTATACAACAACTTTGGGAGTACGTCTTCACAATGTTGGTTCTTCCTATATAGGAGCAGGGAATATCTTTGCATTTTCTGAAATCCTCTATGATCACTTTTTTCATAGCACTGTAATTTTCCTTGAAAAGATCTTTGATTTCTTTAGTTAGAATAATTCCAATGTATTTCATTTTCCTCAGTGCTATTATAAAAGGTATTGTTTCTATAATTTACCTCGCAGTGTGTTTATTATCTGTGTAGAGAAATGTTATTGACTTTTGGGTATTGACTTTGCATCCTGTTATTCCACTGAATTTGTGTATCAATTCTCGTAGCTTCTTGGTGAAGTTTTTTTGTGTCTTCCAAGTAAAGTATCATATCATCTGCAAATAATGATAATTTAACTTCTTCTTTACCTATTCTTATTCCTTTTATTTCTCTCTCTTGTATAATGGCTCTAGCTAATGATTCCAGAACTATATTAAATAGGAGTGGTTATACAACACATCCTTGTCTTATACCAGATCTGAGAGTAAAAGATTTCAGTTTTCCCCCTTTAGAATTATGCTAGTCATTGGGTTGTCATAGATGGCTTTTATCAGATTGAAGTAGAGGCCATCTATTCCAATTTTCTGTAGGACTTTGAACATGAATGAGTGTTGGACTTTGTCAAATGCCTTTTCTGCATCAATTGAGATGATCATGTGGTTTTTAGATTTGGCTTTATTGATATAGTGTATTAAATTTATAGATTTGTGTATATTGAACTATCCTTGCATCCCTGGGTGAATCCTGCCTGGTCATGATGTATAATCTTCTTGATGATTTGCTGTATTCTATTTGCTAGGATTTTATTGAGGACTTTTGTATCTATGTTCATGAGGGAGATTGGCCTGTAGTTCTCTTTTTTAGCTCTGTCTTTCCCTGGTTTTGGTATTAGTATAATACTTGCCTCCAAGAACAATTTTGAGAGGATTGCTTCTTTTTCAATTTCATTGAAGAGTTTGAGGAGTATAGGGTTTATAACTTCCATAAATTTCTTGTAGAATTCAGCTGTAAATTCAACAGGACCTGGACTTTTTGTCAGCAGGCTTTTTATTACAGTTCATATTTTATTGGCTGTTACTGGGTTATTGAGAGTTGTTATATTTTCTTGATTCAGTTTTGGTTATTGGTACCTTTCTAGGAATCTGTCCATTTCTTCTGTGTCTTCCATCCTGTGATAGTAAAGATTCTCTAGATAGCTATATGAATTTCCACTGAGTCTGTGGTAATTATACCCTTTTCATTCCTTATTGCTTGTTTGAATTTTTTCTTTCTTCTTTTTGATGAGCTTAGCTAGGGGCTTATCAATTTTATTTAATCTTTCAAAGAACCAGCTTTTTGATTCGTTAATTCTTTGAACTGTTTTCTTCATCTCAATTGAATTAATTTCTGCTTTAATATTTATGATTTCTTCCTGTCTTTGGGTCCTGGGTTTGGTTTGCTGTTCATTTTCTAGATGTTGGAGGTGCAACATTAGGGTGTTTATTTGTTCCTGTTCTGTTTTTCTAATGTGTGAGTTCACAGCTATAAATTTCTCTCTAAGAACTGCTTTCATGGCATCCCATAAATTCCAATAAGTTGTGCTTGAATTTTCATTGAATTGTAGATACTGTTGAATTTCTTGTTTAATTTCATCTGTGACCCATTGGTTGCTGAGTAGGGTATTGTTTAATTTCCATGTATTTGTGGGTTTTTTCTCCTTTCTTTTTTCATTTATTTCCAGTTTCATTGTACTGTGGTCAGATAATATGCATGGAATAATTTCTGTTTTCTTGCATATAATTAAGCATGACCTATGGACTAGTATGTGGCTTATTTTAGAAAATGACCCATGTGCAGCTGAGAAAAATGTGTATTCTGCTGTGGTTGGGTGGAACACTCTCTGTATATGTCCACTAAGTCCATTGGTTCCAAATTCTGGTTCAGTTCTGCTACTTCTTCACTAATTTTTTATCTGCTTAACTTATGTTGCACAATAATCCTATGACCTTTTTTTTCTTGTTGGAGAAGTAAAATTTAATATAAATAAAAATCATTTCTATTTTTGGATCATATGAGTGAAAACAAATGAATGAGAAAATAAGAATAATGTAACTGGAAATATAAAACACATAAAAATCACACTTAAGAGTAATAATCAGTGGAAGTGGAAGAGAGCCTGGATAACCAGTATAATAGAAGGAAATCCCTATTTAAAACAAGAACACAAAGTTAATGTAGCTGGTAATGGTTTCTTTTCTATGAAACCATTAAAATGCACACCCCTGACTGATCTGAAGAAATTGGAATGTAATCTTTGCTTTTTGGATTAAATAGTGTGACATTATGAAAATATTTTTATTCATACATTTATTTATAATATACTAAAATCTCTAAGAAAGTTGGTTCTAAAACTAAAATGAAAGGATAAACTGACAAGCAGGAAAATGGTTACAAAAATTAAATGAGGGCAGTCTTATTTTCAAATTTAATATAATATTTGTGTATTGGTACATAAAAAACAATTGAACAGAAAGAAAAGAAATTTATTAATAATCCTATTATTTCTAATGGAATTTCTCTAAACTT